>NC_090935.1:628510991-628814021 GCF_040938575.1 Ambystoma mexicanum
TTTTTTTTATTGTGTTAACCATTAGGTTTTTACAAAGTTGAAATCAAAATCAAAATCAATCTTCCTCCTTGGGACACCACTTGATTCCGTCGAGTCGGGAATTAGTCTAGCTCGCCAAGACTATTGCTCCGAGCTGACTGGCCGGTCACATCCGTCCGGTGTGTTCGCTCTTCTGAGAGCAGCGTCCAGGAATTTTGCGGTCATCCTAGACCATCTGGGCGAGTCTCCAGTAATTAGCCTGTTCCAGTGGGTTTCTTCATCGAGACTGATTTCATTAGATGCAAGTGGTGCCAGATAAGTTAGTCTTTCAGTTGTTAGGGCTGTACATGACATTAGAAGGTGGTAGATCGTTTCCTTGCTGGAGGGATCTCCACACAGGCGACATTGATTGTCTAAAGCGCCATCACGAGCCGCTAAAATTTCCCTTGTGTTTAGCAGGTTCAGCCGTGCTCTCATGAACGTCTTCCTCAGCTTCTTCTCCGGGAATTTTTCGCAGTATTTTAGAGGCTCCCTAAGCCGATTGTATGTGGGAGGTAGATGCTTTAATGATTTGTATTGGAGGACCCTTTCAGCGGTGTTAATCCAGTCTTGATCGTCCAGTTTCTTCTTTACCCTCCCCGGGTTATTGAGGAGTGTTTCAGTTGAGCAGGCCACTTCTTCCAATTTTTCATGTATTTTATTTACCCACGCCAAAAGCGGTTTACTGGAGCCCTTTGTAATTTCGATTTTCATGAGCTGGAAGATTGGTAACGAGTCTGGCGACAGGATTTTTCTGTACAATTGGACCGCACTTTGGATTATCACTGCGGATAATGATTGCAGTCCAAGATCGCGACGAATGGCAGGCATAGGTGCGGATTTTGGGAGTGCTAGAACAGACTTCCAAAGATAACCTTCCAGCTTAGGCCAAATTTCCACTGGTAGTGATAGGTTTGCCGCCATTCCGTAAGTTAAAGCTGGTATGACCTTGGACTTGTAAAACTGAATGGCTGGGGACCATGAAAATTTGCCAAATTTATTGTCAACAGCACGGGTTTGGGAGGTAAGGCTGCGGGTTTTTTCCCATAGCAAATTCAGGAGTGAGTTGTCTTTCAGTGAGTTATCAATCATCACGCCTAGATATTTGAACTCGTTCACAGACTCAATTTTGGTTTTGTTCAGATTCCATGTGGGTGTTTTCTTGCAAACAGCTATTCCTTTTACTCACATGTTCAACACTCTTTTTCCCATCTGGATTATATTTTTATGGGGAATTAATACTTGAATTGGTTGACAGACGTAGAATACCTAGCGAACATCTTATTGCATCACTCTCCATTAGTGGCGATCCTTCAATAGTAAAAAAGAAAAATGGCTATAACGCTCTGGAGGTTAAGAGTGATGAGGTAACTTCGTTTTTTGCAATAAATGAATGTTCGGTGGAAAACGTAAGGATACTATGAGAAACTGGTAAAGTGACTATGAGGGGAATCTGCATATCAAAATCGGCGGGGCTAAGAAAAATGCAGAATGGCTCTCTAAGTCAAGTGGAGATGAAGGTTAAACATTTGGAAGGGGAATTAGCTAAAGGATCCCGCATCGGAGATGATCTCTCTCTTGCATTGTGGACTTGCCAGGAGTTGCAAGAGGCTCAATTTAAGTTTGAGTACAGCCAATATATGGTCCGGGTCCACGTAGAGGGGGGATAAAGTGGGTTGGTTATTGGTATGGCTATTGTGGCAGGAACTTCCTCGGCCAATGATAACACAACTCTACAATCAAAATGGTCACCTAATTGTATCAAAACAAGAAATTAATGAAGTATTTCAAAAGTACTATACAAGTTTACATACCAGTGAGGCCACGTACTCAGAGACAGAAGCCTCTTTGTTGGAATTGGTGCAGTTACCTAGACTGTCCGATGGTTGTTGGAGTGATTTTGGGGCATCAATAGAGGAGGCTGAAATGTTAAGTGCTATCAGGTCCATGCAGAGAAACAAGTCACCGGGGAGCGATGTATTTACGATTGACTTCTATCTTACACTTTTGTTGCTCTTGATGCCTCCATTAAAGGGAGTTTATGATTTTGCTTTTGACAAGGGAACTTTTCCTGCATCAATGAGGGAAACACTGAATACGGTTATTGTGTATCATATCGACCCATCTCACTGATAAATGTGGATGCGAAGTCCTTGCGATCAGAATCTCCAAAGTGGTGCCGGGATTGGTGCATCCAGACCAATGATTTGTGGGGGGGTCAAAATACAACGATGAATTTTTGATGATCATGGATATCATGGCTCGTGTACACGGGAAGAACTGGCGCTGTTGTTTTTGGATGGGGTCAGGGCATTTGACTCACTAGAATGGGCATGGCTCTTTAGGGCGATGGCAGCATTTGGCCTGGGGCCTGGTACGTTGCAGTGGCTTAGATTGTTGCACCAGCTGTAGCACCTTGCTGAGTGAGGAAGCGCAATACCTAATGCAGTGGGTGGCCTCCTCATAAAGGCTGCCACTGAATGGATGTGAGGTGTGCGCAATCTCATGACTGACTGCCACTGTTGCAGTTGCCCACTTCATTCTTCTGCTTGCAGAGACTTTCAGCAGATGCAGAGTCAAATTTCAGCAGGTCAGAACAGTTGTATTTTGCTAGTGGTGTGGCAAATGTTGGCATGTAAAGTAAGATACTAATTTTCTTTGGCTGATGATGTATCAACATTTGAGTTTAGGATTCTTCTGGAAAGCTCATTACTATAGCGATGACGCAGCAACGGGGCGAATACAGATCCTTGACTGACACTAGCACTGACTGGGAAAGGTTTGGGCGTTTCACTTCCTTCTGCATGTCTCACGACAGCAATGATCCCACTACACAATGTAATATAAAGTGCAACACGCTTTAGATTAAGAAACATTCTTAAAATCATTTGCAAAAAAGAACAAAAGCCTTTTATGATAAAAAAAGACATACCCTGGAGAGCACACAATTGGTGGCAATGTATTTCGATGTAATTTTGCCAAGAACAGAGGGAGCAGTCCAAATTCGTGGTAGTGTGGAATGGTCCACTCAAAATCATCGATAAGGTATCGCCAGTAGTTTAAAGAATCTTGATAAAAGATGGTGACTAAGTAGTTGAAAAGTTTGTGCATCTAATTCAAATAAAGCCATGCCACAAAATCTAGAATTCAAGAGATTGAGAAGTCGTTTAAGGAAAATGTTTAAAAGAAGACATAATGATGAAAGGATACTGGAAACCACATACATTTTCAGGTAAGTAGGTGCATTTCTGAGGCAAATAACACAATATAAAGGATCTGATAACCACATACATTTTCAGGTAAGTAGGTGCATTTCTGAGGCAAATAACACAATATAAAGGATCTGATAACCTCATACATTTGCTGGTAAGTAAGTAGTGTTCTGAGACAAATAACACAATATGAAGGATCTGATAACCACATACATTTACTGGTGAGTAGGTAGGTTTCTGAGGCAAATAACACAATATAAAGGATCTGATAACTACATACATTTATTGGCGAGTAGGTAGGTTTCTGAGGCAAATAACACAAAATAAAGGATCTGATAACCACATACATTTACTGGTGAGTAGGTAGGATTTTGAGGCAAATAACACAATATAAAGGATCTGATAACCACATACATTTACTGGTGAGTAGGTAGGATTTTGAGGCAAATAACACAATATAAAGGATCTGATAACCACATACATTTACTGGTGAGTAGGTAGGATTTTGAGGCAAATAACACAATATAAAGGATCTGATAACCTCATACATTTGCTGGTAAGTAAGTAGTGTTCTGAGACAAATAACACAATATGAAGGATCTGATAACCACATACATTTACTGGTGAGTAGGTAGGTTTCTGAGGCAAATAACACAATATAAAGGATCTGATAACTACATACATTTATTGGCGAGTAGGTAGGTTTCTGAGGCAAATAACACAAAATAAAGGATCTGATAACCACATACATTTACTGGTGAGTAGGTAGGATTTTGAGGCAAATAACACAATATAAAGGATCTGATAACCACATACATTTACTGGTGAGTAGGTAGGATTTTGAGGCAAATAACACAATATAAAGGATCTGATAACTACATACATTTACTGGTGAGTAGGTAGGATTTTGAGGCAAATAACACAAAATAAAGGATCTGATAACCACATACATTTACTGGTGAGTAGGTAGGTTTCTGAGATAAATACAAGAATATAAAGGACTTGTAACCATATGTATTGCAGGTGAGTAGGAATGTTTTGAATGAAAAGAGAGGGTGCGAAATTAAGGTATTTACTGTATTTTGATTCGAATTTACAGAAAAGAATGACAGAAAAGAGAAACAGATTATTTGAATGAATACTTATCCTGTCTGTTTTTCTATCCATCCTATCTCACATACTCCATTCCTTCCACAGCATACTGGATCCTAGGATTGGCGATGAGACCGGAGGAGGTAGATGACCATCTTATCTCAAGAGGAGAATCCGTCAACCGAAGGAATAAGATATATCGAGGATCCCGATAGTAACGACGAAGGCACCCCAACCACAAAAAAGTATGAAATACAAAATAAACCCATCAAACAATTGTGACTATGATGTAGGAGGCATTCAAACTTGAAGTGCCCCATCTTAACCTTTAAGGATAAATGTAGGGAGACGAACACTAAAGAAACAAAAAACAAAATAGTCTTCCCAATGCCTAGAAAAGGAATAATCAATCACAGGAAAAAGGAAAAATCTCAGAAATTGAAGCATTTCTTGAAATGCACCTTTAATGACACAGAGCTAATGGAAATGATGATGATATGATATGACATTTATAACGCGCCTATACACAAGTGTTTCAAGGCGCGACGAGGCAAGGGAGAGGAAACAGTGGAAAGACAGACAACGATCCTACTAGGCCAGGTGTCATTCAGATCACGCAAGTGTGAGGGTAGGTAGAAAGGGAAAAGTGCCAGGGGAAGGGAGAGGGGAAAGTGCAGTACATGGGATAGAAGAATAAATACGATAAATAAAAGTGGCCTGATGGTGGCAAGTGCAAGGTAAGAGCAGACATAAGTGCTGGTAGGGGGACTGTAGGGATACAGAACCAATCCCTAAGTGCAGGGGGTTGCCAGGGAGGCAGGGCGGGTGTGCAAAAGGCAGGAACTCTGGCCCCAAGATCAGAAAGGGTGGCCAGGTAACCAGTGCAGATTCGGCCAGGAATTTCAGCAGGGGAGAGAAGCAGAGAAAGCAGAAGCAAAGAGGAAGGTTTTGAGGTGTTTCCGGAACCGGCAATGGTTCTCTTCAAGTTTCAGGGAGGCTGGAAGGCTGTTCCAGAGGGAGGCCCATGCCGAAGAGAGAGATCGACCACCAACTCGTTGCTTGGAGAAGCGGCTGACCCTGAGTGAGTTGGAGGCAGCTGAGTGAAGAGCCTGAGAAGGAAGGTATTTAGGCAGAGAGAGTTGAAGGTAATGTGGTCCCAGGCCCCAGAAGGCCTTGTGGATAATGCAGAGGGTTTTGAACTTAATCCTTGCAGCCACTGGGAGCCAGTGCAGAGATTTCAGTCCTGGAGAGATACAACCCCTGGGCTTGAGGCCAAGGACAAGACTCGCAGTCCTGTTTTGGATAATTTGCAGAAGGTGGAGAGTAGAGGCAGGCAGATTTAGATAGAGGCTGTTGCAATAGTCCAGCTTAGAGAGACCCAGGGCTCTAGAGACAGTGAGCTTCTGGGGGAAGGAGAGGAGAGGAAGAATACCTCTGAGGAGGTGCAGCTGGTAGTGTGACTTCTTAGAGACGTCGGAGATATGAGGAGAGAAGGAGAGTGTGGAGTCGAAGATGACCTTGAGGTTTTTAGCCTTGCAGGTGGGAGCAGGAAGAGGGCCAAGAGAGGCTGGCCAGAGAGCTGCAGGGAAGGAGCGAGAGGGTGTGCCGATGAGTAGAATCTCAGTCTTACTAGCATTAAGGCAGAGATCATTAGCAGCACACCACTCCTGGATAGCAGACAGACAGTCAGAGATGAGGGAAGGAGAGGAGGAGGCCGAGGGTAGCTTGAAAATGAGCTGGGTATCATCCGCATAGCATGGAAAGAATCAATTTACCAAAATAATTATTGTAAGTATTAATGACTTAAATCGATGGGAATTGTTAAAGAAATAGTAAGAGGTTTCACTTAATTTTAAAAATATATTATTCTAACTTGTTGATTTACTGTTCAGAGGTAAAGAAAAGTTATATTTCGTGTGTTGCCTTTCTATTTTTCAAAGATCATTTTGTAGGATAGGATTTTGAAAAATGGTGGAAACATATTGGGGCAAACATGGCAAGAGATGGGTGCCATAACATGAGTAAATTATCTAAGGAGGCTGTGCTACATGAACACACAGTACTTTAGTAATATGAACACTCTAATGTGTAAATACAAGAAGATAACAGGAAATGCACTACTAAAGCACAGAACTTAGAGCATGGATTGGAGCTGAATGGGGTAAGTCGTAGGAAAATGAGAAATGCAGGAAGCAAGCAAGTTCAGCATGAGGGGGCGTGAACCAGGCGTGAGAGTATTTGCAACATGCTGCTGCGGAAAATCATTGCTACATGGGACGCAGCAAAATGAATGAAACCAAGGGTGATAGAGCATGTTGCTGCAGGAAGGAACAGCTCTGTATGGGAACCAGGGAAAACATGTTTAGACCGAAATGTCTTGGTTTAAACCAAAGGGCTGTAAGGCTCAAAAAGGAAGACACCATCGTGTGGCATTACGTGTTAATGACATGAGGGGTGGATGAACACCGACATTTCTGGTTATAAAAAAAACATATAGATACGCAGAAGAAAATACCTATATTAAGTGAATAATCAGGAGAGAAAGGGTCTCTGGTTGGTTGCTGCCGGCATTCTGCTTTCGGCTGTTTCTGGGGGATCTTTTATAACATTTTGAATCAGAACTCAGAGGGGTCTACATTTGCAGAAATTCAAACTGCCTTTTCGCCTCAGAGCATCTTTAAAATAAAAAGACAGCTGTGGTCAGAAGGAGAGAGAGCGCCTTGACGAAAATAGCCGGCTTTCATAGAGGCTTCCATGGAACTGCGGACAGGGATTGTGGAACTTTGAAGCAAATGATTACAGACATATTCCTGGCAGACATATATGGGTGTTGGCGAAATCGTGATTCAGACTTGACAGCCCGAACCAATCCAGAACAGTTCCGGGATATGCAAGCATTTAGCTCAGCATATGCAGAACAGGTGAATAATATTCTAAAATGCAAATATTTCACCGACAGGGTCGCTATTTTATGCAGTGAACTCAAGCTGCACGTTGTAATTTGAAATGCCCTTATCCTAAGCGCATTGAAGAATTTAGACAACGATATACTTTCGTGTTCGCTGTTTTTCTTTATAAGTAGCGTTACGCATATTCTTTTAATGTCAATGATAGTCTTGGGAGGATAGCTCAGGGGCAACGTGCTCGCCTTGGAAGCATGACGACCATACCTGCCTACATTTGAAAATCAAAATTCCTGAGATTTATGCCCCGTCCACAGCCACACAAGACTCTGCCTATTTGCACACGGCTCTGCCCACACGCCCCGCCCGTACTATAGCATTGAAAATAATTAATTCAATGCTATAGTAAGCAAACTGAAGGGAGCGGCGCCGCCAAAATAATAGTGCTTTTAATCCATGTCATTGGATTGAAAGCACTATTATTGCGGCGGCGCCGCCTTCAGTTTGCTTACTATAGCATTGAATGAATGTGCACTATAATTACGGCTGTCGGAGGTCGCATTGAGGGAGCAGCGGCCTCATATAGGGGTGATGCGGTCAGTGGGCACGAACATTTTGCGCCGTTTCTGGATCCCGCCTACTTCTGCACCCGATTGGCTAACGGCGGCAGCCAATCAGGTGGAGAATATGATGGGACCGGCGGCAGCCAATCAGGTGGAGAATATGATGGGACCGGGAAAGAATCTAAAAATTCCTGAGATTCAAAGGACTTTTCCAGAGACCCGGAGAAATGCTTAAAATTCCAGAGTCTCCAAAAAAATTCCGGAGGTTAGGTAGGTATGATGATGACTCTGAGCAACACAGATTCGACCCCCAGGCCGTGCTTAGACACACACCTCTGTGTATTAGGCGTGTTATAAATAACCAATTGTACAAACTTTATTGATAGTTCACTGACTAGTTTCAGACATGTAACACAGTATCTTTGATATGTATGTGACTCAAATGTTTAATAAATGAATGCAAATTTAGCTGTGAGATTACATTTATATTACTAATATTTTGTAATTTTTTGTATTTGTTTAATATTTGTATCGCGCACATAACCCTGAGGTAACTGGGCGCTGGAAAACGTAACATGTTACAGGCAAACATACTTACATACATAAACATACATAGGAATCAACAGGTAGGTCGAAATAAGGTGTAGATATCAGTTTATAGAACTACAAAAGCCTTGGCAAGCAAAATATAAAGTGTTTTGGGTGTATGAGTTCATATTTTACATAGCTGTAAAAATCCAGAATAAAAAGAAAAATGGTAAGAGACACTACAAGAAAGCAAGCCATTCTATTTCAAAATTCATATAAGAGTTCTAGCACCCTTCTCTTCTATCTCCGAAAAGCAAGCATTTCTACCGCCTTGTTTCGGATAATTGCCAATCGGCTGCTTCCATCCTCTAGCTTTAACACTATCCTGCCACCAAGTATTTCTTCAGGATTCCTTGAGGTTTTCGTCAGACTGTCATATCCTTGCCTTTCAGCTAAGACTCTCCCTCCTTGCCCCCGATATTGCTTAGAGCAGAAACAATCACACAGATAAATAGAGTAATCCTGTGTGAATGCCAAGTTAGATACACCTTCCCTGGAGGTGCGCCATCATTGGGTGCAGCTGTTTTGGCACCGGCCATTCCGGCACAGGACCTTCAGCACAGGTCCCATTTAGCCCTATTGGTTGCAGCCAGCAAGGTGCAGGGATCTAGCTGTGCCGGGATGTTACTGCAAACAGGAATATTCCGGCGCAGAGACCTATCTGTGCTGGGATGCCACTGTTTGCTAAAATATATTGTCATCCTAAGTACTAGTAAATGCAATTCTTTGGATTACAGCATATTTAAGCCAAACACTATGTGTTCAGTACCTAGAACCATTACAGCGTGACAATACGTTTAAGCAAACAGTGACATCCCGGTGCGGATAGGTCCTGTGCCGGGATATTAGTGTTTGCAGTAACATCCCAGTGTAGATAGGTATCTGCGCCCTGTTGGCTACTGTCAACAGGGCATGCCTAAATGAGACCTGCGCCAAAGACATTGTGCCAAAATGGGCACGCCAATACGGTCGCAGCAGAATGTTGGGCTTCGTTCCCTGGGTTGCCTGGGGTTCTGCGGACTATGCATGACTGCATGCTAAATTTGCTACCTGGAGCAGGTACATAGGGGATTCCCTAGAGCCCTTCCTCCTTTGTGAATTCCTCTTATGATCTGATTCCAAGAATTGGTATCAGACAAGGCATCCAGCCGTGTCCTTATGTTTCCAACCAAAGGCAACTTCCCCTGCACCCTTCCAACCATACCTCCACCACCTTTCTGCTTCTTCTTCTCGTTATACTCCACACTTCTTCCCAACAACCACCGGCACCTCCTTCCTTCTCTGTGATGGCTTACAGTGCTCATGGAATACTGATCCATTGGTATCGGGTAATAAAATCGGGGAAAAAATGTCGCCGGTAAAAAAAATTGTGGCACAAATCCTGTGGTTTGACCCAGTAAAGGTGTACCCCATTTTACCATTTAAGGGGAGCGGGGGTTGGGTCCCCTTAAATGGTATAATGGGTACAGGGGTTGCGGGGGTTTCCCCGCATTGTATACATGATTGTGGTGGCAAAACCATGGCATTTTTGCCACAATATTTTGCATTCACAGCCATTTTTGCCGAAATGTTCAGACATGGAACCGATCCATTAGAGCAGAGGCATGACTACCAATGCCGGAAGCAAACCTGCTCAGAAGCAGGGGACTTCTCTCTTGGTTGACTTACAGAACGCAGGTTAATATGCTAACTGGCCTCCCACTCTACAATAGCCCAACCTAGAACCCTTGCAGAGACATGGCGTCATGCTTTGGATCTACTTCCGACTAACTTCAAAATGGCAGGTGGCTCTCTTCAGCTCCTGGCCATTGCCCATCAGAAACCAGTTACCTGAATATGCAGATGATTCCCAAAAATTAATCCCCCATCAACAGTTAAAAATGATAACCAGAAAACCTGAAATAACTCAAAAGGGGACATTGCTATTCTCTGACTATAGAGTACCACAGAGGGAGGAACAAATACAATGCATACGTTAGTGGGGTCCTGGGAAAAGTATCCCCTAGAATTGTGTCTGCTTAGTCCATCCATGATTCTCAGGCTGCTTAGTTATTGTATGTCTGTTCTTGGAGTATTTAATGCTTCCATTCCCTTTCGGCTCTAGTTCTATGTGCATGTCTGTTTCTTCATCTGTGAAATACCCCCCCCCCCGAACTCCCCGGAAGACACGCTGAAACCATGGTCAGAACAGAGGAGCAACACTTGACCCCGTTATCCGGCAGAGGGGTCCGGGAACTGACCCACCTACTATGGTTATATGTGCTTAGAGTGGTGTGGTCACTTTTGAAGGCTAATATGACCATCTGAGAACGATGTAATGCACATCCCGGGGTGCAATAGCGCAGCTGGGGCTCAGATGAAAAATCAGACCCCTACAGTAGGCGTTGCCTCATCCTTGTCCTTACCAGCTTTCCAAACACTTGCAGGTATTACTGGTCTTTTCCCCTCAAGCCCCCAACTAACCTGCTCACTATTCTACGTTCCCCTTCACACTGCACACTGCCTAGCCTTGGTCTTTTTTCTATGGGATTTATGCAGAGACCATATCAAATAGAACCCACAAACTGACACTCAGCGTAATCTAGATCGCGCGCTGGATGGTTGCACACTGCGCACCACTAGCGCGCAATCCTTGCTCTCTGGGCAGACCTTGCTCATAGCAGTCAGAGCAGGATGCATGTACCAGGAGGTCCCTCCTGGCTACACATACCCCAAGAGCCCTCCCCATGGCTCACCAAGACACTTCGCATACAAAACGGTCTTCTGATCTACGTATATCAACGCTTCATTTAGCATCTAGCGTTTTTCTCTACCCACAATATCTACACCCCCACTCCAAACCTTCTAGCTCCAAGAAGCCACCCACTGAAAGCCGCAGAAGCAGCACTGCACAAGACCACATTACATTGTTAATTTGCTTTGTACATCTGATGATACTTCTCACAATTAACCAGAGGTGTACGCTTGCCCGACGTGTGGCACCTTCTAGAGTCCAGAGTGATTGCTATTGGATTGAACGCACATTTTGGGCAGGAAAATTAGACCACAAATTCCTCTCCTCACAACACAGCTGGTTCAATTCTGTAAAGGAGGCCAGCATACGCCAGCACACATTTATTTCATACCTGAGACTCTGGAGAAGGGTGCAATAGATAACATGGTTAACAGATAGAGGTCTAGGTGAGCATCAGACAGAATAAGCATTCTGCTGTGTTACGCAACAACCTTCAAGTTGAATGTACATTAATAAAGTAGACTAACAACTTTTCTATCAACCAATTAACTGGCAAGGATTGATGATAATTGTAAACTATATGAATCTGATGTCAAAGGGGTCTCAACATTATCCCTTAAACTGTTTTCAAGGGGTGGGCTTAGGTTAGGGGAAAAAAACACTAAGAAGGGTTAGATTTCTGGCCTTATTGAGAGCAGATTCAATGATGGACATGGACCTAGACAGTCCACATCCCCACAAGGAAAGGTCAAGGAAAGGAGGGGCAGGGTACTGCTGTGCGCTTGTTCAGTGCATCCCATGCAAGGCCCGGCGCGTGCTTCAGCATACCATAGAAATCAATCTCTTGAACCCAACAATCCCTGGGCTCTCACATTCTCTAGACATTGGGGAAATGAATAATTCCCAGGCAGCGCTTCCATGTTCAGGTACTCCATCCTTTAAGGGACACATAACAGGCAACATGACCCTTTATCCTATTCTGACCTACGTATCTGAAGCTGCCTAGACAGAAGAAGCTCAGGAAAAAGACACCAACGTAACATGACAGGGTACACAGGGTCAGGAAATGGCATGGTTGGACAAGGGCATGGAGACATGGTATTCTGGCCTGCCATTTGTGCGGAAGCTCATTGGCAAATGCATTGCTCATGTGGCACTACATGTCGCCCCCTGATTTCTGGCACCAAACTGATTCAGGGATCATGCCTTCCCTGCTCCCAAGCCAGGCACAGTCCACAATGGTACCACCCGCCCCTTCCCAACAGGCCTGCTGGAGAGTGAGGGGCCCTGCACCTACAACATGAAATTGCTGTTAACAGGAGATGGGCTATACCTTGAGTTCTTACCTTATTTTAATTAGAACAGGCACCAAGTGGATTTTTCTATTAGGGATCCCCACAGGGACCACCCTTTATTTATGAAAAACACTTAAACCTTACATTAACCATTTTTATATTCTTAATAATTCCCTTCTGAAATTCTCCTGGCATGAGTTTTTTTTCTAAAATTCATTCCATGCTATCAGCCCAACCTCTTGGCAGGGGTCCCAGGGAAACCCATAGGATGGAACTGACAATGCAGACCATGTGCCAAACACCTGGTACCACCCACTGATGCATGAGGCCAGACGATGGCCTCTGTGGGTGCTCCTCGTGTGAGGAATTCGACCATCTGAACAGGGAGTGTGCGCTCACCTGGGATTTTTTGATTTTTGGTACTTAAAATGAATGATGGGAGATCCACCTCTGAAAATATGTGAGGCCATTCCGCACACATTTTCTCTGCTCACTGCATGAAACGCATAGTCGCCGTATTCCTATGTGATGTTCAGATGGAATGTGACAGCCACGAGTACATCAAAGCATTTGAAGAAGGTGGAAGGCACACCTTCCTCTGGCCCTGGGCAGCCTAATTAAAAATATCAAAGATTCCATGGATTTGCTTTCCTATAGTTTAGTTCGGCTGGCAGCAGTGCCAAATAATGAGAGATAATTCAGCAAAGCCTGGAAGGGGCTTAGTTTGCCGGACAGATAACAGGAAAGAGGGGCTAACACACCTTTGGTATGCAATTTGTCAACTTGAAGCTAGTTCCCACGCCTCTAGATGAAAAGCAGTGAATGGCATATCTGAGTCCATCAGTTACCATAGGTACCCCTGCAGAGCGGATCCCTTTCAGAGGGGAGAAGTATGTGATTTGAGGGAGACAGGACATCTGCTCTCGGCACAAACTTTAAGAGAGATATGCGCTTTAATCAAGAATCACAGAGAGCTCCATTAATCAGAGAGACACTTTGATCTACAACAGGCAGGAAGATGGGTGGGACTTAGGTATATGTTGTCACCCCTTACCTTTCCTGTTGCAGGGCAATGTGGTCCTGATCTCATGGATAACAGAAGATTGTTGGTGGAGACCCAGGATTGGTTATTGAAGGTAGGCTTAGCCTGCACCAATCCCTGGGGCCCATTTGGCTTTAAAAGAGGGCTGAACCCCTCACTCAGCAGATCATCTGACGACTTTGAAAGGAGTAAGAAGAAGGACTCATTTGGACCCGGGCTGAAGTTACAGTCTACCTTACATCTTCTGCCGTGAAGGAAGGCCAGGAGTTCCAAGAGGAAAGCGAGATCCCTCCCCTAACCATCTCCCAGGTAACAGAGGGATATACTGGAATCAGAGGACCCGTCCAGCAGCTCCAGATCTGGTACCCAGCCAGCACACAGTGTGACTTGCTAGGTTCTGCTAGAAAGCTTCTTAGGTGGGAAGTGCAAGAGAGTATCTGAACCAAGGACATGGCTGTTGCCTGCAAACACTCTCCTTAACTTTGGACTGTCTGTCTTGAAAGGACGACACAAGCCCTGCGAAGAAGCAGGAGGAGTGCCACACAAGCATCAACCAGTGTCCATCCTTTAATGACATTTTCGAGCCAGTCGAGTCCTCGAACCGCATCCAGCTGCACCGCTGACTGTTGTCACGGCGCCGTCATCAGAGCTGTCCGAGATGCCTCAACCAACACTCCAGATCGGCCAACCAGCACAGAGGTAATGATCCTTGGCCCTGAGCCGCCGTGTAGGCCAGCCTGCAGCCATCCGTCTAGCCTCGCTTGACAAACTGCCTACCGCCTGATACCCGCAGCTGTCTCCCACCTCAAACTCTGTCATAGGAGCTGCAAGGCACCCTGGCACTGCCTCGACACTGTTGAGCATCAAGAACTTCTTAAGCACCAGGTACATTGTGATTCCGCCCCCACTGGTAATTCTCTGAAGGCCCTTAGAGACAGTTACAACCCTTTTCCCCTTGGTGCTGAAACCAAATGACCTTGAAAAGTGAGACTGATTACTTTACCAACTGCCCTCCTGTCAGTATCCAGAGTGCATCCGTTTCCTTTATTAAACTGTCTGTCTTCTGTGTTCCTATACAGGGTGAGTTGTATTTTGTAGTGTGCTAGAACTGTCTGTAGTAATAATAATAATAATGTAGATATTTGAATACATCCTTGACTGGACAGGACCTTTTATCATTGGGTAATGATTGTATTTTCGCTGTGTTGCAATTAGCTAACGATCTATGATCTTGCGGAGATAAGCCTGCTGTTCCGTCCATGTTACCAAAATTGGACACGCAGGTTTATAATTGACTGGTGTTCATTTCTGTTTGGATCCCTTTTGGTGTACAAGAGGTGTGGGGCTGATGTATGGTCTAGAATCTGATATTCATCCCTGGACCAATGGTGCCCTGGAAGTTGATTCATCACACCAACCCCAAAGGTAGCCTGAGGCAGGCCGCTGCTTCTGTCCCATACTTCACCCCAATGTACACAACCCCTTTCCTTTTCGCGCTACCCCTTCCTTGCTAAACCACCATACCTTCTTACATCTATGGATATAGAGCCTGATTCATGGAATTATTTGCGTGGAAAAAGGGTACTTGCGTCACAAACCGTGCAAATTCACCTTTGTCGATTCATCAAACCGAATGCGTGGTACTTTTCCTGGACTTGCGTGGAGTTTGCGCAGGCTCTGTCCATCTCTGCGAGCCATCGAGGGCCTTGCGCGAGACTCCATTCAGAGCAAGGCTGTGGCTTGCACAGAGGGCAAAATGGGGAAGAACTTGCGAAAAAGTCAGTGTTCTGAGGGACAGCCTGCAGTCAGTCCCCCGCACAACCACAATTGCATGGCACGAGATGTATTAATGGATTCGATTGCGCAACCTCTTGGCTGGGAAATGGCCACGCAAGTCCTACATACTATCTGCCACCTGAAGGATTCGCAGCATGGAGGTGGGGTTGCATGTCAGATTTCAGGGTGCGTGTACTCAACCGGGGTTCCAATCTAACAATGGGGTGCGCATACACAGTTTAGCGGGATGCAGAAACTTTTCACAGGGGTTTCCATGCAGATTTTGATAGTTATTACCGAGTTACAATTTTGTATACGCATGTTGTCAGGGGGCCGGATACAGTTACGGGGTATCCCGTGCAGGGTCCCCGAGATGCAGGCCTACTTATGGGGAACCCCATGCACTGTTTGAGGGGTGCATGTATTCATGCCAAAGGAAGCACGCAAAGGTAGCTGTTCTGGCTGTTTATGCTTTGCATGTGGGCGTGTCAGGGACATTGGGGCACGACTTGCGAATGCGGTTACTTTGTGCTGTAAATTCCATGAATACGCAAAGCCATACCTGCCTACGCAAAGCACAAATTTTTCTTTCTGCGACCAGGCCCGCACAGTGTCCTTCACGGCATGCGGACCCTGCAGGATTTTTGCACATTTTGCCATGAATCAGGCCCATACTCTTTATACAGTCAACCGCCCCTCCCTACTTATTTCCTTACCCCATAAACATTTCCCCTAATTACTTTGGCCGCTGCAGTCAGCCACCCCTTTTCAGTACCTTTGGATCTTGGTGCTGTCCCTGGTGGAAGGGGCACCGCCCCAAGAGACATTAGACCCTGGTTCCCCAGTTCCTTTATCTTCTGGGTGCCCCGTCCACCACATGTGACCACCCGATCTCACTGCTCTTCTTTCTTTCTCCTGTTTTTCTTTTCCTTATAGTTTCTTCTTTCTGTTTCTAACGATTTGTGTCTCCTTCTAGAATGCTCCCCTGCCGAGCCCATTCTTGGACAAGGGAGTTTTGTCCCTTTGCTTCTTTTTTCTACCTTTTTTAAACATTCCATCCAGCCCATTGGCGGGCTGGATAGATCAGTCCATTAAACACGCACTAAATAAAACATGTTATGCACAACCCTGGTGTCTATCTTTTTTTTTTGTTAGGTTTCCCTTAGGAGACAAGCATGTAGCCCTATCTAGCTGGGCCAAGCCCTATTTGGGCCCCGGGCTACATTCAAGAATCTGTCCATTTACTGTCTATGGTTATTTCAATGTGGGCTTAATGGTTCATCACGCTGAATGGATGCATGTGGGCAGGGTGGCATTCTATTGGCCAAATGGCCATGCCCTATTCTGTGGATACATCCTAGACTGCAGGAGGTCACATACTCATATATGCAATGGTACATTTCTGCCACCACAGTCGTGTAGAATTGCGGTCCCTGCCTGGTTGTCACATGCATGTTAATGCCCCAGTATGAATTCCATGATCTGTTGACTATGGGTTCAGCTTCCATATTTTGGCACATGCTTCTGTCTGGCTAATCATGCATTCACATCACAGAGATGACATTCCTCTACTGTTGTACTTACCAGTGTACTTACCTTCTGATCCAGCCTGCGCTCCTCCGATTCCCTCCAGGCCAGCCATATTCAGGATATTACTGACCTTCTCTTCCCAGGTCGTAAGTGTGTGAAGAACAACAGTGTCAACTCCTGAGGCAGATGTTTCCCACCAGTGGATGGAGATTAGACTCCCCACACTGGACTTCAGCTCATGACGCCTCTTGCGGCAGTCTTCATTGTACTGAGGTAATGAGGTACTGTGTCCCCGACTACTGCACCACCTGGTCTCGTAGTTCTGTCCAGATGCTGTTCTTTCTCTGAACTATTGTTTTCTAATGTGCACCCCAAATACTCATTAATATGGCTAACCACTTCTTCAGCAAGGACCTGGTGGTCTGCTTCGCAGTATTTTGGACACACATTTCAGGCACTTTCCCTTTGCCCTTCTCCCCTGGCATGGTTGACTGAGCTTCTGGGCTTGGCAATAGGAAATGGGCGATATCGGATGTGTTAAGTTTTCAAAGATGGGCCGTAATGAGCTTCCCGTTCACGCGATGATGCGCTTTCCAGGTGGCGCATATTTCACGAGTGTTCGGTGGAATTACGGATTGGTAATTCCTCCAATTCTTCAGTGGTAATGCCATTTCCATTGCGGAATGGAGAAACTGCAGACCAGTGTTGGCTTTTCACGCTATTTCCAGGGAACAGAATGACCGTTACTGCGGAGGGTTGCGCCCCATTTGGTGTTAATTCCAGCGTTCAGGATGCCAGTAACAAACAGCATTCCAGTCCCACAGAATGAAAGCCTTACTTATTGCTGCTGGGATAATGGGAGCCACTGTCCTTTATAAAAGTACATAATAAGTGCTCGATCCCAGCTTATCACACCCGCCTTTATTGTGTATTCTTTATTTTATTTATTTATTTATTTATTAGCATGTGCGACAATACCATCTGTACTGTGAACACTGCATTGCATTGCTTGCTGGGAAAATCTCTCCTATTCACAACCCCCCCCATCCCCCCCGCTCACTGGCTGGGCTAACCCCCTCCTTGTCAAGTGTCCTCTTTGTACATTTGGCCACCCTAGTTGCCATAATTAAAACTTTTGAAAATAAATATGTGCCTTTATCTATAGGGAAAGATAGACCGCTCCGGGGACGGCCCCATATAGCTGACTTCACCCATGAGGACTCTGCTTGAGTCAGTCTCCCGCAGGCAGTCCCTGGTTGTCAAGATAACAAAAAAATGTTCGATGGAGACAGTTCTTTTTTTAGGAGAATCAAAGCAAACCCCACACAGTGTACAGTGAATGTTCCATATTTAGTTAATCTCGTTTGATCGTTTGCACAGGAATAGAACCAAGAAAACTAGACATGTGTTTTTCATTTTTTTCCAAAGCTAATACAAAAACGACGTCACGTGGATGGCGAGAGCTCGAGCGCCTCCGTTCTGTGCGCAGCCACCGCGTCTGCCACTGATTTGGCGTCTCTGCTGGTTAAGGCGGCGCCGCCTTTATATAGTAAGAGCACTGAGCGATTTCACAAGGAATCATG
The DNA here is from genome assembly GCF_040938575.1 of Ambystoma mexicanum. Taxonomy (NCBI): domain Eukaryota; kingdom Metazoa; phylum Chordata; class Amphibia; order Caudata; family Ambystomatidae; genus Ambystoma; species Ambystoma mexicanum. The sequence goes on from NC_090935.1 coordinate 628,529,328, forward strand.
GAAGCGATGAACTGGGCACTCGTTGGGCCGACCAGCGGGGTCGGACTGGGCCACAAAACCTATGAAAAAGTGGCACACAGCTGCAAATGGCAATTCATTCCTTTTGTGGCACTGCTTGCATATTACTCAAGATGGAGCTTTTTGATAAAATTAAAGAATATTTATTCAGCAACACTGGTCAAAACTACTAGCCACAAAGTGAATTAATTCAGCAAACTGGCCCACACTGGCCATAAAAGTGGCCCACTTTGACCCCAAAACTCGCCCGCACTAGCATTTTGTGTTTTTGGTTCGGCCCTGGGCCTATTGCCCTATAGGCCAGTCCGAGGCTGCTGACTAGGGGCTACACTACCGTGAATTTGTCAATGTGAACACAAAAACAGTTGCACTGCGCCAAATTCCAAAATGGGTCCAAGCTTAGTTGCTTTTATTTTTTTGTGCAGAAACAACAGCCTGCGAAAACACAGTCGGCAGCCGAAAGGTGCGAAGTCATTGAGTGACAAAGCAGCCGAAGTGGCTTGACAGCAGGTTAAAACTATATTGATGAAATTCAGGAATATTACAAGACATAAACCTCTGACGAAGAGCCTTGAACTTGAAACACGTATCAGGCTGTTGTTTCCGCACAATAAAATACAAGAAACTAAGCTTAGACCCATTTTGGAATTTGGGGCAGTGCAACTGTGTTTGTGTTCACATTGTCACACAACTGTGGAGTATATGGCAACATACCCACAACTTTCAGCTACCTGCAGCCTGTGTTCCTCCACTAATTTACCGATGCAAGCGCTTTCGACTCTAAAGACTGTGTTGCTACTGTCTGGTTACCGTGAATTTGTGCAGCAAGCGCCAACAGCTCTTGCAACATTTCAATAAGGCCAGTATGAATGACTTCACGGTGTATTTCTTCTAGGGGGACTGCAATTACGCTGCCAAAAATTGCACTTGAACTTGCACAAATGTGCAATATTCCAGCTCCAGTGGCTTTCTGTCACTGGGGCATCAATCATCAGGTCATCAGCTGTTCTCAAATAAATCACTGAGCTCAGGCGCTTAGTTCTTCAGTAGAAGTTAACGGAACATGCAACTAGCAGCACCACGCTGCCCTTGTGCAGAAACAGAGAAGATGAATTTAGCACACATCTTGCAACTCTTTTATTTAATATGCTTGTCAGTACAGACAAGGACGTTTTTAGATGATACCCATTGTGACAAAACCTGTTTGCTCTATTCTGTATTATCTAAGCATTTGCTCAGTTTTCAGCACCAGTGTAAATGTTAGTCTGGCCCAGGTTGCAATTTATTCACTGAATGTTTGTAGGGCACCTATTCAGCAAATGGTGCTTCAAGGTGCCACAACACAAAAAGGGCAGTGGGGGACAAGGGAGAAAAATACAATCACGGTCCCACTAGACCCTGTGACATTCAGGTCGTGCAAGTGCTGAACAAGAAGTTCGAGGGAGAGGGGCGGGGGGGAGTGCCAGTCTGTGAAAAACAAGTGCTAAACTGGGAGGGGAAAAGGGTGGAGGGGAGGTGCAAGTGTTAAGGGGAGGTCAGAGGCCAAGTGCCAGGGAATGCAGGTAAGCACAGGGAAGAGGGGACTGGGTGGGGGGGCCTGAAGCCTTGTAATACTCAGAAGGAACCAGGCAACCAGTCAATAAGGCAGAGGCAGGTGTTAGCGGGGGAGAGTGAAGGAGGAGGAGACAAATGAGCATCTTGAGGAGCTTCCGGAAGTTAAGGAGATCCTGCTCAAGCCTGAGAGCGGCAGGGAGACCATTCCAGAGGGAGGCTTTTGAGGCGGAGAGACATCTACCCCTCACTTTTTGCTTAGAGGAGTGTCTGCTTTGCAGAGGGTTGGAGCTAGCAGACCGAAGGGCTCTAGCAAGGAGGTATATAGGGAGAGAAGGTTGGGTGTAGTGGATCTCAGGCACCAGAAAGCCTTGTGGATGATGTAGAGGGTCTCGAATTTGATCCTTGCAGCCACCGGGAGCCAGTGGAGAGATTTTAGGGCTGCAGAGATGTGGTCCCTGTGTTTAAGGCCATGAATAAGTCTCAAAGCCCTATTCTGGATTAGTTGAAGGGGACGGAGGGGGGAGGAAGTAAGATTGAAGAAGAGGCTATTACAGTAGTGAAGCCTAGAGCGGACCAGATCTCTGGAGGCAGTGAGTTCCTGGCGCAAGATGAGGAAAGGGAGAATGCCTCTGAGGAGGTGCAGCTGATAGTGAGGCTTCTTGGCAAGATCCACAATGTGAGGAGAGAAGGAGAGAGAGGAGTCAAAGATGACAGCAAGATTTTTTGCCTCACAAGAGGGTGAGGGGAGAGGACCCAAAGAGGGTGGCGAGAGGCAGGAAGGGAAAGTGAGAGCCTCGAAATGGATCTCAGTCATACTGGCAAACGTTTCTCAAATGAAAGCGGCAGACCTGAAAACGTGCGCCCAGATGGCATGGTGTCACGTATGCCATCCTCAATGGTGATGTGAAAAATATCTATTAAAAAAAGATCTCCAGACTCGCCTTTTCAGCAAACACTCACAAAAACACAGCTAATAGGCTGCTTAATGGCTTAAACAATGCCTAAATCATATTCCGCCCTCCTCTCTCATACATGTAGTTTGTTCTATGTGTAACACCCCCAAAGGTTGCAAATCTAGTTCCGCATGAGGTGTGGACTTACCTCGTTGAACTATTTACCAATCCGACCTACACACATCACAAATAAAACATTACTATGGCTTGATTTGGGGTGGAATCATTCAATAGAGGGCTGAAATGCGTGTGGTGTGGCTTGTAGCACGGTGCTGGTCCTGTATGTACTGGGCTGAAAAGAGACAGGGAAAAGCAGAGCAATTGAATGCCAAGCTGCTATCTTGGTTACAGCCTCACCACCAAAATCTAACAAAGATCTACCCCCTGCCTCAGCGAGTATTAGTCCTATGGCAGAATGGATGTTTATGACACCAGGGCCTAAGTTACAGAACGTTTTCCTATGGGGTTTTGCCATTATAAAACGCTTCTCTGAATTAGGCCCCATGTCTTTTTCCTGAGGCCTTGCACAGGATATTTAAGGTGTTAGTGTGTCTGCATTAGGTCATGCTATAGGTCACACTATTCAGCAAGCCTCTGTTTCTCGCCTACTGGTTCAGACTAAAGTCTTTTTATAGAAACAGACTTTTTCTGATAGGACCTCCATTCTCTGCACGGATTAATAGAATTTCGGCGTATGGTTGAATTAGTGATTATTGGAACAGTATCAAGCAGAGCTTTTTTATAGCATGATTTTACTTTAGTTTGAAGAATAAAACATTTTAGGGAACATCTGTAGTACGAAATAAATTTTCACACATCAGACCACGAAATATAACACATTTGCAATCTCTCCTAACGTAACCAGCGAATTTGTAAAGTGCACGTTCACCCCTGAAGGGGCATCTTGGCGCTAATAACAGATGTTTATTATTACCCAACTTAATGGTACTCATTTTATCGACCTCACGGGATTCGAACCTGTGAACATGAGGTTAATCACAGGCCTCTATAGCGGATGCATTAGTCCACTGACTCACAGCCCCGGTTATGTATTGAAGTCATGACACCCGCACATGAGTTTGCTAACTTTTTCCAGGGGGGTACCACCATACACCAGTGATTCTGGACACATTGCCGTGGTTTTGGCTACGTATGCAAACGCGCATCTGCGCTTCCAAGATGGCATCATCAAATACAGAAAAATGGTTAACCCACTCAAATGTAATGACACCATAATTGTTTCACCCTGGTTTGGGGTTCTTCGATGTGACATATTTGGTAGTGTAGGGCAAAATAATTAGAGCAAAATTTGAATCTCCTGAATTTCAGTGACTTAGATCAGTTCAAACATCTTAAACTTTTTTCGAGATTTGAGTAAAGACGGTTGAACGGGTTCAATCGTCCCTCCAGACAAGGCAGATGCTTCAAACAGTGGTTATCTCGGTGACAGGCGGTGAGGGAGCACGCAGTTTTAGAGAAGGGAATTTATTTAGAATTGGAGTAGACAGTCAACATTATTTCTAGGGCCCTAGGTAGGGAAATTGGGGAATTTGGTGTCCGGGTAGAATATTAGCCCAGGTTAAGTCACGATGGAACCAACTCACAGACATTGCCCATGCTTTTCAAGTCATTGTTGCAGAGAAAACACAAACGTTGAACTGTGATTTATGTGTATGCTCAGGGGTGGATTGCGAACTAAACTAGGCCCTGGACATAATTTTAAAAGTTGCGCCATATTAGACATTTTCAGCAAGCCCAACGATTTTCCTGTGAGAACATTTGAAAATAAAGTAAGTTACCCCACATAAGAGGCCCAGGGTGCAGAGGCCTACTGGGTAATCTCCAGAGTTCCCTATAGGCTAGTCCACCCCTATATAGGAGTAGAGAAATGAAATCAAACATTGACACAGACTATTCTTCACAGTAGTGGAGAAAAAAAAAACATAAACATTCACATGTTATTTTCTGGGGTGCAGGAGGGATGAAATCACACAGACTTGTGTTGTGGGAAAGGGGGAATGAAAAAGATGGACATTGACACTTGATTTTCGATGGTATAATGGAAGAGAAATCCCACAGAATGTTTTTAGGCTAAGAGAAAAAAAATCCCACACCACATTGACATAGATTTTTATTTGAACATGGGGAGAAAGCAGATCGTACCCGAAAAGACCACATAAATCACACACATTGACACGTGATCTTAATTGGCACACAAGAAAAAACAGAAAATCACACACCCTGGGATATGATTTTATTTTGAGGAAGACAAAGCAAATCACACACTGGAGAGGAGAAATCACTTCGATTGATGCTTGATTTTGTTTGGGCGTAAGAGGAGAACGAAAATTTCATATATTAACACCTGATATTTTTTGCATGAGAGGTTAAAGCAAATCACATACATTGACCATGTTTTTTGGGTGCAGGTGAGGAGAAAGCAGATCACCCACAATGGCATTTGATTTTATTTTGCGACGAATAAGAGAAAAGAAATGACACACATGGACAGTGACAGCATTATTAGGCACAGGAGTGCATACAGCAAATCACACACATTGACACATGATTTTATTTTGTGGTGGAGAGGGGTATGCATATTAAGCATATTATTGACTCGTTTTTTGAGATGCAGGAGAGATCAAATCAAACAGATTGATGCTTAACTTTGTTTGCACAGGAAGAGAAAGCCAATGACACACGCTGACATGCGATTTTATTTGTTTTGCCCAGAAGAGAAAATTGAAAATCATACACTTTGACAAATGTTCATTTTCAGGTGCTGGAGAAGAGAAATGATAAACATTGGCACATGATTGATTTATGTTATGAATTACTATTACACACAACCAAGTTGTGAGCACCCAAACGAGGCAGGCATGGTCTGCGGGATATGTATGAATGTGTTTGGAATTTTTCCAGCAGTAAGTATTGCTGCTGTGATCACTTCGGACACATCAGCAGTGAGTGTGGGTCCTTGGGTCCATGCCGACCATTCAGAATAAGTTGCAGATGTTTACCTGTCGCAGAACAGTCTACTTTAGATGACTCTGGTCTGCCATGTGATAATATAGGTTATACAGAGGTGGCACAGCCATGTCGGGAGGGAAAGGAGGAGGAGGAGGAGGAGGAGGAGGAAGAGGAAGAGGAGGAGGAAGAAACACTGTTATCATCATGTGATGCAGAGGGAGGAGAAATAATAAGTATTGTAGAAGTGATGGCTTTTGACTAGTAACTGTCCCAGATACAACACATTGATTATTAAAACAGGGAGTATTCCCTGCCCCCTAGGGCAAGGCTGATACACATTTACCAGAGACCACTGAGGACGATGGCACGGACCAACAGCATGTGGGACTATTACTTGGATTTCCTGAGCATCTGGGGTGTATATCATGCTGCGCTTCCCTTTTCATGGTCTCCAGGTGGTCTGGCAGGTCTGAAAGATAAGGGGGTGGTGTAGGCAGTGGAGTAGGAAAATGCAAGATAGCGTTGCTGTTGTTTTGATGACTGCAGACCGGAAGTAGACAGTCCTCAGGGTTGCCAGTTAAATGATCGAATCTAAAGGGTCGACAGGTCAAAGGATCGACACCAAAGGGTCGACATGTCAAAGGATCAATTTATTTTTTTTCACATTTTTTTTATTTTTTTTCCTAAAAACCACTTTTTTCCCTAAACAAAAACCTAAAAAAATATATATAATTTAAAAAACAATTCAATCCTTTGACCTGTCGACCCTTTGGTGTCAATGCTTTGACCTGTCGACCCTTTAGATTCGATCCTTTGACTAGTCACCAGGCCTCAGCATGCAATCTGTGTTCCTAACAGTCATACATTATAGTATGAGGAGGCGTGCCGTGAGGCAAGCCCGACCTCCTGACGACTCCAGAAAAATCCAGAAGGCTATGATGTGCCAGTAATTCAAAGTCTATAGATTGCTTAGAAAAATGTATTAGCTATGAAATAAAGGAAGCTAATGAAAAATGTTTTACGTTTCTCAAATATGCATTTGATATTAAGGAACAGAATAAAAATTTGATTGCCAAATATTTAGCAAATAGCATACCACAAATTAATTTTGTCGAAAGGCACATGAGAGATGACTTATGCTATAACCAATTTAGCAAATTATATGTGTCCTATCTGACTATCAGAATTGAGGTTCGGGGGCTATCTAGTGTTTGGGCTAATAATTTCACCATAACAGCGGCTGAGGTTGAGAGGGCATTGGGTGCACAGAAAAAGGGCAATGCCACAGGAATGGATGTGATTTGATTTGATTTATTGAATTTATACTGCCTACATCCCAAAGGGAACTGGCATCTAGCGCCAAACAATGAAAGAACCAAGCAGAAAAGAATATTCCATACCCAGATTATTGAGAAAAACACGTTTTCTTTTTTTACAAAATAGACTCATTAAGCAATAACAGCCTGGATCGGGTCCTAAGGGCCGGGGGCCTAAAGTGTAGCAATGGGCCCCGGTGCTGTTACCACCCAATCCAGCGGGCCGGATCAGGTGTTATTGCTATTAGCTCCCCGGATTTTAAATCTGGAAACACAGGGTGCTAAGAGCATTTTATTTTGTTATAATGAGTGGGATGCTTGTTGGGATCTCGTACATTGAAACAAACTACTTACTTAAGATGGGCGCCATGAATCTGGAAGACGGGGCTCCATACGGAGTGCCACATGGTGGTGAGCAGTGGTGGCGTCAGTTGCGCAGCCACAGTTGAAAGAAATCAGGTAAGTGGGGCAGGGAGTGGCCGGAGACCCGAGGGGAGGGGAGTGGAGGGTGGGGAAAAATGCCGGGTGGGGGAAGCAGCCATCAGATTGCTTGGAACGTTGGCTTGGATCGTGGGATAAATCCGCAATCTGAGCAACCTGATTGGCTTGCTCCCATGCCCTGGGTGCTAATGGGGCATAGTGCCCTGAAAAGATGATATAGAGGAATCCTAGAGCTCAGATAAGCTGGGGCAAGGTTTATAATACATTTAAAATTGCAACATGGAATCTTAAAGACAATACATTGGCCACCTGCGAGCCAATGTAGATTCAATTGATAAGAACCTATCACTTGGGTGATTTAAAAATAAATGAATTGCAGTGTTTTGAACAGCCTGAAACCTATCTAAAAGACCATCTGAAATGCCAGCATATAAAGCATGGGTATAGTCCAAATGAGAATTAATGAAAAGGCCCACACTAAGGGATGATCCCCTCATGGTAGAAAATGAAGGGCCCGACTGAGCAAAGACATAAAAGGCATAAAAGATGATCTCATTACTTGGTTAATCTGATGCATGAGAGTTGAAGCAGGCTCCCAATTCACTCCTAATATGATATCCTACCAATCAATGTATTTAAAAAAGACCCATTGTTGTGGATTCCTTTTCTGACTGTTTATTTAGAATTACCAATATCTCAGGATCTATCGCATTGAGCTAGAACTGAGCTGAAATTGTTCTTATTTTTAGAAAGGGGGATAGTCTCTCTCCAATGAATTATGCACTTATATCATTGATTGATAATCTATCAAAGGTTTATGCTAAGATGACATTGAACTAACTTGAGGATTGGATCAAAACAAATCATATTATTGAAATCAGGCTTCAGGAAAGTCATGGGGTAGTTCACCAGTCTTTTAGTTTTTATCTGAAAAAGTATGTTGGAGGTGTCAGGACATGTTTCCCCATATTATCCCCAGGTTAACGAATAGTGGACTCATTGATCATGGTTTGTTCATTGGTCTCATGCTTTCCTCTTTCTATCTCATTCTCTGCCTGTAACTCTTTCTTTGATTCTTCATTGTCCTTTTCTTCTCAATATGTCCTACATTGCCTGCACCTGCCGCTTCCAGTTTTTCAACATTTGTAAAACCTGTTGGTTTCTCACACGCCATGCTCATAAACTACTTATTTCTTCTTGTGTCTTCTCTTGCCTCTTTTACTTTCCAGTCTGCTCCTTGGCCTCGCTTCCTATCATCTCGCTCCCCTCGGATCTATCTACTCTTCCTCTATCCATATCCTCTATTGGCTCACTATTTAGGACTCTATCTCTGCCTCACTTTGCCAACTCCAATGTCTGTCTCCTGATGCTCGTCATCTCAGTAATTTCATGTGTCTTGTTTTTAAATGTCCTAATATTTTAGCTGTTCCCTATCCCCCTCACTATCTGTGGCCACAATCCCCTTTTCTTCTTGTCCCCATCACTCTCTGCACTTTCCTGTTTTTTGCTCCTTTTCCCTTCTGGCCCCAATGCACTGGAACACTCTCCCACTTTGTCTTCATTCTCTCAACTCTTTCTCCCTCTTTAAGTCCCAGCTCAAAGATCATTTTCTTTCTGTATGATTGATTTGCTGACATTTTCATTTCATCTTACTATTCTTTTCTCTTGTAAAGCGCTTAGGTGTTAGATGCTATATAAAGAAAAATAAATTACGAATTACTAATTGAATGTTGTGGTAACACCATTTTCCTGCTGGTAACCAACTTGTGAAGACTTAAATTGATAGCTTTGGAAGACTTTGCTCTAATTACCATGAGGACAAGTGGAAGTCGCAAATTCCAAATAGGGCCGCCTCGGAAACAAATATCTTCAATATGCTGATAACTGTTTGATTTGTCCTTTTTACAACCCCACTTAAGGAAGGTATGTAGGAAATACGTAGTTTTCATTTCCCGCCTAAGATTTTCAACTTATTTGTTATCAGTGAGCTAGAAAAATGGCTGCCACTGTCCTATTCAATCCTCCAGGGGTAGACCAAATCTAGAGAAAATGTGATTTATCATCAATGCTGTGGCCATTTCCAAGCTGTGAATGGGAGCTAGGATACATTGAATCCATTTATCATCATAGAGATGACCATCTGAATGTACCTATTCACATCTTTGCACAGGACTAATAAAGTACACTTGGATATCGGACCAAGGTAATGGCGTTGGTGACCAAGGCTGGAATTGGGCACATTGTATTGTGTTGTATGTAAACTTGTAGAGCGTGGACTAAGGCCAGAAGGCATCAATGCACTAACAAGCAGTGATAGAGGGAGGAGGGCCACTCAGAAGGTCAAAGCCTCAGAAGAGACGTGTTTTCAATTTCTTTCAAGACAGAAAGTGGTCAACAGTGTCACGCATGTGTGCCGGCAGGGAGTTCCACATAGCTAAAGTGAGAAGGAACATCCACCTGCTCGGCCCTACGATGGCTCAGGATTTTAAGCGTGACTTGTGAAGAGGACCTAAGGGATAGAGGGCCTATAGATGGTAGGCTTGGCACAGAGATATTCTGCACCAGTAATATGAATAGCATACCATACATCCTCTCATATATAAGGTAATGTCCTGAGGCATGTCTGGTCAATATGCAAATTCCCTCAAGATTCCAAAAGGCTTTTGTTCTCCACTCTACTTTCTAGTAACAGCGTAATGTGCATGATGCATCATTGGCCTTCTGAAAGACATGGGTATAATCCAAAAAGTAAATCCTGATATCATTTTCTATACTTAGAGCCCATATTTAAATGAAGCAATTTATTGGTCTTCATCAATACTGGTAACTCTTCTTTTTCTGTGCAAACATCTTCTGAAATAGGATTTCTCTCAGTATCGTCAATAAAATCAAAGAATATCCTCAGTATGGGATCCTCTCTTTGGGCAGTTATTGAATCTTTGGCTGGTGTATCACAACTCCATTGAGCCAATGGGAGTTCATTTTCTTTTTTAGTCTGTGACCATGTAGCACCTGATATCTTTATCTCGCCTAATAGATTGTCAATTTCCATGTATTCTCCTTTTAGAGTTCTTTCTTTTGCCACTTGGCCAGCTAGATGATTTCCTTTTTTATCGATACCTAGTACCTTGAAATGTCCCTTGATGATTTTTCTCTAGTATACAGTCACTCAATATTTAGTGACCACTAAATCCTTTATTTAAATCAATTTTCCAAGTTTTAGAGGTTTCTTGTTGTATGATGTATGCTAACATTCCCCTGGCCTTCCATGTTGAGAGATATTCCATATGTTAGTAAGCACTGGACACTGATAAGTTGTGTGCAGATTCATTAGCTTGCTTGGGTACACAAACAGCCCATCAGTTCTCCACTTTGTCCCTACTCCCCAACCGTCTCCTCATGTTCACCTTCCATGCATTCTCAACCCAGCATTCCAAAGATGGAATCCATAAACCTGATCACAATACCACACCTATCCACACCTTAAAATGAAACTGGAATTCAAAACTGACAGAATAGACATAGCTCTGCACCTGAACCGAACCCTTTCCCTTTGGCCTTTGGTAAGCATTATAAAAAATGCATGAGGGTCATAGCCAGTCATATGCTAGTCACCACAATGAATGAATGCATGCCATTCACCCTCAAACAGGTCATGGCCTATCCAGAATGAGGAAGCTGAGCCTAGCACATCTTGGTCTATTTAATTGGCTGTTAAGAGGTGACAATACCATCCACCAGCCCCTTAGCCGCCACCTCTGCACTCTTGGCACCAGCTGGAAAACCCCTTTCAAGAGTACATCTGCCACCAATACCTGCAAGGAGACAAGAACCACCAACAACACTGAAACTGCCCCTGCTTCACCAACTTCACTTGGCAGCACCAAAACTGGCCTGGCTCAACATGAGACCAATCTCCAGGCCCCTCTGACCTCTTCCTCACCAGCTCTACCTTTTCAGTGACATCAGCAACACAACGCTTACAGGGGGACTGATGATAATGCCATTAGATATGTGAATGCCGGTATATGTGGGGACAGGTGCCTGTGCGACACCCCTTTCCTGTCCACAACCCTGAAATTGCACCTCAGTACACCCTGGAAGAGATATGGAGTGGGCTGAATAGCAGTAAGCAGTGGCAGGAGTGCATGAAATACATGGTGGAGCATTGCATCACCTGCAGGCCATTAGAGATGCCATGCAGGGTTCATCCCAACGGATAGCCAGGGCAACATTCAGGCAGGGATGATATCTCACAGATGTGATTGCATCTACTCCGTTGGTGGGCCAGAGAGCCTGCAAGCTGTCAGAGACAATGCCGTCAAGCACAGGGACAATACGGTGAACAGTGCTACTTAAAATGCAGCACATCCAAGGGCTGAATACGGAAAGGTCCACTAGTGTCATTCCCCCGTCCCCCAAAAAAGGCTCTCTACCTGGGAGGCCCTGCCATTGGTCACAACACTTAGCCATACGCTCACTAGCAATGTGGCCAGACAAAATGGTCACGTAAATAAGGCTTCCATTCCTGAGACATTCACGTTGGGGATGAGGGTGATGGGGAGGGCACATAATTTGGGGATACGGGTGAGGGGGCGTGGGTTTCAGGCATAAGAATGGGGCAGGGGATGGGAGGTTTATTGTCAAAGAATGAAGTCATATTTAAACATGACTTGAGGAGAGTTTACTTACCATTGATTGGGTGTCAAATATCTCTTTGTGACTTAAATCACGTGAGATAGATGTAATCAAATGTCCTTAGAAAAGGTCCTCTATGATTTTCTGACACATAATACATCTGTCCCTCCGTTCCACGTGACCACTATGTTGCGCCATGTGGTCCGCAGCATCTAAGGTGTCATCCTCCTCCAGGGGTGCCATGTCACCATCAAGGGCTATTGGGACATGTCTCCTAATAAACATGTTGTGCGGCACGGTACACACAACAAATATTTTGACCACTTTGACTGGTCTATACATAAGTGCCCCTCCTGTTTGATGGAGGCTCCAGAACCTTCCCCTCTATATGCAGCCTTATCTTGATGTGCACCTCAGTATAAGCCACTTCCTCTGCTGTCTGAGGGTTTCCGGACAGGTGTCATTAGCCACGGGAGCCGGGGATAGCTGAAGTCACCAGCAAAAACAATTGGGATGGATGATGGATTTGGTATAATCAGAAGGAGCCATCAGTAGTTATGGGATGATAAGCAAACCTTGAGCCAATGTACGTATGTCAACCTTTAACATTCCACCTCAATTATGCTGAACCTCAAGAAATAAAGGGCACCGTGTTGTATGCCACTAGGGAAATCTTCCATTGCCACCATCACTGGCCCTCACAGACTTGGCACTCATGCATTAGTTCCATTACGCTTTTCCGTGATGCAGATGCACTTTGTGTCAGTGATCATGCACTTGGGAAATGGCATCCTTGGTGTGCAGCCTTCATATCGCTACACAGTACCTCTCTGTGACGCACTTCTATCTTCCATGGGGATCCTTGCCATGTTCTGTGTCTGAATGATTGCCTTATGCATTGTGATGCCTGTAGCCCGATCATTGTACTTGTGGGATATGCATTTGTGTCCTGGCCTCATGTTGTCATGCAGTGGATGCTGTTGGTGGAGGACATTTTTTGTGGTGTGGCATATGGCTTGCCCATCATGCAAAGGAAAGTGGCTGAGCTTTCACTATATATGCATTGCATTGGTAAACACTCCTCCCAGCCATTCCTACCCTTCTCACTTGTGGCCCTGGTGTGATTTGTTTGATAGTGTTTCCGCGTATCCATGATCCAGGTCCATTGTCCTCTGTAGATCTCCATGAATGCAGGTAGCGTAGTGTTCAGCAGGACCATGACATCATGGGTGCAACTGAATTCATGAGTAGAACTGTAGCTGTGGGATTGTATATAGCAAACTTGCCAGGAGACAGGTGTAGGTGGGCACTTGAAACACTTTTATTAACTAGTACGTTCTCTCTGTGCCATAGATCAGCCCTCTACCTATTTCTGGAGACCCCACTCTCCCTGGATTCTCAAATCACCCTGGTTGTGCCGAGCCGGGAACAGGGTATGTCGGTGAGTTAAAGTGGTAACCCTGGGAAGTACCTCACCCCAATAGAAAGAGACGGCAGGTTAAATATCTCGTCTTCTCAACACATAGGCAATCACGTCATCCCTCACGCCACCTGACCCTCTAGACACCGCCTGCCCCTCTCCTCCCCGCCACCCGGTCCAGCTGCACCCCTCCTTTGTGCCCCTCTGTATCCTCCCCCGCGCTGTATATCTGTTCTGTTGTTATCACTGATAAGTGCTCTGTTATGCATCTGTAATATTGGACCCCTCTGTAAAGGGCTCTGTTATGTATCTGTATTGGAGTAAACCTCTGCGAAGCGCTACGCTGCTTCTCGGAGCTAGGTCTACGCTCAATAAATGCAATAATAATAATGATAATAATAAATACAATAATAATAATAATAAAAATAATAATGACATATGTAGAAGGCAACAGAAGGATAGACACACGCCTAAGATGCTGGTGTATGGTCTCTTTAGATGATCAAGAAGATGTTATATTTGCATGTAGCCCCAGTACCCCAGCAGTTTCCTTATTTCATGAAAAGGGGCAATAATATACACTATGATTAAAACACACTTCTTTTAAACATCTATAACTAAGTAGCGGTGTAAACATACTTAAAAGGTTAAAACCATCTTTGAAAATATAATCACAGTCGATAAAGTGCACTTTATCTTTGAACATTAGACATGGTGTCCTTACTTAACAGGCATCACCTTACCATAGATGTTTTTTTTGTATTTGATATGTAATATTTGAAAATACGACCTTAGTGATGCACATGAATTCATATAGATGTAAATTCTATCACTCCTCTGATACAATATGGATTATATTACATACATTTGCAACATACATATACAAAGCATGTTCTATGTCTATATTCACTTATAGTTAGTTAATATGCAACACAACACAAATACATAATTAGAAAGAACAACATATATCTTTTCATCAACATCTTATTAACAATCAAATATACAGTTTTTTGCAAAATACTGGGCATTTAATTTCACAATTTCAATTGGCATAATAACAAAGCATACTAAATTACTCAAGTGTGAAAGAGCCTAAAACAAATTAAATGGAAGTGCCAAAGTGCTGAAGTGCCCATAACAGAATGCTGAAAAAATGCCTCCATGCTAAAGTGCCACAGTGCCAAAAATGACAGCTAGCATATATAATGTTGATTTCCATAACCATCCACCCAGCCTTCTGTGCCATGTGGCATGGGTGGCAGCTAGTATTGACGATTTGCCGCGTATATGTATGTTGTGACTGTATGTAATACAATCCATATTGTCTTAGAGGAGTGATTGAATTCACATGTATGTAAGTTCATATGGATGACTAACTAAGGTCATAGAACATACGGGGAGGTTATACCGCCCAGAGAACTTTTACATAATTAAATGAATACATATTAGTCAATAATTGTGTAAGAAATAAGATTTTGAGCATCAAGAAGTGTGTGCGTATTGTAGGATCCCCCCTTGTCTTCGTGGTCTTGCAGGGTATCCTGCTGCTGGGCTTGCCTGCTTGGCTGCCGGGATATCCCACGCTGTTCAGAAGGTGCTCTTGTGCTGCTTCTCAAATCTCTGGGCCATGTGTGCTGGGCGGCCCAGGGCAGCAGAAGGAGGGACGGCGTCCCCAGCGTCATGATGGCACGAGGCCGCGAGTACTGAGTCCAGACAGACCATATATAGAAGGAGCAGCCCGGTACTTAGGAAAGCAGCAAGGGGCCCAAGCAAGGAGTCCTTGCCCCACTCCTCCCCCCGAGGCAGCAGGGCATGCATTGAGTCCCCCCCATGAGGGGGACGATGAGCAGACCTGTCTAAATAAGGGGCAGGCCCGGCAACAGTTACACTGTGCTCCGCTGCCTGATGAAGAGCGCCATGAAAGATTATGGAGCCGGGTGGTAGTGGTGCAACGTTGTGTGGTGCTACTCCCTGCATGAGGCCTGCATTGATGTGGAAGCCAGGCCACAGAAGTGATCTTCTGGCACAGGTGCACCGCTTAGATAATTCCGGGCAGTGGTGGTGAGAGGAGGATGTGGTGCCCCTCCTGGACATGGGGCACAAGGTTAACTGATCCTGACAGGATCAACCAGTTATTCCTTACAGGAGCGCCAGGTCGACCCCCCAGTTGATGTAACTGTGCTCAGATGGCATCACTTTGTTTATTTTTTAAGGGGCCCTCACATGGCATGTGTGTTGGGGACCCTTCATCAAAGGTTCAGCTCAGAGGATTCCCGGGCAGCACCACCTTCTTTTTTTCACACAGGTGTCTCACCAAAGCCCCTAAGGTTGTGGGGGGCTACACACCAGTTGCTCACAGTCATGTCAGCATACATGTCGCCTTCACATTTAAGGAAGGAGGTCGTTTCTGGTTCTGGTACACCACTTCCAACACCACTGCGTGCAGTCCAGAATTGCTTTGATGTTTGGGAAGTGTTCAGCAGCACAGAATCTTGCATCCGTGGCATCGGCCTCTGCTCGGGTGGCGGCAGGAGATGCCAGAATGGCTGCCTTTTTCATTTAATACTGTCGGTAGCAAGGCAGTCATTTCTGGATTGAGTCCCACGGAGTAGTGTAAGCAGAATTCTCATTTAAGATTGACACTCTAGAAGACCATTTACCAGTACAAATGAGTTGAGGGTTAAAGTGAACTCACAAGGGGCACTTTTTTCACTGTGGTGTTATGATACACGTGATTGTTTTGCATTGCTTTTAAATGAAAGAGCTCAGCGCTTGATATTGATTTAAATGTATTTACATTCAGGGACGAGCAATGCTCTTTTGATCACAAAAGAACGTACAATAGATAAGAAATCACAATTGACGGGAAGCAGTGAGTTCCCTACAATGGTCTGAGTTCGAGCGACATTCTGACCAGGTTGTGGATGAGAGAAAATGGAACAGTCACCAGGGACAAGAGATTAAGTAGAGCCAACATTGGCATTTTTTACGTGCGGGCAGGCGGTACGGCCACCTGTATTAGGCATATTACCATGAGGGATAAAATGCTAGAGTGAAGGCAGAGAAAGTGATGGAAAGAGGCAGGTTAGAGGCGAGGGAAAACTGTTAGCTTGAAGACAGATGAGAGGTAGGTTAAGTGGGTAACCTGGAGGCGAGGAGGTGGGCTTTTCGCTTGGTTTTGAACAAATCAGTGTGGGCTGTTTCTTGGATGTCCGGGAGAAGAGAATTCCTTGCAAGTGGAGCAAGAAGAGACGTTTCATATATGCTATTTCTGTTTTCACCTGTGTGTGTGCGCGCACGCGTGTGTGTGTGTGTGTGTTTGTTTTCTGCATGTTGCGCTCATCCATGAATTATGAATGCCTGTGAGGGAAAGGGGTGTGTGATGTTTTGCTTCTGTTTCCAATGTTTCTGTGTGCTTTCCATGTGTCCATGCCTAAACAAAACGAATCACTTCGTGTATTTATTAGCATGTCTGTTTCTCATTTCAATTGGTGTGTGTGTGTGTTTTCATCTTTAATGAACACACCTGAGTTAGACACGTTTTGAAATGTTGAAAATGGAAAAACTCAAACACCCCTGATCGATATTCAAATGTATTACTTTCGCACACGCGTTCACAGTATGACCTAGGTGCATGCCAAAATATGGAAAATTGAAGATGGCAGTTATGAGATATTTGTTAGAAAGCAGGTATGTTTTGCATCTGTGGAAATACCCAAGTCAAAACACACTAACACCTTATTTTTCTGCATGGAACTGTTAATCACATTTCACCCAACTAGGGGCAGGAATTCTGATGTGGGCAAATTTGGGGATCTTTCGTGGACAACTTCACACGTTATAGAGAGGCAACATAACTGTGTCACTGCAGAGGTACCACAATATACACGGCTAACATAGGGTACAAAGAGACATTCCATTAAGTCATGGCCAAGGAATAGCCTCACGGAAGGGACCTTCGTGCTCTAGCTGTTGGTATATACATATATATACATGCCTAGACTGAAAGGTTTTAGGAATATTCAAGTTTAATTTTATAAATGTGTCCTGGTGTACACCGTCCCATCCCAAATGTGATCTGATGCTAATCTCTCTTTTATTTTCTGATCTTTAATGCCTGTCCCCTCATCTGACAATATTTGGAGCACTAGGCAATGGACACAGCACCGGGATTAATTGCTATGTAAAAAAAATAATGAGCATCTAAAAGAAGAAAGTGCATTGAGGTAATCTTCCGCTTACTTCAAATGTGCACTGTTGACAAGGTTGTCTAGCAGGTTCATGAAATACTGTTATGTAAACTCTAGCTGTACTTGTCTTATAGCATTTGTCACCAATGATATCATCGCATTTGTGCGAGGCAGACGCTGTCTTTCCTGGAGCAGGAGCATGCATCAAATACAAACACGTGGGTCTGAAGCTCAATTGCCATTGGCTACATGCGGATGCAGTTAAAGTGAAGTAATCAATGCTCAAGCCATGTAGCTTAAAGGTTGGCCAGCAATAGAAAGCCTTTGGCGGTAATTGACTTTCCACTTCTGCCTACATCTATAAATGAGGATTAGGTGACAAATTGCGCTAGGATTATTGTATGTTCCCTGATGAAGACGTGGTCAAATTGTCTCTATTACGTCGAAACTGGTTGGTCCTGTTCAAGTGCCTGGAAATATGATAAAAAAAACAAAAAACATCAAATAGTATCCATTCTAGGAGAGAAATATATCATGTGTAAATATTGCTTATTATGCTTTGGTGTTTTATAGTTTAGTTTTTGTTGTGTATGATTGTGAGTAGTGCATATGGATATGAATGTTTGGACTAAGGTACACTCCCTAGTTCAGATGAGAGAGTGAGTAATATTTCTTTTCATTTTCCTCCATTGAATTAAATTGGTCTTAATGTGTTTATGATTTATTCAACACTTTTGTATTAATTAAATAAATAATATACTTTTGTAAATTGTGTCCTCTGGACTTTTGCTTTCTGAAAAGCTATATGTTATGAGTGCACTCGATTACCTGGGTGCATATGCTCCACTCATGCGCTCTGGTCAGGCCCCCCCACCCCCCGTGGCTGCTCCCTCAGGCCTGATGCTTCCACGCCCTACTCTGCTGCACTGCCGCTTGAGCCCCTACATTGTCCGGAGGCCAGCATAGCGGCTCCTGCAGCATGTGCATTTCTGTGCCCATGGGGAGGTATGTCTTTTCGCAGTTAGAGGGGATTGTAGGGTATTTGTACTGACCTCGGTTTCTGGGTGATTTACCATAGGGCACATATAGCAGATGCACAGGCATTGTGGGGTGATTGCACTCATGTTCCTCTGTGTGCCATACCATAGGGTACTCACAGTGTAAGTGTGATGGGTTATTTATAACACCCTTAATACCCAGAGGTTTCTAAGCGCGGACCCGGGGCTCGAACCTGTGTTGATCAGCGTGGTCTTGCTTCCAAGGAGAGCGCGTTGCCCCTGAGCTATCCTCCCGGACTTCTCCTTCTTCCTCGATCGTTATTGAATCACATTCATCTGTTATGCAGCCCACCCTGGGCAGGGCTACCTGATGCTCAGGCCTGGCAGCCCAGCCCTATCTCCTTGGATTCTGATCCGGGACATTTATAAACCCTATCCAGATGAAGGCCTTCTCTTCTTACTGGGTGGCGTCAGCACACTTTCGGCCCATCGCATATCTGATCAATTCAACTGGTTTTTACAAGCAACTGCCAATCATTCTACCAATTGTACACACCACACGGAGAGAGACCACCTTACTCAAACGCTGTCAAACGCCTTCCAGCGGACCCCCGCTATTATCTCTTCCTGGCTACATCACACTGATGTATGTCAAAACTTTTACCCCCTTTCCCTTCCCCTTTAATTATTCCACTCCTCTTCTCTCCTCAGACCAAGGTTTGATCATTTCTGGCAGCGGCACGATACACCCCCGACAAGCCGGGCACTTTGGGACCTCTACAAAAGCTTCATAATATAACACAGCATAACACATGAAAAACACATAACATCACGGCTCCTCTTTCTACTATGCTATTGCCAAGGCAAATGCTTACCGGCCTGCTCTGTTGTGCTTAGTTTGATGCAATTTTATTCTTGACACACACACACACGAATGCGCCACCACACGAACACACACACCCTCAGGTAAGCCTCTTTCCACCCTTCCCTTGCACCAATGGATAAAGTATGTGTTTCTCTCATTACCAGGACTATTCTCAGAGTCAGACTGATAACCCAGGCAAAGCTATTTTAGGCTTTCCATCTTGACCAGGCCTGACAGAGTTCCGAATGAATCAGTCCAGACTTCCCCATGGGTTCATGGTCTGGTGTGTGCCACATCAGTTTCCGCTTTTCTATGGCGAGCCTTATTTTGCCGTTACCTAAGGCCACGCCAACCTTTATCTGCCAACTCCAGGGAAGTGGAAATAGGTACGTGTAGTGGAGCAGGAGACATGCTGCTATTCACACAGCTGCACAGGTGCCATTGGTCGAGTTGATGAGATGTATTTATTAATAATACACAGGGAGAGCAATTATCTGACTGTGTTGCAGGTTCTAAGCAGGACTCCGTGAGCTACTCTGGACAAACTGCAGACAAACTACATTTTCTCTGGATTTAGAGTGCACCAGAAGTTGGGGTTCTGACGTTAGGGGGTGCTAAGTTATTTAGCTATAAAAAAAAAATCAATGCAATGCTGCTTTAACTATGAGTGCAGCAGGTGTGTGGAAAGCCTCCGGAGAGGTAGCAGACTCTGACGCTGTTCCTGCTTTTCAGGTCCCATTGGGAACTTGAATTGCAGCTACTAAGGACATATTTACTTAAATGGCACACTTGGGTCACCTGAAAATTAATTTAGAAGTGCAGCAGTTAATTTCATTTTCTAGAACAAGTCAAACGCACAGGTGTGAGAAAGGTTGTCAGAAAGATTGGACCAGCAGAAGCGCTTTGTTATTCAGGCAAAATGTCTGGTTGTTTTTTCATGGCAGACTTCTGTACCTGGCTCATATAATGACGCCTGGAAAGGGAGACGCTGACCTCGCTCAACTACTTCATAACATGTAGCTGCCTGACAGTAACAATCGTGTGCTGCCATAGTTTGCTCTAGGGGTGTGCAACCTTTGACTTTCCAGATGTTTTGGACAACAACTCCCATCATCCCACACCATTGACTAAGCTGGCTTGGGCTAATGGAGTTGTAGTCCAAAACAAATGGAGAGCCAAGGGTTGCAGACCCCCTGCAACAACGCACTGAAACCTAAGTGTGCTGCGGGGCCATGTGATTGGTAGAACTGCAGCTGTCCTGGAGAGTAGTCATACGTATCAGTGCTCATGTGTGTAACAACGTTTGGAAAAGGAGGGGTTCTTCCTGATATCAGAGACCTTGCATTGGATAATGGCACTGAAAGTCTTGTTAAGGTCCTTGAGCTCATGACAGCCAGAACATACAGGCCCACCTAACGAGTTAAGATTACATTTTGGAATCCCACCCTGGCTCCACATGTAAAGCACCGAGCTCTACTAAGAAAAGTTGCTTATTCATGTACTGCATATTTTGGAGGGAAGTCTTTTGAGCTTTGCATTTCATTGGACTAACTGAAAATAGTATGCTGCAAATGTTCACTCTGTCACTATCCTGTGACAAAGAACTCTACGGGACCTTGATAGATACTGCACTGCGCCCTCTGCTCCACTGGTCGAACGAGAGGTATTAAAACATACACTTTTGCAATTCTAAAACTAGACTAACTTTTCTTTTCAAATAAATTGATTTCTGCCTTCTACACAGAGCCAAACCTGGGGTTACATGTGTACGCCCATTTGCTAACTGCTGTCACAATCCTTGCCATTGTGTATGTATTTTATTGTATTGCAATGCCACAGAGCGCAGTGACACCAATGAGCAGTATATTTGGAGGCAGGGCACGCATGCCCACTTGGCATGGCGGTGGGCAGTGTGCTTGGTAATGCAGCACCACGCTTGGAAACAACCCTCTACCCTGTCACCTGAGGCCATTGATTTGCTTGATAGGAGGGTCGGCAGGCGTCGGTATGGAATCACACAAGATGGCTGAGCCTTAATCATAATGCATGGCATTTAAATCATGAAACCTAGCATAAAGCTCGGAGAATCCCGCAGCTGTATCCCATCACTTAGATCCATCCTCTGCCTTCAGAATACTGCAGCCAGGGTCCCTTTCTAGCTGGGTGCAAGAGATCACGTCATAGAGCATCAGGCAATGCGCAGTGTGGCACGACCTGCAACGCTCCAAAGAGGGCCGATGTCAAGCTCGTCGCCACCTCCACTCATCTTCAGAGTAACTCCTCACTGTTCCCTTCTTCGGGAAGTCTTGCCTGGGAGGCACCCCTTCTAGGTCCTGCTGCAGAACCTCCAGAATTCACTGGCAAACTCCATTGGTGGTCCATCAGGACATCCAATCTCGCGACGGTCACTAAAAACCTGACTCTCCCTGTCCCCTCAGACTTCACACGGAGGCAGAAACCATAGGAATTTCCTGATGCCCGCTCAGCATGCTATATAATGGAATGTTTGACCAAGGGCAATCGAGGGCCATCCATGTCTCTCCTATGAACCTAACAAGCTCAGACTTGAAACATGTTATGTTATGTTAAAGGATATTTATACCGAGCAGTATCACCACCGGATATGTCCCCTGGTGCTCTGGCAGATCTGAAAGGCTAGAGTGTAGGGTAAGTAAGTTGGACCGAGCGGGACAAGCGCAAGAGAGCTGTGATGTGTTGTCGGCAGTTTACACCACTGGATGAGCATAGGAGTGATTTTTTTCGGTCAGTACTTGTCACGTGCAGTTGTAGTGCAGTGCGTGCGGTTTGTTTTTCAATATAGGTATGGCTGTACTTGTTTAGAGTTTGAGAGGTGTAAGCAGAGGGATGATTTTTTTAATGGGTTGGTTAGTGGTGGCCCTCCATCGTAATTCATCGGCTTTGGCCACATGTGGTGTGCGTCCCTGCCAGTGTCTTCTATTGCGGTGCGCTGCGGGGTATTCTGTGCATGGCTAATCTTCACATCTCACTCCAAGTGTGATGCATGGCTAAACTTCACAATTCTATTTAAGTGTGACGCGTGTTTAATCTTCACTTTTCACTCCATTTGGTCCACCATTAAACATAAGCAAACACACACACACACACACACACACATTTACACAATATTCACTCACTGATTTAAACATACCATTCTCTCTCGCCCCTATTGACCATGCACTCACTCATTCACTCACGCACCCAGTTCCTAATACTTCATGCACTCCTTCACACACACATTACATCATACATATACACACTCCATGCACACATGCATACATACATACATATTGAGGTAACATACAACAACGCTTCTCTCCCCTCTCTGCTTAACAGAAAGCAAGTGCACACATCAGCCCCCTCCCCTCGGATATGAAAGTTTTGTTGCCTTTCTGCAAATACATTTTTCTGCACAAACACAATAAAACGTAACACTGCCAGTTTCAGGAAAGACTTCCCTCCCCTATCTGCTTAACAAAAAGCAAGTGCGCACCTCAGCAGCCCCTCCCCCACGGATGCAAGTCAACATATAACAATGTTATGTATTCTTTCACTTCTGAGGAGAAGGGGCTGATGTGCGCACTTGCTTTATTTTAAGCAGAGAGGTGGGGGAAGCCTTGAAAGCCACACTCTTCAGGGAAGGGATCCCTCCCCTCTCTGCATAACAAAAAGAAAGCGTGGAAGCCCACCCCTCAACTCACACCTCATTCCAAGGTGGTTGGAACCCAGAGCAGTGGGTTAACACACTCACATGGAAGCCTAGAGAGGGAAAAGGGCATATGAATGGCAAAAAGACTGCCTTCAATATAACATAACATATAGTGCTTTATTTATTTATTTATTTATTTAGACTCTTGCATAACGCACCTATGCCAGAGGAAACTGGGCGCTTGATTACATATGCATGATGGTTGCGGTAGTTACATCTTGCAGTTGGTTACAGGCTGTGCAGTTGTGACCCTATTTATGCAGTAAGAACATAGCATGCGTGGTATAATGTACATCGTTGGTGGCAGGTATAAATACAGGTAGATTGCTATTGCATAGTTGCAAAGAGAACTATAAAGGGTGTGTTCCTTTAGGTATCTTGTGAAACGCTCCAGGTTTTGAGGCCCTTGCGGAAGGACCAGTTAGAGGGATCTGATCTAAGCGCTATGGGCAGGGAGTGCCATTGTTTGGCAGCAATCACAGGGCTCCATATTACCTCGCCACGTAACACCAATTTAGGGCGGGTGCTAGATTTGGGGTTTGGGTAGGCAGGCTTGCAAACTGGCAGAACAGCACTGGATTGAGGCTTTTGTCCCAGATGCTTAATACTACATCAGTAGATTTAAAGACACGCTCTCTATTACTCTACCACGTGATACCAGCATTGAAGAAAATCTAGGTTCAGGGATTGGGTAAGCCGTCATGTTTGGTGTGACCTAAAACAGGTTCCTTGGGACATGTACACCATGTGCTTGATAATGCACCTGATTTGGATGTGGCGCAGGATAGCCTGATAGGTGTTATGCAACATGCAGTAACTGACTTGCCGCTTTTGTCCCAGGTGCTTATTAATGCACGGGTACATTTGCAAATAGATTATGCAAGTGCTATCATTATCTAGGGTGTGCGAATCGAAAGCACATCTGAGTTATTCCCATGACCTCAGTGGCCTGTTGTGTTTATTTAATGTCTGGAAACACTAGGTACTTTTCCTGTACATTTTGCAGCCAATTCATATGGTAGCGGTGCCCGAATTGTGCACACCAGAATAGCCAGCAGCCACAGACACCACATTTCACCATTATACAATTCAGTTTGGGTGATTCTACTTGTGACTGTGGCCTGATTGCACCAGACATTTCACCTGATTGCTAAAGACATGTCACTGCAGCCGCCTCAAGGAGAAATATCCGGGCATCACAGCGTTCCACAGGTGAAAATGTGCACCGTCATTTTGATGCTGCATCAGAACCAGAACACCTTGCAGTGTTGCGATATGTCCTCGTTCCCACGGAGCTTGTGTCCGCAGGAGGGGTGTGGGTGAGGCAGTTCTCAGCGCCGTGCAAGGACCAGGGTGAATGTCGCAGGTTTCGCAATGACTATATATATGGTGATATTATTGGGGATGACTATATATATGGTGATATTATTGGTGGGCATAATATTACCTGATATCTTGCTGACTTGGACACCACTGATCCCAGTCCTTTGGATGATGATGGTGTTGATAACCCAGAGCTATAGTAATTCCTCCTCATAAGAGGGCACTGCAAGCCATGTCAGAGAGCCCTGCTGATAGTGAGTACAATTCCAGTGACTCAAAGCACAGAGGGACTGGGGATCAAGCACACCCTCTGAAGTAGCACTGATTGAGATGGCAAAAGTACACGTACACTGAACTTGCAAGACCACAGAAATCACAAAAAGCAAGGGCACTACATCCGTCTGTAGCAGTGCCCCTGAGCTCAGCATCACAACTTGTGCAAAGTATACCAGTGGCAGCAGTGGCGCAACACCATGAGCTAATCTGGCTCCAGCCCCTCCCCCGAATTGTGAGTTGAGGGGTGGGCTTCCACACTTTCCTTTTGTTATGCAGCCAAGGGAGGGAAGCCTTTCCTGAAACTTGCAGATTTCAAGGCTTCCCCCACCTCTCTGCCTGACAAAAATCAAATGCACTCATCAGTCCCCTCCCCACGGATGCGAGCCAACATATAACAATGTATGGGCTCTTTCACATCCGAGGGGAGGGGGCTGATGTGTGCACTTGCTTTTTATTAGGCAGAGAAGGGAGGGAAGCATTGTTGTATGTTAGCTCAATATGTATGCATGCATGTTTGCAAGGAGTGTGTATATGTATTATGTAATGTGTGTGTGAAGGAGTGCATGAAGAATGGGGACTGGGCGCCTGAGTGAATGAGTGAGTGCATGGTGAATAGGGGCGTGAGAGAATGGTATGTTTAAATGAGTGAGTGAATATTGTGTAAATGTGTGTGTGTGTGTGCACATGCTTATGTGTAATGGTGGACCGAGGAGCTGATATTGGCGGGTAAAGGGTAGGAATAGTGAGGGTGTGTGTGTGAGTGGGAGAGGGAAGGGATGTACTAAGGCACACTGTACTACCGTCTGGTCGCTTGGTGGTCGCTTTTGCTTAAAGAGTGATGCCTGATCGGATACCTGGGCTTTAGATTTACAAATGATCAAAGCAAATAATAGTGTATGTTATCTTTAAATCCAATCACTTGGTTATTCTCACTGGCATATTACGATTTCTCGTTCTCTGTCCCAGACATCCCTTGGGATTTAACAAATGGGGCAGAGCCTCAATGTTTGCCCCGCCCAGTTTCTGAAGTGGTCCCTGCCATCACCAGTTAGCCCTCCCCAAAATGCATGTTTTGCTGCGCCCCTGAGTAGCACCTGCACACCTTACTGAATGCGAGCATGTTTGCTCCACTCCTACTGCTATTTATTAGGTAGAGTTATTTTGTGCAGGATCATGAGCATCTGCGTCTGGCTTCCTGCACTCTGTGCCATAGAACTTTGGTGTATGGGAGGCCTAGCACCAATGCTGGTATGTCACCTATGCCGTCCCAAATGAAGTGGCACAAGCCACATGACTTGGCAACTAAAAACCAGCGATCCCTTAGCAGCATGCTGACACTTACTAATACGAGTAACCTTGAACGGTCCCTGAAGCAAGGAAATCATGATGACCAATCAGCGGCTAGTGTCAATACCACTCTTCAATGCAGAGAGGGTGATCCACACTTGCTCATTTGAACTCAGAAATGTTTCAGGAGGCTGATAGATTACAAATTCTCGATGGGAAACTGGAAGTAGTGTTGGCAGTAGACCCTTTGACATACGCCTTTATACAAAACAAACATTTTAGGGAAGCGACATTGGTACAGCTCTCCACTGGCAAATTCCAAGTCTATGTTACTCTTCATGCAAAACTCTAGCATAGTTGTTTGAGAAAGTACTTATCCTGATGGGAAAGGCACTGGCAGTTTGGAAGGGAAGAGCACCCACGTCACCATGGACATGTGCAACAGTGGTCAATGCACGATGTCTATCCCATAAGAGCCTGCATCACCTTGCTGACTTTCCTCTCCGGTGCTAGGCAATTGGGTGGGTCGCAGCAAGAGGAGGTTTGGAAAGTCCCACAGCAGAACTGATGGTGGCGGCACAGGGGCAGGGTTGCTGATGGTTGAAACTGAGCATTGCTGATTTTGACATTAACTTAAATGTCATTGATGACCTCATGCTGGAGAACATAACAATCCTCTCTTGAGTATCTCCTCATTATTTAGACCTAATTTTCAAATGACAGCCTTCCAGTGGGATGCTTGCCATGGTACACAAGATCTGATCGAGTTTCAGTCAATAATGTATCATAAAATGTTTTTTTTTGTGATGATTGTAGGTGAAAAATGACCGTACCAACCTAATGTAACTCCATATTGCACATGGCCTCTATTCTACGTTATGTTATATTATACGTTCGTTTGTTAGTCTATTTTTATCATACCAAAATTACATCATAGACTTTACTATTTTAGTCTGCTTTTGGTTTTCTGCTGTCCCTACTTTTCCAGGTAACGCCATGATGCCCTTTGCTGGTGTAAGCTGCACTTTATAAGTGATTAAATAAATAAAGAAATAGATAACAACACAAGAATAATACCACATAATTCATAAAAAATATCAATTAATTGCTGGAGGAGCTGGCCTTAGACGTATGCTCAAATCTTTTGGGGGATAAGTCCTAAGATCGATAGCCTGCCCTAATTATGGATTGTGGAAATTAAAACATCTGAAATCTTTATCATGCCATCCATGGCTCAGTGACGGACACAACTCAGGATATCTTCGTGGATAATCAAGCAGCAACCTCTTCTTTCTCTTATCTAGTGGATCGCCTTATTAAGATCGGATGCTTTCGTTTCTCCATAACCTTCTTCTAGTTTTGGTATGTTTACCATATAAATGGAGTTAGCATCATACTTGTTCTTTTGTCTTTCGGGGATCACAGTATCCCCTTTCCATGATGAGTCATTTGATTTTAGAGTAGGTCGGCCCTGTTTACTTGTTGGAGTATTGCAATATTATGAGTCTTCTATACTGCACCAAGTCACCTCCACTGTAGGCTAGAAGCACCTATGCTTGTCCGTAAATCAGTTTATTATGTATCCAGCAGGAGTATCTAGCACGTAGTTCTTGCAAGGAAAAGGAACAGGGTAATCATAAGAAAATGGGATTGAGTAAATAGGTGCCACAGAAAATGTGGTGGGAGGGATGCACCATGGAGGGGGGAGAAGACTTGTTTGTGATATCGCGGGTGCCTGTAAGACCTGTTAGGCGGAGCATAGTTTTATAATGCAGAAAAGAACGGTATTTCCTAAAGAGGTTCAGATCAATTGAATAGTGTTCCAATGAATATTAAGAGAATAGTAAAAATGTACACATGGTAATGTTTGGATGCATGAGGGACTTAGTGTGTTTGTTGGAAAACCTTGGATGTTTGGTGGCTTATTTGCCAGGAATACAACTACATTTTACTGCAGAGCGCTCTCCAGAATATTACATTTGGGAATTGTGATGAATCTGAGGATGTTCTCCCTTCTTCCCTAGGGGGAGACCTTTCCCATGGGCCCAGGATGGTGCATCCACAGTACAATAGTCCCACTGGGGTGGTACACGGAGGGAAGATCACATGGGGAAGGAATCCCCTTATGGGATTGAGGATGACTACTCTCAGATAACGCTTTATGACCCCGCTTCAATACACCCAACCCCATCTCCAACACTAAAACCTCCTTCCCCCTCTCTAGACAGAGCCAATGTGTTCTGTTTTCAAGTCACTCAACCTAATATACTTGGCAAGACTGAAATACCAGAGGATATAAAGTATGTTGCATATGGTTTTGAAACTGGTATTGTGAAGAAGATGACCGGCGGTCGGAGGAACAATCTAGATACCCAGAGTGAGTAGTCTACCTTCTCACCACATGTGATTGGCCCAAAGCAGTACAGCAGTCCAGCGTGGGAGTTCAAAGGGGACTCAGCTGGGATGTTAGAGGAGAGTGATCCTCAGAGGAGGAACTGTGGGAGCCAGGCATCAGGTGAGCGAGGAGAGCCGAAAGGGAAGTCTTGAACGGAGAAGAAGGAGAAGCCAAACGTTGTCCAGGATGGAAGGACTAATTGAGCTGCTGCCGAGACAAACCTCTGGGCACCCCAGTCCCCAACAAAGTGCAAGAGAGAGAGAATGAACAGCCAGGAAGAGTCAGCCATTGCAGATACCGCCAGTTACCCGAACGTTACCAGAGCCTTGAGATGGGACGCAGCTGCTCAGGAAAGGCTGGTACCTGTATGTTATGTTATGTTATGTTACTTTACGTTTGTATAGCGCCTTATGTATCATTGGTATGATCTCAAGGCGCTGTTAGGTTGCACGCCCTCGGGAACTGTAGTTCAAGTCAGTATACAGAGAGAGAGAGAGAGAGTCATAAGGTGCGTGGGTGCACTGGATATGTGTGCAGCCAGTGTGGGAGTTGCATGATAGCTGCTTCATAGCGGTAGGTGAGGTGGTGGGGCGGTCAGTTGTATGTGTTCAATTCTGGAGGGTGGACACCCAGACTGAATTCTGACTGCGTTAGGCCTGAGGAGACGCATAAGCTAGCGGTGTGTGCTAGCTGTGTTTAATTAGGATGATGTGGATTATGAGGCTGGTGTTAGTATGAGAACAGCTATACCAAATGTGTCATAGTATCGCTGTGTTCTAATTGAGTGGTGGTGTATAAAAGAGAGTAAGCGTGGTGGTGTGATATGGTGGTTTTCAGTAAGGCGCTTGAGATCGAGTGTTCATCTGTACCATCTATTCTATCTGTTTTATTCACTTTGTCTGTTCACTTAGTTTGGTCTGTTCATACATTTTGTCTGGTTCATCATTTAGTTTACTAGTTTATCCATCCATTTCATCAATCGATCGTTCATCTACATAGAGTACGCCATCCAATCTGGTGATCCATTTCATCCTTCCCATCTGTTTAGAGTGTTCCATTTGTTCTATCATTTTTATTCGTTCGAACTGTTTCATGTGTTTTACTCGCTTCATCAGTTACATCTGCTCGATATGTTCCATCCACTCCATCCGTTCCATCTACTCCATCCGTTCCATCCACTCCATTCCCCCCCGTCCACTCGATTCATTCCATCCAATTGATCCGTTCCATCCACACGATACATTAAATCCACTCCATGCACTCCATGCATGCACTCCATCCGTTCCAGGCACTCCTTCCGTTCCATGCACTCCATCCGTTCCATGCAATCCATCCGTTCCATCCACTCCATCCATTCCATCTGTTCCATCCACTCCATACGTTCCATCCACTCCATACGTTCCATCCACTCCACACGTTCCATCCACTCCATACGTTCCATCCACTCCATACGTTCCATCGTTTCATCCACTCTATATGTTCCATTCAATTCTTCCGTTCCATCCACTTGTTCCGTTCCATCCACTTATTCTGCTCCATCCACTTGTTCCGCTTCTACCGTTCCATTCACTTCTACCATTCCATTTGCTTCTTCCGTTCCATCCGCTTCATTCGCTCCATCTGCTTCATCCGTTCCATCCACTTCATCCGTTCCATCCACTTCATCCGTTCCCTCCACTTCATCCGTTCCATATACCTACTTCATCCGTTCCATCCACTTCATCCGTTCCATCCACTTCATCCGTTTTATCTACAGCATCCATTTCATCCGTTTCACTCTCTGCACCTACATCATTTCTTTCATCCACTTCATTCCATTCGTTCTGTTCAGTTTAACCGTTTTAATTTACACTAGAAGTTATAGTTTTCCGTTTTTCTCGGCCTGGTCTCGACGCTGGAATGTTTTTTGTTTTTGTTTTTTTGATACAGCAACTACCGGCTACTGTTATACTGTTTGTGTAAAGAGTTGATTATTTAGGGGAAGAGCCATGTTTTCAGTAATTTGCGGAAAGACATGAGGTCTTCGGTGAGTCGGGTGTGGGTTGGAAGTGAGTTCCATAGAGTGGGGGCCAGAGCTGAGAATGATGATCCCCCTAACCTGACTGAGTTGGTTTTAGATATCACTAGGCAGTGGGCTGAGCTTGACCTTAGAGTGCAGGGTGGATGGTTGGGTTTTAGTTTGTCCTGAAGATATTGAGGTCCGGTTTTGTGCATTGCTCGGTGAGAGATGCATAAGGTTTTGAAGGTCACCCTTCGGACAACTGGAAGCCAGTGCAGAGTTTTGAGAGCTGGGGAAGTGTGATCTCTTGGGCCAAGTGCTAGAAGCAGTTTGGCTGCAGCATTTTGTGCTCTTTGTAGTTTAGTCAGGTGGTATGCATGGACTCCGAGGTAGAGGGGGTTAGCATAGTCCAGTCTTGACATTACAATTGATTGGACCACGGAGAGTCTGTTGGGAAAGGAGAGGTATGGAAAAATGCGCCTAAGGATTTTGAGGCGGTAGTGGCAGGACTTAGAGACGTTGTTGACTTGGTGCGAGAGGGTTAGGTCAGAGTCGAGAGTGCATCCAAGGTTTTTTACTGAGGTTGAGGTTGTTGGGGAATTGCCCATGGCAGATGGCCAGGGTAGGGGGTGCGGAAGAAGTTTGGTGTTGCCACATACCATGATTTCAGTTTAAGGGGGGATTTAACAGGAGGTGGTTTGTGGTCATCCAGTGATCAATGTCAAGGAGGCAGGCAGCGAGGTCGGGTTTGCAGTTCGGTTTTGAATTATGGAGTTCTTGGATTAGTTGAGGTGTCGTCGGCGTAGTAGGATATTGTGCAAGCCGATTATTCGTGGGAGGGTGGACATATAGAGGTTGAACAGGAGGTCTGATAGGCACGCTCCTTGTCAAACTCCGGTATTGACTCGTCGGGTGGGGGAAGCATAGGAAGAGAGTAGGGTTATTTGGTTCCTATTGTTGAGGAAGGATGCTATCCATTTGAGAGTGCTTCCACAGATTCCTAGGGAGTGGAGGCGGTCGATGAGGATAGAGTGGTTGATTGTGTCAAAGGCAGCGGATAGGTCAAGGAGGATTAGTGCAGCGCATCCCGCTGAATCTGCAGTGTTTTTAAGGTCATCCCAGATTGATGTTAGGGTGGTTTTGGTTCTGTGTCAGGGTCTGAAACCTGATTGAGCGGGGTCTAGGAGATTGATGGCTTTGACAAAGGCATTTAGTTGGGAGTAGGTGGTGTTAGTTCAATGAGTTTAGCAAGGAACCTGGTGTTAGAGATGGGGTGGTAGTTTTTGGGGTCGAGAGGGTCGAGGGAAGGTTTTTTTAGAAGAGGCTTGACATGAGCGGTTTTGAACGCGGCGGGAAGAATTCCTGAGGAGAGGGAGTCATTTATAATGGTTCTTGCGTGTTCTCCTGCGCAGGTAGATGCAAATATTTCTTTAAGGGTTGTGGCTGGGCAGGGGTCTAGCAAGGAGCCGGATGGTTTGCGGGCAGAGAGAAGTTTGAGAAATTGGTCAGTTGATAGTGGAGTGAAAGAGTTGAAGGTTGGTTGGGTAACAGTTGCAGGCGGTGGGATGGGAGGTGGGGTGGGTTGATTGTGTGGTGGGTGCAAGAGGGCCAGTTTGTTGGTTAGAGATTTTGATCTTTCGAGAGCAGTGGTGAAGAAGTGGAGAGATAGTGAGTCACAGATTGATTGTGAGGGGGTCGATTGGGTGGTGGTACATGATGGTTTGGTGAATTCGGAGATGATTTTGCAGAGTTCTTTCATGGGGTTTTCACAGTCAGAATTCGGGAGTTGTAATGGGCTTTTTTTGCTTTCTGGTTTTCGACTTTGTAGTGGCGATGGTGCCGTGCCAAGGTGGATCTGCTCATGGGGGTTTTGTCTTTCCACCATTTGCGTCTGAGGGATTTAAATAGTTATTTTGCGGTTTTTAGTTCTGGTGTAAACCATCTAGGAAAAGGGCCATGGTGAGCTGATGGTTTGCAAGTAGGGGTGAGCGGGATTAATGAGGTATTGAGCCATGAGTCAAAGGCGTCGGAGGATAGGTGTTCATTGGTCGGGCAGGTGGGGGGTGGAGACTGAAGGAGCGCATCAGCTTGGTCGGGAAGGATTTTTAGTTTCTTCCAGCATTTGCGTAGATTTGGGGGTTCTGGTTCAGGTACGAGGAGGGGTGTGGGTGAGCGAATGGTAAAAGAGACAATGAAGTGATCGGACCAGACGATTGGGGTCGGGGGGTTTAGATGTATCTGGTCGTGGGAGCTGAAGATGGCATCAAGGGTGGGTCCTTTATAGTGAGTTGGTCCGTTTATGTGGGTATGGAGGATTATCGCGTCTAGGCAGTCGAGCAGAGAGTGGGTCATAGGGTTGGTGGGGATGTCAAGCCACATATTGAAATCTCCTAGAAGGGTGAGCGTGGGATGGTTTATTTGGAGGGTGGCTATCGAGTCGCAGAGGTTGTTTGAGAATTGTCTGTCGTAGCCAGGTGGTCTGTAGATGATTAGGAAGCTGTGGAGCAGGAACGGGGGAGGGATAGTTTTACGAGTAGGGATTCGCAGGAAGGGATGGTTGGCTGGTTGTCGATGATTGAGGTGGAGAAGTGTGACTTGAAGGCGATTGCTAGTCCTCCTTCTCTAAAGGGTCGGTTTAGTGGGAATAGGGAGTAGTTTGGGGGGAAGGCTTCATTGGCGATAGGGGTGAAGTCGTCAGAGAACCAGGTTTCCGTGATAAAGACTAGGTCTGGATTGTCAGAGGTGAGGAGGTCAAAGATGCTGTGTCTGTTTTTGGTACAGATCGGGCATTAAAAGGGATGCATCTTAGTTCGGTGCAGGAGGGTGATGTGGGAGTTGCAGAGGTGGAGGATGGGAGGGGCAGTGAGTGGGAGGGGCGGTGGGGGGGTGGCTGGAGGGAAAGTGAGGGGAGGGAGTGGAAACTGGGGAGAGAGAGATGGGAAGGTCGGTGGTTGATAGGAAGAGTAGGCGGGCGGTTCCAGGTGGTGGGTGTGGGGGGAGGGGAGAGGTTGGCTGGGTGAGTGGGGTTGGTTGGGTTTCGGTCAGGGGATTTGAAGGTAGGGTTTGGGGGTTAGGAGTTTCAGTTGTGGTAGTTGAGAATTCAAGGGAGAGGGGTTTCAGGGAGGGTGAAGCAGGGGGGAGAGTGGTGATGATCGAGAATAGGAGACTGAGGTGGTGGGTTGAGACAGGAGTGTCGAGGAGTACTGAGAGATTGAGGGAGACCAAGTACGTTTTCTCTTCAGTGTTTTCATTGCGGTTGGTGTGTGAGAGAGGGTAGGGGGTCGGAGGGTGAAAGGGATGCGGCTACTGTTCTTGCCAGGGCGAGACGTGCAGTTTTTAGGGAGGGGAAGGAGTGGGGTCGGAGGAGGGTGTTGGTGGGAGTTGATGAGGAGGGAAAAGGCAGGTGGGCGGTTGTGGGGCTGGGTGTGCTTGGGAGGCTGGGCGGGCCGTTGTTTGGGGTTCCCGGAGGTGCGGGTATGATGATAGTGGGCGGGTAGGTGGAGGGGATGGGAGGAACAGGGGTCTTAGGATGGTTTGCTTGCCATCGGGCTCCTCTGGCTTGGTGTTTGGATAGGGGATGGGTTGGGGGCGAGGTGGAGGGAAGGCTGGATTGGGATGGGATGGTTCGTCTGGCTTGAGAGTTGGATAGGGGATGGGCAGAGGATGTGGTGGAGGGTGGGATGTTTTGGGGAAGGAGGGGAAGAGGGGGAAGAGGGGTAGGGTGAGAGAGAAGGGAGGTGGGCGCGAGCGGGTGTCTTTCAGCGGACCTTGGTGGGTTGGGTGGACTCATGGCGTGGTTAAGTTTGAACTGTGTTATCTGTGTTTTAGTTCGAATAGGATGAGTTTGTTCACACCTTCCAACTTCAACTATACCATCGGATGTTAATTGTTCACACTTTTAATGTTTACCTGTACTACAGTTAGGGATAGTTTCTAGGTTTGACATAAACCATAGCAAGATATTATTCTCTCTTTCTAAGTTTGCTTATACCATAGATATGGACAGTTTCTAGGTTCAACTGAGCCTTCGGAAGATATTATCCAAACTCTCTAAGTTTATCTATACCACAGCTAGGGACGGTTTTTAAGTTCGGTCGAACCACAGGAGGATATTATTCACACTTTCAGAGTTTAACTGTACCGCAGTTAGGCCACTTTCTAGTTTGGCAGTAGTAGTAGTTAGTCACAGGTTGGTATTATTTGGAATTCCTAAATTCATTTGTACCAGTGGAAAATATTATTCACACTTTAAAGGTCAACTATACCACAGGATGATATTATTCACACTTTCTAAGTTCAACTATGCCATTGGGTGAGGTTATTCACACTTTTCAGTTGTACCATTGGAAAATATTATTCACACATTAAAGGTCAACTATACCACAGGATGGTAATTTTCACACTTTCTAAATGAATTGGACCACAGTTACATTCTTAGGCACCCTTTCTAATTTGAACTAGACTACAGTTACGCTACTAGGCACACTTTCTAAATTCAAGCTTTGACACACTGAGGTTATTAGAGACCACAGTTACGCTACTCTATACACTCTATAAGTTAAACTCGATAAAGTTACGCTATTAGGTACACTCACTAAATTCAACTAGATCACAGTTACGCTATTAGACATATTTCTAAAATCAACTTTGTCACAGTGAGGTTATTTGACATACTTTCTAAATCGAACTAGAGCACAGTTACGCTATAGACATTCTTCTAAATTCAGCTTTGTCACAGTGAGGTTATTAGACACTTTCTAAATTGAACTAGACCACAGTTACGCTACTAGACATTCTTCTAAATTCAGCTTTGACACATTGAGGTTATTAGACACACTTTCTAAATTGAACTAGGCCACAGTTATGCTATTAGTTACATTCTCTGTATTGACTAGGCCACAGTTACGCTAATAGGTAGGCTCTCTAAATTCAAATACATCACCGTTACGCTATTAGGGACACTTTCTAAGTGCAACTAGACCAAGGTAATTCTGTTTGGGACACTTTCTAAATGCAACTGGACCACAGTTATGCTATTAGGGACACTTTCTAAATGCAACTAGGCCACAGTTATGCAATTAGGGACACTTTCTAAATGCAACAAGGCCAGTTATGCTATTAGGGACACTTTCTAAATGCAATTAGGCCACAGTTATGCTATTAGGGACATTTTCTAAATGCAACAAGGCCAATTATGCTATTAGGGATACTTTCTAAATGCAATTATACCACCGTTATGCTATTAGGGACACTTTCTAAATGCAATTAGGCCACAGTTATGCAATTAGGGACACTTCTAAATGCAACTAGACCACAGTTATGCAATTAGGGACACTTTCTAAATGCAACAAGGCCAGTTATGCTATTAGGGACACCTTCTAAATGCAATTATACCACCGTTATGCTATTAGGGACACTTTCTAAATGTAACTAGGCCACAGTTATGCTATTAGGGACACTTTCTAAATGCAATTAGACCACAGTTATGCTATTAGGCACACTTCTAAATGCAACTAAACCACAGTTATGCTATTAGGCACACTTCTAAATGCAATTAGACCACAGTTATGCTATTAGGGACAGTTCTAAATGCAACTAGACCACAGTTATGCTGTTAGGCACACTTCTAAATGCAACTAAACCACAGTTATGCTATTAGGCACACTTCTAAATGCAATTAGACCACAGTTATGCTATTAGGGACACTTATAAATGCAATTAGACCACAGTTATGCTATTAGGGACACTTTATAAATGAAACTAAACCATAGTTATGTTATTAGGGCTATTTGTAAATGTAATTAGACCACAGTTATGCTATTAGGTACACTTTCTAAATGTAACTAGGCCACAGTTATGCTGTTAGGGACACTTCTAAATGCAAATAGACCACAGTTATGCAATTAGGGACACTTTCTAAATGCAACTAGACCATGGTTAAGTTGTTAGGGACACTTCTAAATGCAACTAAACCACAGGTGTGCTATTAGGCTCACTTCTAAATGCACAGTTATGCTGTTAGGGACACTTTGTAAATGCACTAAGACCACAGTTATGCTATAAGGGACACTTTGTAAATGCAATTAGACCACAGTTATGCTATTAGGGACACTTTCTAAATGCAATTAGGCCACAGGTATTCTTTTAGGGACACTTCTAAATGCAACTAGACCACAGTTATGCAATTAGGGACACTTTCTAAATGCAACTAGACCACAGTTATGCTATTAGGGACACTTTCTAAATGCAATTAGGACACAGTTATGCTTTTAGGGACACTTCTAAATGCAACTAAACCACTGTTAAGCTGTAAGGGACACTTCTAAATGCAACTGGACCACAGTTATGCAATTAGGGACACTTTCTAAATGCAACTAGACCACAGTTATGCTGTTAGGCACACTTCTAAATGCAACTAAACCACAGTTATGCTATTAGGCACACTTCTAAATGCAATTAAACCACGGTTATGCTGTTAGGGACACTTCTAAATGCAATTAGACCACAGTTATGCTATTAGGGACACTTTGTAAATGCAATTAGACCACCGTTATGCTATTAGGGACACTTTCTAAATGCAACTAGACCACGGTTAAGCTGTTAGGGACACTTCTAAATGCAACTAAACCACAGGTATGCTATTAGGCACACTTCTAAATGCAACTAAACCACAGTTATGCTATTAGGCTCACTTCTAAATGCACAGTTATGCTGTTAGGGACACTTTGTAAATGCAATTAGACCACAGTTATGCTATTAGGGACACTTTGTAAATGCAATTAGACCACAGTTATGCTATCAGGGACACTTTCTATATGTAACTAGGCCACAGTTATGCTGTTAGGGACACTTCAATATGCAACTAGACCACAGTTATGCAATTAGGGACACTTTCTAAATGCAACAAAGCCAGTTATGCTTTCAGGGAACTTCTAAATGCAACTAAACCACAGTTATGCTATTAGGCTCACTTCTAAATGCACAGTTATGCTGTTAGGGACACTTTGTAAATGCAATTAGACCACAGTTATGCTATTAGGGACACTTTGTAAATGCTATTAGACCACAGTTATGCTATTAGGGACACTTTCTATATGTAACTAGGCCACAGTTATGCTGTTAGGGACGCTTCAATATGCAATTAGACCACCGTTATGCTATTAGGGACACTTTCTAAATGCAACTAGACCACAGTTAAGTTGTTAGGGACACTTCTAAATGCCACTAGACCACAGTTATTCAATAAGGGAGACTTTCTAAATGCAACAAGGCCAGTTATGCTATTAGGGACACTTTCTAAATGCAATTATACCACCATTATGCTATTAGGGACACTTTCTAAATGTAACTAGGCCACAGTTATGCTATTAGGGACACTTTCTAAATGCAATTAGACCACAGTTATGCTATTAGGCACACTTCTAAATGCAACTAAACCACAGTTAAGCTGTTAGGGACACTTCTAAATGCAACTGGACCACAGTCATGCAATTAGGGACACTTTCTAAATGCAACTAGACCACAGGTATGCTGTTAGGCACACTTCTAAATGCAACTAAACCACAGTTATGCTATTAGGCACACTTCTAAATGCAACTAAACCACAGTTATGCTATTAGGCTCACTTCTAAATGCACAGTTATGCTGTTAGGGACACTTTGTGAATGCAATTAGACCACAGTTATGCTGTTAGGGACACTTTGTAAATGCAATTAGACCACAGTTATGCTATTAGGGACACTTTCTATATGTAACTAGGCCACAGTTATGCTGTTAGGGACACTTCAATATGCAACTAGACCACAGTTATGCAATTAGGGACACTTTCTAAATGCAACAAAGCCAGTTATGCTTTTAGGGACACTTCTAAATGCAATTAGGCCACAGTTATGCTTTTAGGGACAGTTCTAAATGCAACTAGACCACGGTTAAGTTGTTAGGGACACTTCTAAATGCAACTAGACCACAGTTATGCTATTAGGCTCACTTCTAAATGCACAGTTATGCTGTTAGGGACACTTTGTAAATGCAATTAGACCACAGTTATGCTATTAGGGACACTTTCTGTATGTAACTAGGCCACAGTTATGCTGTTAGGGACGCTTCAATATGCAACTAGACCACAGTTATGCAATTAGGGACACTTTCTAAATGCAACAAAGCCAGTTATGCTTTTAGGGACACTTCTAAATACAACTAGACCACAGTTATGCAATTAGGGACACTTTCTAAATGCAACTAGACCACAGATATGCTATTAGGGACACTTTCTAAATGCAATTAGGCCACAGTTATGCTTTTAGGGACACTTCTAAATGCAACTAAACCACAGTTATGCAATTACGGACACTTTCTAAATGCAACAAAGCCAGTTATGCTTTTAGTGACACTTCTAAATGCAACTAGACCACAGTTATGCAATTAGGGACACTTTCTAAATGCAACTAGACCACAGTTATGCTTTTAGGGACACTTCTAAATGCAACTAAACCACAGTTAAGCTGTTAGGGACACTTCTAAATGCAACTGGACTACAGTTATGCAATTAGGGACACTTTCTAAATGCAACTAGACCACAGTTATGCTGTTAGGCACACTTCTAAATGCAACTGAACCACAGTTATGCTATTAGGCACACTTCTAAATGCAACTAAACCACAGTTATGCTATTAGGCACACTTCTAAATGCAACTAAACCACAGTTATGCTGTCAGGGAAACTTCTAAATGCAATTAGACCACAGTTATGCTATTAGGGACACTTTCTAAATGCAACTAAACCACAGTTATGCTATTAGGGACACTTTGTAAATGCAATTAGACCACCGTTATGCTATTAGGGACACTTTCTATATGTGACTAGGCCACAGTTATGCTGTTAGGGACACTTCTAAATGCAACTAGACCACAGTTATGCAATTAGGGACATTTTCTAATTGCAACTAGACCACAGTTAAGTTGTTAGGGACACTTCTAAATGCAAATATACCACAGTTATGCTGTTAGGCACAATTCTAAATGCAACTAAACCGCAGTTATGCTATTAGGCACACTTCTAAATGCAGCTAAACCACAGTTATGCTGTTAGAGACACTTCTAAATGCAATTAGACCACAGTTATGCTATTAGGGACACTTTGTAAATGCAATTAGACCACTGTTATGCTGTTAGGGACACTTTCTAAATGCAACAAGGCCAGTTATGCTATTAGGGACACTTTCTAAATGCAATTAGGCCACAGTTATGCTTTTAGGGACATTTCTAAATGCAACTAGACCACAGTTATGCAATTAGGGCCACTTTCTAAATGCAACAAGGCCAGTTATGCTATTAGGGACACTTTCTAAATGCAATTAGACCACAGTTATGCAATTAGGCACACTTTCTAAATGCAACAAGGCCAGTTATGCTATTAGGGACACTTTCTAAATGCAATTAGGCCACAGTTATGCTTTTAGGGACACTTCTAAATGCAACTAGACCACAGTTATGCAATTAGGGA
Organism: Ambystoma mexicanum; assembly: GCF_040938575.1. NCBI lineage: Eukaryota > Metazoa > Chordata > Amphibia > Caudata > Ambystomatidae > Ambystoma > Ambystoma mexicanum. The sequence continues at coordinate 628,569,199 of NC_090935.1, forward strand.
CACTTTCTAAATGCAACAAGGCCTGTTATGCTATTAGGGACACTTTGTAAATGCAATTAGACCACAGTTATGCTATTAGGGACACTTTCTGTATGTAACTAGGCCACAGTTATGCTGTTAGGGATGCTTCAATATGCAACTAGACCACAGTTATGCAATTAGGGACACTTTCTAAATGCAACAAAGCCAGTTATGCTTTTAGGGACACTTCTAAATACAACTAGACCACAGTTATGCAATTAGGGACACTTTCTAAATGCAACTAGACCACAGATATGCTATTAGGGACACTTTCTAAATGCAATTAGGCCACAGTTATGCTTTTAGGGACACTTCTAAATGCAACTAAACCACAGTTATGCAATTACGGACACTTTCTAAATGCAACAAAGCCAGTTATGCTTTTAGTGACACTTCTAAATGCAACTAGACCACAGTTATGCAATTAGGGACACTTTCTAAATGCAACTAGACCACAGTTATGCTTTTAGGGACACTTCTAAATGCAACTAAACCACAGTTAAGCTGTTAGGGACACTTCTAAATGCAACTGGACTACAGTTATGCAATTAGGGACACTTTCTAAATGCAACTAGACCACAGTTATGCTGTTAGGCACACTTCTAAATGCAACTAAACCACAGTTATGCTATTAGGCACACTTCTAAATGCAACTAAACCACAGTTATGCTATTAGGCACACTTCTAAATGCAACTAAACCACAGTTATGCTGTCAGGGACACTTCTAAATGCAATTAGACCACAGTTATGCTATTAGGGACACTTTCTAAATGCAACTAAACCACAGTTATGCTATTAGGGACACTTTGTAAATGCAATTAGACCACCGTTATGCTATTAGGGACACTTTCTATATGTGACTAGGCCACAGTTATCCTGTTAGGGACAATTCTAAATGCAACTAGACCACAGTTATGCAATTAGGGACATTTTCTAATTGCAACTAGACCACAGTTAAGTTGTTAGGGACACTTCTAAATGCAAATATACCACAGTTATGCTGTTAGGCACAATTCTAAATGCAACTAAACCGCAGTTATGCTATTAGGCACACTTCTAAATGCAGCTAAACCACAGTTATGCTGTTAGAGACACTTCTAAATGCAATTAGACCACAGTTATGCTATTAGGGACACTTTGTAAATGCAATTAGACCACTGTTATGCTGTTAGGGACACTTTCTAAATGCAACAAGGCCAGTTATGCTATTAGGGACACTTTCTAAATGCAATTAGGCCACAGTTATGCTATTAGGGACACTTTGTAAATGCTATTAGACCACAGTTATGCTATTAGGGACACTTTCTATATGTAACTAGGCCACAGTTATGCAATTAGGGCCACTTTCTAAATGCAACAAGGCCAGTTATGCTATTAGGGACATTTTCTAAATGCAATTAGGATTAGGCCACAGTTATGCTTTTAGGGACACTTCTAAATGCAACTAGACCACAGTTATGCAATTAGGGCCACTTTCTAAGTGCAACAAGGCCAGTTATGCTATTAGGGACACTTTCTAAATGCAATTAGGCCACAGTTTTGCTTTTAGGGACACTTCTAAATGCAACTTGACCACAGTTATGCAATTAGGGCCACTTTCTAAATGCAACAAGGCCAGTTATGCTATTAGGGACACTTTCTAAATGCAATTAGACCACAGTTATGCAATTAGGCACACTTTCTAAATGCAACAAGGCCAGTTATGCTATTAGGGACACTTTCTAAATGCAATTAGGCCACAGTTATGCTTTTAGGGACACTTCTAAATGCAACTAGACCACAGTTATGCAATTAGGGACACTTTCTAAATGCAACAAGGCCTGTTATGCTATTAGGGACACTTTCTAAATGCAATTAGACCACAGTTATGCAATTAGGGACACTTTCTAAATGCAACAAGGCCAGTTATGCTATTAGGGACACTTTCTAAATGCAATTAGGCCACAGTTATGCTATTAGGAACACTTTCTAAATGCAACAAGGCCAATTATGCTATTAGGGACACTTTCTAAATGCAATTATACCACCGTTATGCTATTAGGGACACTTTCTAAATGCAATTAGGCCACAGTTATGCTTTTAGGGACACTTCTAAATGCAACTAGACCACAGTTATGCAATTAGGGACACTTTCTCAATGCAACAAGGCCAGTTATGCTATTAGGGATACTTTCTAAATGCAATTATACCACCGTTATGCTATTAGGGACACTTTCTAAATGTAACTAGGCCACAGTTATGCTATTAGGGACACTTTCTAAATGCAATTAGACCACAGTTATGCTATTAGGCACACTTCTAAATGCAACTAAACCACAGTTAAGCTGTTAGGGACACTTCTAAATGCAACTAGACCACAGTTATGCTGTTAGGCACACTTCTAAATGCAACTAAACCACAGTTATGCTATTAGGCACACTTCTAAATGCAATTAGACCACAGTTATGCTATTAGGGACACTTATAAATGCAATTAGACCACAGTTATGCTATTAGGGACACTTTATAAATGAAACTAAACCATAGTTATGCTATTAGGGACACTTTGTAAATGTAATTAGACCACAGTTATGCTATTAGGTACACTTTCTAAATGTAACTAGGCCACAGTTATACTGTTAGGGACACTTCTAAATGCAAATAGACCACAGTTATGCAATTAGGGACACTTTCTAAATGCAACTAGACCATGGTTAAGTTGTTAGGGACACTTCTAAATGCAACTAAACCACAGGTGTGCTATTAGGCTCACTTCTAAATGCACAGTTATGCTGTTAGGGACACTTTCTAAATGCAATAAAACCACAGTTATGCTATTAGGGACACTTTGTAAATGCAATTGGACCACAGTTATGCTATTAGGGACACTTTCTATATGTAACTAGGCCACAGTTATGCTGTTAGGGACGCTTCAATATGCAACTAGACCACAGTTATGCAATTAGGGACACTTTCTAAATGCAACAAAGCCAGTTATGCTATTAGGGACACTTTCTAAATGCAATTAGGCCACAGTTATTCTTTTAGGGACACTTCTAAATGCAACTAGACCACAGTTATGCAATTAGGGACACTTTCTAAATGCAACTAGACCACAGTTATGCTATTAGGGACACTTTCTAAATGCAATTAGGACACAGTTATGCTTTTAGGGACACTTCTAAATGCAACTAAACCACTGTTAAGCTGTAGGGGACACTTCTAAATGCAACTGGACCACCGTTATGCATTTAGGGACACTTTCTAAATGCAACTAGACCACAGTTATGCTGTTAGGCACACTTCTAAATGCAACTAAACCACAGTTATGCTATTAGGCACACTTCTGAATGCAACTAAACCACGGTTATGCTGTTAGGGACACTTCTAAATGCAATTAGACCACAGTTATGCTATTAGGGACACTTTGTAAATGCAATTAGACCACCGTTATGCTATTAGGGACACTTTCTAAATGCAACTAGACCACGGTTAAGCTGTTAGGGACACTTCTAAATGCAACTAAACCACAGGTATGCTATTAGGCACACTTCTAAATGCAACTAAAGCACAGTTATGCTTTTAGGCTCACTTCTAAATGCACAGTTATGCTGTTAGGGACACTTTGTAAATGCAATTAGACCACAGTTATGCTATTAGGGACACTTTGTAAATGCAATTAGACCACAGTTATGCTATTAGGGACACTTTGTAAATGCAATTAGACCACAGTTATGCTATCAGGGACACTTTGTAAATGCAATTAGACCACAGTTATGCTATCAGGGACACTTTCTATATGTAACTAGGCCGCAGTTATGCTGTTAGGGACGCTTCAATATGCAACTAGACCACAGTTATGCAATTAGGGACACTTTCTAAATGCAACAAAGCCAGTTATGCTTTTAGGGAACTTCTAAATGCAACTAAACCACAGTTATGCTATTAGGCTCACTTCAAAATGCACAGTTATGCTGTTAGGGACACTTTGTAAATGCAATTAGACCACAGTTATGCTATTAGGGACACTTTGTAAATGCTATTAGACCACAGTTATGCTATTAGGGACACTTTCTATATGTAACTAGGCCACAGTTATGCAATTAGGGCCACTTTCTAAATGCAACAAGGCCAGTTATGCTATTAGGGACATTTTCTAAATGCAATTAGGATTAGGCCACAGTTATGCTTTTAGGGACACTTCTAAATGCAACTAGACCACAGTTATGCAATTAGGGCCACTTTCTAAGTGCAACAAGGCCAGTTATGCTATTAGGGACACTTTCTAAATGCAATTAGGCCACAGTTTTGCTTTTAGGGACACTTCTAAATGCAACTTGACCACAGTTATGCAATTAGGGCCACTTTCTAAATGCAACAAGGCCAGTTATGCTATTAGGGACACTTTCTAAATGCAATTAGACCACAGTTATGCTATATAGACACTTTCTAAATGCAATTAAACCACATGTATGCTATTAAGGACACTTTCTAAATGCAATTATACCACAGTTATGCAATTAGGGACACTTTCTAAATGCAACAAGGCCAGTTATGCTATTAGGGACACTTTCTAAATGCAAAAAAAGCCAGTTATGCTGTTAGGGACACTTTCTAAATGCAATTAGGCCACAGTTATGCAATTAGGGACACTTTCTAAATGCAACAAGGCCAGTTATGCTATTAGGGACACTTAGCCACAGTTATGCTATTAGGGACACTTTCTAAATGCAATTAGGCCACAGTTATGCTTTTAGGGACACTTCTAAATGCAACTAGACCACAGTTATGCAATTAGGGACACTTTCTAAATGCAACAAGGCCAGTTATGCTATTAGGGACACTTAGCCACAGTTATGCTATTAGGGACACTTTCCGAATGGAACTAGGCCACAGTTATGCTGTTAGGGACACTTTCAAAATGCAACTAGGCCACAGTTATGCTGTTAGGGACACTTCTAAATGCAACTAGACCATAGTTATGCAATTAGGGACACTTTCTAAATGCAACAAGGCCAGTTATGCTATTAGGGACACTTTCTAAATGCAATTAGGCCACAGTTATGCTTTTAGGGACACTTCTAAATGCAACTAGACCACAGTTATGCAATTAGGGACACTTTCTAAATGCAACAAGGCCAGTTATGCTATTAGGGACACTTTCTAAATGCAATTAGACCACAGTTATGCTATAGGGACACTTTCTAAATGCAATTAGACCACAGTTATGCAATTAGGGACACTTTCTAAATGTAATTATACCACAGTTATGCTGTTAGGGACACTTATAAATGCAACTTGACCACAGTTATGCAATTAGGGACACTTTCTAAATGCAACTAGGCCACAGCTATGCTATTAGGGACACTTTCTAAATGCAACTAAACCACAGTTATGCTATTAGGCACACTTCTAAATGCAACTAAACCACAGTTATGCTATTAGGCACACTTCTAAATGCAACTAAACCACAGTTAAGCTGTTAGGGACACTTCTAAATGCAACTAAACCACAGTTAAGCTGTTATGGACACTTCTAAATGTAACTAGACCACAGTTATGCTATTTGGGACACTTTCTAAATGCAACTGGACCACAGTTATACTATTAGGTAGGCTCTCTAAATTCAACTAGATCACAGTTACGCTATAAGGGACACTTTCAAATGCAACTAGGCCACAGTTATGCTATTAGGGACACTTTCTAAATACAACTAGGCCACAGTTATGCTATTAGGGACACTTTCTAAATACAACTAGGCCACTGTTATGCTATTAGGGACACTTTCTAGGTTTCAGAGGTTTTTGCAGACTATGTAGAGGAGAGGATGAGCTCAAAGGAACGAATCAGGTGCACTCAGTGATGTTGTGAGTACAGTTTAGATTTAAGAGTTCATAACAGTTGGGATTGTAGGATTGAGTGGTAGTGAAGTATGGCGTAAAGTAATTGATTCAGTCCCCGCTAGGCACACTTACTTATTGGTGGATGTTGGCTCCTTGCTTCTCCTGCGGATACCTGCAGATACGGTCAGGAGCCGCCTCTGGGTAGCCGCCCTTTGTCTTAGGCACTTGGTTGCAGGGCTGCATGGACAGAGGGCTGCCCTGGGAGGTTTAGTTAAGAAGGGCAGAGGACCAATCAGGGAAGGTGGGAGGAGGGAATAAGGAAGCAGGTATCGGCAAATGGAAGCTCTGCACACATGGCTGGGGGGCACACAGAAAACAAAAAAAACACTTGCCAAAGGCACAGAGGGTCTCCTGGGGGCAACGCTCTCCTGCTTGGCATGAAAGAAAGTGCGCGCAGGGAGCAACACGGGTGATAATATTGCGGGGCAGGCACTGGGGGAAAGGACCAATCAGGGGAGGTGGGAGGCGGGAATAAGGAAGCAGGGATCGCTAAATGGAAGCGCTGCACACGGGGCTGAGGGGGCACTCGCAAAGCAAAAAAACACTCGCCAAAGGCACAGAGGGTCTCCTGGGGCCAACGCTCACCTGCTTGGCATGAAGGAAAGTGCGCGCAGGGAGCAACACGGGTGATAATATTGCTAGGCAGGCACTGGGATCAAGGACCAATCAGGTGAGGTGGGAGGCGTGAATTAGGAAGCAGGGATCGGCAAATGGAAGCGCTGCACACAGGGCTGGGGGGGCACGCAGAAAGCAAAAAAACACTTGCCAAAGGCACAGAGAGTCTCCTGGGGGCAACGCTCACCTGCTTGCCACGAAGGAAGTGCGCGCAGGGAGCAACACGGGAGATAATATTGCGGGGCAGGCACTGGGAGAAAGGACCAATCAGGGGAGGTGGGAGGCGGGAATAAGGAAGCAGGGATCGGAGAATGGAAGCGCTGCACACGGGGCTGGGGGGCACGCAGAAAGCAAAAACACTTGCTAAAGCCACAGAGGGTCTCCTGTGGGCAACGCTCACCTGCTTGGCACGAAGGAAAGTGCGCGCAGGGAGCAACACGGGTGATAATATTGCGGGGCAGGCACTGGGAGAAAGGACCAATCAGGGGAGGTGGGAGGCGGGAATAAGGAATCAGGGATCGGCAAATGGAAGCGCTGCACACGGGGCTGGTGGGCATGCAGAAAGAAAAAAAACACTCGCCAAAGGCACAGAGGGTCTCCTGGGGGCAAAGCTCACCTGCTTGGCACAAAGGAAAGTGTGTGCAGGGAGCAACACAGGTGATAATATTACGGGGCAGGCACTGGGAGAAAGGACCAATCAGGGGAGGTGGGAGGCGGGAATAAGGAATCAGGGATCGGAAAATGGAAGCGCTGCACACGGGGTTGGGGGAGCACGCAGAAAGCAAAAACACTCGCTAAAGGCACAGAGGGTCTCCTGTGGGCAACGCTCACCTGCTTGGCACGAAGAAAAGTGCGCGCAGGGAGCAAAACGGGTGATAATATTGCGGGCAGGCACTGGGAGAAAGGACCAATCAGGGGAGGTGGGAGGTTGGAATAAGGAAGCAGGGATCAGCAAATGGAAGCTCTGCACACGGGGCTGGGGGGGGCATGCAGAAAGAAAGAAAACACTCGCCAAAGGCACAGAGGGTCTCCTGGGGGCAACACTCACCTGCTTGGCACGAACGAAAGTGTGTGCAGGGAGCAACACGGGTAATAATATTACGGGGCAGGCACTGGGAGAAAGGACCAATCAGGGGAGGTGGGAGGCAGGAATAAGGAAACAGGGATCGGCAAATGAAAGCTCTGCACATGGGGCTGGGGGGGCACGCAGAAAGCAAAAAAAAACACTTGCCAAGGGCACAGAGGGTCTCCTGGGGGCAACGCTCACCTGCTTGAAAGAGACAAACAAATATGCGGGTTCCCCAAGAGATGCTAGAGGTCCAGGAAGCAACGGGAGGTGCTAGTGGTACCAGGAAGCAACAAGGAGAAAGCAGAGGCTGGAATGAGAAGTTCTGGGACCCTGAGCCGTATGACAGTCAAGATATAAGAGGGTCTGGATTCCCAAGAATAGCCAAGATAAAGAAACAGGAGTCATATGTTTGGCAGGAGAGTGAACCAAATAGATCCGATAATGAATTGCGAGCCTGGACTCCGCACCCATATAAGAAGTTAAAACTAAGATGGACTGGGACCCTACTTGTAAGAGAAGCAAACAAGGAAGAGTTGTATGTTTGGCATGGGAGTAAACCAAGTATATACAACACTGCACTGCAAGTCTGGGACCTGCACCCATATATGAAGTCGAGATTAAGAGGGTCTGGGAACCTGACTGTAAAAGAAGCAAACAAGGAAGAGTTGGATACTTGGCAGGGGAGTAAGCCAAGTGGATACAATGCTGCACTGGGAGTCTGGGACCCGCACTCATATAAGAAGTCGAGAATAAGAGGGTCTGGGACCCTGAAAGTATAAGAAGCAAACAAGGAAGAGTTGTGTGTGTCGCACGAGAGTGAGCCAAGCAGACACAATGCTACACCGCAAGTCTGGGACCCACGGTATTGTACGATCAGACCGAAAACAAAAGATCTGACCGTACAAAAAGTTCGACAAATGCTACCACCAAAGGTTCGAACACCAAAAGTTCGAACCTTTGGTGGTAGCATTGTAGGTAAGTATAAAAATAAAAATAAAAGACTGCGGGGTGTTGCGGTGTCCCCCGCAACACCCTCGCTCACTATACTTTACAGTATAGTGAGCGGGGTTTGCGGGGGAAACCCCCTCAGATCCAGAAAAATAAAAAAGGACCCTGCGGCGCCGGTTCCTGATCACGGAAGTGAAAGGGAACTGGCGCTGCAGGGACACAGTGCGATGCAATGACAGGTAAGTGGGGTGTGGGTATGTTGGGGGTGGGGGTGTTTGGGGGGTGTGTCGTGGGTGTGTTGTGGGTGTGGGTATGTAGGGGTTTTCTACGTGTGTTCGCATGGGAAATGTACAAACCTTTTGTGGTTCGAACATTTCTCATGCAAACTTTTCAGCCACAGTAAAATCAGCTGTGGTCGGATCACATAGATCCGGGACCCACACCCATATGAGAAACCAAAGTTTAAAATAGCGAAGAATAAAAGTGTCTGGGGCCCTGTGAGAGAAAGAGAGACAGTCCATGAGAGGACACTTGCTTGGCAGGAGAGTGAAGCAAGCCATGTAGAATATGTTGGGTCTGAGACCCGCACCCACATGAGAGTTTGAGAATAAGAGGGCCAAGAACCCTGGAAACGATAGAAGGAATCCTACGCTTGATAGCGAACTGTGTCAAGTAGGGAGAATAAAGAACTGTGAATCCGAGAAGCATATCATTGTGAATTCCCCAGTGAAAGATACCTAAAAGGATAAAGGGTTCAAGAGCCCAAATGGAAGGAAAGTAGGAGAGGAAGAGGTCTAGGGTAAAGGAGCACAACCTTAGCCTTTCAGTCTTATACTTGTGAACATTGTTTATTTCATCAGATTATTTTGCCAGAAAGACTGTGAACTTTTCTGTTGGTTGGAGCCTCCATGAACATTTTACTTTGAGAAGAGATCATCCTTGCACAGTTGCTTTAAGTTATTAGTGTTAGGGACAGAAGTAGGCTTTTCGGGACACAACAATGACAGACTTTTTGGTTATAAACTTCCGGACAATTTCACTAGTTTTCATCTGGGTAGGGGCCCCCTCTTTGCTTTAGGGCGAGAGAAGCATTTATCCAACCCTTTCTTGATCAATAACAATCTGTACCCAAAAATATACCACCAATGTGTCAGAGCCTTGCTTCTGCACCCTTACAGAATGCAAAGCCTGATGGCAAAGAGTGACCTAGCAAAGAATAGACTGCACAAACGTCAATATTGATATATCAGAAAGAATTAGGAGGGATTAGCACTGTCTGAAAGAGATATATCAACATCCTGTCAGCTTAAGAGTGAGATATTACTGTTAGATATGTATTACATATGTTCGTATTCCTAAAATTGCATAAGTGGCCTGAATGATATAAGAAGCTGCTGGATTGTGCTAGGTATAGTGGATTGGGAACTCAATTCAAAGCGCTTACGCAGATAGCTCTAAAAAGTCCAGAATGGACTAAATAATAATGCACTTTCTGCACATGATTGTATTTACTCACTAAAGCAAACATTTGACATCTACTGAATAATAGTTTTTACTCTCCTCAATTCATATTTGAATATGTTTTTATTGTCAAACTGTACACTTTGTCCTCCCTTCACTTTCATCCACAACACCCTTGCCTTTCCTCTTCCCTCAACCCATACCCTTTCTCTCACTCCACCCTCATCACCAACACACTTGCTCTCCCCCTACCCTCATCCCCAACAACTCTGCTCCATCCACCCACATTCCCAACACCGCTGCCCTCCCTCTTCCCCCATCTTCAGCAAAAAGGCTTCTTGAAAGGAAGCACTGATTATGTGCGCATTTTACCAGACCAGACTGCTCATCTAATTAGTGTGCGACTGAGCTTTGTGACCGACCACAAGGGCTCCTTGCCAGGGTGCCTTCTGTGGCACTGACAGAAGTGGCATATATTGAATCTAGCCCTCGAAAATGCTACATTGTCAGTTGATGCTGTCACATCGGTGAGGTGGGGCACTGCCGGTCTATCAGCCTGGCCATCGTCTGTTGGAGCCCTGGATGGCATTTCTCATAGCTTGCAGGGGTTGCACTTTCTGCTCTGCTATATGTTCTATGTGCTACTGGCACTGCTCGATACTCTTCAGCATGCTCCATATTGCTTACATGGTGTACTGGGGCACACAGTAGGGCAGTGGACACGGGTGGTGGTGTCCCACAGGTACCTGTTCCACCATTGAATAGCATCCACAGATACCGTGGTATCAACATCCGGCCCTGTCCTGATCTTTGTGACACTCAATAGGTTCGAGCCGGTGAGAAGGTACCAGGATGGTCACCGTTTGAGCTGGGCTGGTGGTAGGGACTACAGTCTCATAGATGACTGGAAGAGAGTCCAATGGATGACTGGACTCCTCATGCACCTGCAGTGCTGGTGGTGGTGGTAGGTAGAGCAGGTGCAGTTTCAGTGATGTTGGTGGTGGACACAGCTGCAGGGGTGGTGGCAGTCTTGCTGGTGGGTGTTGCTTCCTTGCCTGGGCGGGTGGCATATATTTTCTTGCCAGGGGTCTTTCAGCAGGTTCCAAGAGTGTGGGAGCAGCAGTGGTGGGCAAGGTGCTCGTTGATGGTGCGGTCTGCTCTGTGTTGTTAGTGGCAGGTGTGTTGCCAGAGACATGCTACATGTCTGCACGTGTACAGGGATGAGCAGTGATGAACACATCTACTCAGCCCCACACTGCTACTAAACCAGATGTCAACCTAATATTAAATATGAAACAGGCCCAGTTCGAATGGTATGGCTCATTTCACTTATGTGGTTCTGCAGGCCATGGGTGAGCCATATCTCCAGGAGGTGCATGAGCTGATAACAGTAGCAACCCGAATAACTTAGGTACAAAGATTCCAAAATAAAGGAATGTCCAATCAAGGTTCCTTAAAAATATATATACTTTTTTAAAAACAATATGAATTGAATCAACTAACTAAGAATCACTTGAAGTACCCATCACTGTAAACACAGAGAATGCAAAGGTTTGTTATAGGGCACTCTAGATAGATGAGCAGGTGCGTTAAGGCACTTAATTGACACAATGTTAATATTAAAAATGTCTTAGAATACAAAGGAAGAAAAGGGGGCTTGAAAGTGCCAAACATGGTATGACAGCACACCAAGAGAACTGTTCCCATGGGAAATTAAGGGTACAGAAAAAAAGCAAGTGTACCAAACTGAAATCAAGAGGTAGGACCCTTATCCAGGCTAACCTTCCTTCTCTGGCTACTTTAACGTTGCCCTTTTCCCATGCCTTCTGACTTCAAAGGGATTCCAGTGATCAGAACCATGGATTGAGACTAGCTTTGCCATATCAGTGATGCCTCTAAAACACCATTCCCAGGAGACCTCCTACGGAGGTTCATGTTCCTAGCGAGGACGGTCTTACCCTTTTCTGCTGGAGAATCAAAAGGGCAGCATTCTTGCAATTGTTACATTTGTGGAGATAGTAAACCTAAACACCAATTTACGTCTGTCCTGAAAAAGTTAGGCCATGCTCACAAAGTTGATACTGGAGAGATACCAAATTGTTGTAGTGTTATTATTATTATTTATTATTATTTGTTTATTTGTAATGCATCGGTAGCCCGCAGGCATCAGGGCGCAGAGAGACAGATTCATGTTAGGCGAAAGGAGAGTGGGAGGCTAGGGAGTGGCACATTATTTGAAGAGATGGGGCTTCAGATTTTTCCTGAAAATTGACAGATTTGAGTCTGCTCTCAGAGTAACTGGGAGATTGTTCCACTGCTGAGCTGCTCGAACCGGAAAAGATTTCCCAGCACCCATAATTCAGGATGCCTGGGGTATCTGTAACTTGCCTAATGTTTGGGATCTTAGTGCCCTATTAGGGATGTATCGTGTGAACTTGGCTCTAAGATAAGATGGAGTCCATCCATACAAACATCTGTGTACCAAAGTTATGGATTTGAAGAGGATTCTCTCCTCAACTCTAAGCCAGTGGAGGGATCTTCTGGCCTCTGTCACATGGCTTCTTCTTTCAATCCCTTTTATGACCCGGACTGCATTATTCTCCATTATCTGGCATTTACTGATGCACTTTTTAGAAGCACCTACCAACATTGAATTGCCATAGTCAAGGCGTGCCAGTATAATGGCCTTGGCTATTGTGGCCGCATTATTTTCTGTTAGAAGAGGGCGTATTGCTCTCAATAGCCTGATATAGTATGCATTTGTGAAGATAGTTTGTTTGGGATGTTGATCCCAGGGACACCTCCAGCATCATCCCAAGTGTTTTCACGTGGGGGACCACCTTAATGCATGAGTCTTTGATAGGAAACTCTTTTCTAAATCTTTACCGAGCTTACCCCTTGCTTGACAGGAACCGAAAATCATAAGTTCCGTTTTTTTTACTATTCAAGCACATCCAATTGTCTTCCATTCATTTGTCTATCAGATTGTAGATGGTTGTAATCTTTTCCTTATCTAATTGATATTCTCCCTTCAATTCAAACACCAGCTGTGTATCATCGGCGCAGTTAGTAAAATGAACGCCAATGGATTCTAGGAGTACACATAGATATTTCATGAATAGGTTGAAGAGAAGAGGGGAGATACTAGCACCCTGTGGTACACCTGCGCTTGTAGGGGCAGATGTTGAAAACTTCTCTTCCCAGTGTATTCTGGCTACACGGTCTGTGAGAAAGGATGCTAACCATGCCAGGGCTGCCTTGGAGCACCCCGCTGTTTTCTCCAAAACTTGTTGTAGCAGTGTATGATCAACGAGGTCAAAGGCGGCGCTTAGGTCCAAAAGCATTAGGATCCCTGTTGTGCCCTTATCTAATATGGAAAGCATGCGTGTTTGGAGATCCAACATTGCGGTTTCCGTGCTGTGGGCAGCACGGAAGCCCAACTGCTGCTCATGCAGGATGTTGTTGGCTTCCACGTGTGCCTGCAGTTGTCCTGTAGCAATTTTGTCCATGATTTTTAGTACAAAATTGGTATTAGTGATAGGGAGCATATTATTAGGATCTTTAGGATCCAGGCCATAGCGGTGTGATGGTCACCTTTTTTATGGCTTTAGGAATCTTACTGTCATGGAAGGATGCATTGATTATCTTGGATAGCACTGGGGCAAACAGTTCTTTTTTTTCCATGATAATTTTGGGAGGGATTAGGTTTCCAGCGCAGGAAGATGGTTTCATTTTAGCTAGCACCTTCATCTCAGCCTCTGAGATTGTTTGAAAGTAAACATTGTCCAATTCATAGGGCTGTAAATTGGCCGCATTAGGAAGATGGAATTCCTTGGCGGTTTCTCTGGCCAGGATGATGGCTTCTCTGGCTTTTTGAGTTTTATTTTCAAAGGCCTTTTTTACAATTTCACAGTCCTCCTCCATTCGAGTGTATGGGGGGGGCCATGGATTTAGGTTTCTCATAGGATTTGAGAATATCAAATAGGTTACTGGCTGCATTAGGTGCGGCCTCGATCTGCTTATTGTAGTGTTCTGCTTTAGCAATTCTAATGCAATTTCTATACTTGACATTCACCTGATTCTATTGCTCCTTGGATTCAGGTGAGAGATCTTTTTGCCAGATTCTTTCTAGTCGTCGTTTTTCTATCTTAAGGTCCTGAAGTGTGTTGTTGAACCAGCGTTGATGGTTGCTAATTTTTCTGGCCATTTTAGATTTAAGGGGGGCATATTGATTTACCATCTCTGATATATGATTCGTATAGTATTGTAGCAGTTGCTCGAATGTGTCACCAGTTTGAAAGAATTCACCTATTTGGCGGAGGCAGGGTTCTAGCTGTTCTGGGCCTATACCTTTGAAATTTCTGCTCGTAGTTCTGATATGAGGACTATGTTTATGGCTAGGTGCATCTGGTAAACAGATCTCAAACAACACTTTGAAGTGGTCCGACCAGATACACGGCTGAGTTGATATGTTCTGAGTAGTAAGGTTGTGTGTTACAACCCAATCTAACTGATTGCCCTTCATAGTGGTAGGTTCATTATTCTGGACTGAAAAGTCAATGTTTTTTAAAGACTTTTCGAGGCTAATAGCCTCTTTATCCGGGGGATTTTGATACCATCTGTTAAGATCGCTGACTAAGATTGAGGAAGAGTTAGTCGATTTTAGTGCATTGAGCTGCTGGGTAATCTCACAGCTAAAGTCTGAAACAAGCGAGGGAGGTCTATAAAGTACAATAAAATTGATGCACACTCTAGGGTTTGGGGAGTTTTTAAGGTGGAGGGTTTCACAGCCAGTGCAGGACATTGAGGCTTTAAAGAGGCTGAATGATTCTCTTGCATTTAAGGCCACCCCACCTCCAGCCCCTTTATCCCTGTTCTGCTGGTATAGGGTGTATCCTTCTGGGACTGCTTTATTGCACACAGGTCCAATTGGCTCTTTAAGCCATGTTTCTGTGAGAAATAACATATCTAACTTTTATTCCATGATAAGGTCATGGATATTTTCGGAGTGTTTGCTGAGGGACCGGGTATTCAGTAGGCAGACCTTAAGAGTCCCCAGGACCCGCTGTTGGAGATTAGTCTGCTCAGTACTGTTATCTTTTTGTTTCTTTTTCTTGGGGATAGCTAATGTTGTGGGGGCTTTATACTGTGGTAACTGAGTGTCTGCATTAACGGCCCCTGTCTCTTCCCTTGATGTAGGTATCTTGCGCAAGGCAATTCTATGTTTTTCCGACTTAGTAATCCCCATACCTTCCCTCTGTATAGCCTAATGGCTAGTATTGAGCCAAGCTGAGCTCACCTAGGAATCGGTGTAATGCTGGTGAGCTCTTACAGAGCACAGCAGCATGGGTGTAGTTTTTAGGTAGAATGGCTAGGGGAGGTGGCCGCATTCTACCGTGGACTGGCGCAGACTGGCTCCTTCTCGTCCGCGCCAGTGCGTTCGCACCGGGTTTCTGCAGAAATTCCTTTCTGGGCTACAATCCTGGTGGGGATTGTAGTTCGGTGCAGCTGTGGGCGTGTGTTTCTACTTGTGCTGCTTTCGGTTGCTTCTAATGCAACAATTACACAGATGGATGCCTTAATGTCACAGAATCTTCAGCACTAAAAAAAAGCGTGAATGAGACAATAATTATGTTATTCTAGCAGTTACCATGCCAAACCAAGCATGGCTTATAGTTATTGATTCATGTGCCATGAGGCTGTCTAGATTCCACAATCATTTGAATTTCGATCAGATGTGCAGAAAGTTAAAATGTTATTCACTACCTGAAGGGACTTTGTTTCCGAGCAGCCGTCAGGCGACCGGTTAATGCAAAGGCACATGCATACTATACTTTTGGCATGGAGCAGTTATGAATGAGGGGCCCGGTTAGCAGGCCTTCCTTTCTGTAACAGAATTTCCTGCATCACTTTAATTAATAAAAATCAAGAAAGCCAGGGCTTTCACACCTTCACAGGTGACAATCCATCACATGCAGGAGTATGGTTATTGTACCATTGGCCAAGCCCTCTGGCAAGCACAAACCATGGTATATATGATTAGAGAGTTAGGATTCTTTTTTATTTTACATGCATTTTGCAGTTTGTTTAGTGGCATCAGCATGCTACTGTGCCACCATCATGGATGGAGTATGTGTTCATGGGACACAAAGAGCAGTCTGATGATGAATTATGTGAAGATGTATAGGCATTGTTGGACTAGGGCATGGACAAATTATTCCTTAACTGGCCATTTTGGCCAATGCTCATGTGGCACTTCCCTGTGCCTGACCAGTTATTGCTTCTAGTGTTTTTACTGTGGGGTTAAGGGTGATGGACACTTTTAGGGTACATGTGGCCAAAGTGGAATTCTGGTGGAGATATGGCCATCGATTGGCCTAATTAATGCAGATTGCACAAGGCCACAAATATATAGATGGGGATTAGGACAGATTTATGTGAATAAATAATTGATATTTTTTTATACAAATCGTTCCTTTCAATATTGGTAACAATAAGCACATAATGAAAATTCTGTAAATTATACTACTGCTTTTTGTATAAATGAGTCTGTATTGTGATATTGAATTTATTAGGATCCTTTTTCACTATTTGTATAACCTTAAACATGTATTTGTAAGGGATGTGTCTTGTATTTTGACTTGTGTGAAAAGTTTATCAGTAAACTATAACACATTAAATAAAATAAACTAAAAAATACATGTTATGGTACATTTCTCACACTTACAACAAGAGGAGTCAGAGACTCTTTAGACCTAGCGTGCGGGGTCTTGGAATTTCTATACAACAACACACGTGATTGCAGCCCCATAGGTGATTTTTTGTCACTGAAGGTAGTTTCAACCACAGGCTTGTGTTTCACTAATTCATCATTCACTTATTTTTATAGAATCCACATTTCAGAAAATCCCCATACAAAATAAATGCCAAATGTATGTATCATCAATATAATTTTTTTTAAATACACATACATGCAATAGGAAAACTATGTATAATTCAAACTTTTCCAACTACAGCATATTCATGGGAAAATACCTTCTCATATCCTTTGGTTCTCTCCCAAATATGTTTTTTTATACCAGGCAGCAGATAGATCATTACTTTCAACTGTACTGATGCCTATAAATCTTTCCATCCCGAAGTATATTCCACTTAATTTGTAAATTAATCCTGGCATTTAAATATATGTCATATTTTGCTCAACATGTTTCTGTTCATTTACGTTCTAATTACTGAACATTCATCACAAGTATTTTCTCAATTTCACCAAGTGTTTGTCACAAGAACAACTTAACAAGTGGTTGTCCAACATGCAGAGGACGGTGTGACTCCCCCACACCCATTTTCTACTTGATATCTACTTCATTCTTTCTCTTTCTTTTCTGTTATGAATCAGATAGGGCCCAGAACTTCAGAAAGAACCTGCAGGTGACATATCATTAAGAAATATTTTAGAACATATAGACCAATTAGAATCACCACCACCATATCTTATGGCTGGGATCATAAAGGAAACCAACAGATACCTCACATCAGGTTCTGCACTAAACCTTGTGATCCCTTCCCACAATTCAACTTAAATTTGAGGTACTTCTTTCTCCGTCACAGCTCCCACTCTGAAACTTCCTCCCACTCAGCATCCAGCAAGTGGTGGACCACCCTTCCTTCCATGAGGCACTCAAAACCAGGCTCTTTCCTTCACCAAGCCATACAAAGGCCACACTCCATGCAATGTCCCAGCACAGATGGGCCTGCTGTGGGCACCCTACCGGCCCATGAAAGTGTTGTACTACATATCATGGCTGTGTTGGTTTTCAGGAGTCCAGCTTGTTTTGGCCAGTGAGGTGCCTGGCCAAAATGTGTACATCAACTTACTTGCACGCATATGGCAGGGCAGACTGCCCGTATGTCTCCCTGCACTCCACAGGCCTGATTTAGCACACTGGTACCATCGAGATGTGTACTGCTTGGCACATGTGGACAACTGACAGCCTTTACCTGTGTTCACCATACAAGTCACTTGTTGCTCACTGTTGTTTTTCTGTATGTTTGGTCATCTTCAATGTATTGTATGACTTTTATTTTTAAAATTGTTGTTCAAATCTTGCACTGTGAGTGACTGCACTGTATGTGACTGTATGTTGTGGGCACATGCATGTGGAACATCATCCCCTTCCCACTGCTTATGTTCAGCAGGTGGCCTTTCTTTGCCAGTCTGCCCTTCACCCTCTACCCCTATTGTCCTCCTTCACCCCAATCTATGCTACGTTTCCATCAATGCGCCTCACAGCCTCTCAGCCCCTGCTTCCTTCATTTATGCTTTAAAAAAAATGTTTGTGTTATGATCAAAACTATGATCTTTCACAAAACGATCAAGTATACAAGGGTTTGGTGGTGTTTGATTGTCTGATAATTGATCGCGGCAAACTGCCCAAAAAAACTGCCCGCATGCGATCAATTATCAGATAATCAAAACGCAAAACAAATGCGCTCACACCAAACCACCCTTTTAACCCCCACTCCACTTTGCTACTTACCTGTTTCACCCCTGTGGTGTCAGATCCGTCCCTCTAACACATGTTGGATCCGACGCTGCAGGGCCGGTTTTTCTTTATTTATTTTGTTTTGTCCCCTGCCTCTCATGTTGAGGAAACAGGGGACCCTCTGTAGCCCCCCAAGGCCAATACATACCGATCATAGGGAGCGGGAGTCACCCCCACAACCCCCGCTCCACATGTTCGGTATGTATTAGCCTAATTGTTCATTTTTAATCGATCAAATGGTACTGGCCAAATTTGGTCAAATGTACCATTCAACCAATTCAAAATGAACAATTATGCTAATACCATATACAAGTATAAAAACAATCTTAAAATCTAATGTTTATAAAAATACAACATTTTTATGGATAACATCTCTCCACAATGTGCTAAAAATAGAATATAAAATCACAATTCGTATCAACTCATCACATCTGAATTGATTACCAAAATAATACTTTCTAGAAGCATATATTTAATCTATTGTAGCATTCTAACAATCTCTGTAGTTAAGAATAGTTCATTTCCTGCATTTATACGATTCAATGTCTTCAAAGCGTATTTAATTTCTTAGCATAAAAAACGCCCCAGATATTTTGTCCTAATTGTAATCAACATTGGACATTCAACCATAATATGTTAAAGGGTTTGAACCACTAAAGAGTTTTTGCAAATATCACAAATGCCATTGCTTAAGTTATGATTTTGTGAACAGGCATGCAATATGAAAGATTCAGTCAAAATCATAGAAATTAATCTCTAACATGTAAACATGGCGATTGGTCAAGATATTTGGCTAGAATCCCCAAGGCTTTATCTGGTACTGAGAATGTAGAATGTACTTTATGAGCTCCTGGGTTATAGTATCTATCCAGTCTCTTTCTTTAATACCCTTTTGCACCAGTAAAGAATTTTCAACCAATTCATACCTTTTTTGTACCACAATGTCTAATATATTATCGGCATACAACTCCGTGGCAACTAGAAGATCAGAGGTTTTATTATTCCATTCCAGTCTAAGGTCTTCATAAAATGAGGATCTAACAGGAGATTATATTTTCCCACAAGTGAGACTATTCATCATTGAAATCAAAATTCAAGAGATAAGATCCCAAGTTCATATCGTAAAGACGCCATGGGAAGTGAGGGTCGAAAAGTCAGAGCTTTCTTCCAAATTCAACCCTCCAACCTTTCCCACAGCCACCCATATGATGTTTGTTCGCTCTCTATACCATATAGGATATTTGGGATTACTTTCCCAACAAAGAATCTTAGCAATGGTTTAATGCTAAATTAGTAATATTTGTAATCTTTTTTTTTCATTTGGTAGACCAATCCATTTATTTTGGACTCAATTTTCTTGAGTACAGCTTCCTTCTTCATCCGTGCTGCAAGACCAAATCCCAGGGAAACAATGTCACTAAGGACATCTATTTTTAAATGTCTATACACCACTTAAATGTACCTCTTTTGTTGCTGTGTTTATCAAAATGAATAATACTGCATTTTTTGTGGTTCTTCCTTGCATATACTATAAAGGCTGTTAATAAATGCTGAAGACCAATTCATGTTACTTCTTGGAGGGAAACATCATCAACATACGTCAACTAATTAATTTGCTGCCCCCCACCCCTATTATTGGACTAATTAATGCCACGTCTTGCAAGGCCTCATTCAGATCAGCTAAATACTAATTAAATAAGCAGGGTGCCAAGATGCAACACTGCCTTATTCCTCTTGTTGTGTCAATATTATCAGATAATTTGCCTGAGGCATCTAATCTAACCTTTATTGTGGTAAGATCACGAATGTATACCAAAATGGCCAAAAGTGAGGAAGAAATATTCCATTTCCTCAACTTTTGCCATAAATATTGATGGTGAACCGTATCGAATGCTTTGGAAAAATCTATCATCGCGACATATAAGGAAGAGGGAGAAGATTCCTTTGATAAACATGCCTTATTCTTCAGAACTGACAGCATGAAGCCATTCAGTGTTGTTGCCATCCCTTTTCCAAATCCGTCTGGAATTCCAGTTTTTATAAAATCAGGGCTGCGAAAATGTTGCTAATATGAGTCTAATAAGGTCAGCGTGATTTCCTTTCTTAAAGGTAGCAATAATGAGTCACTGTTTCCTTGTTTCTTGCATTTTTCGATACTTAAAAAAAAAGTAAGGTTAGTAACATTGACCACATTCCTTTATTTAATTTCAATATTGCATTCGACAGTCAGTTAGGCCCTGCAACATTTGAAGAAGAGACTTTTGAATATCCTCTATCTCAAGCTGTACTCCCAGACTACCAAATTAGTTCTATTCTTTCAGTGAGTCGTTTCACCATTAATTTCTTCCCAGTATGTAAGCCAACATGCTTGACTAACATTTTTGATCTGCAGGTCGATTTGGGTAATACTCATATTATTAATTAGGGAAAAAAATTGCAGATGTTATTTTGGATTAAGGAGTTCAGCATTGTCTCTCTGTTTGCACCATTTGATGTCTATGTGCTTGAATCCAATATTTGTATGTCCTAGTTAACTCCAGTTTCTTTTCACGGTAATCATCTTCATACAGATTATTTAATCAAAACCGAGTTTCTAAAAAAAAATGTTTATAAGCCATCTTTGTTACAGCATGTAGAGTGAATAATCATCATTATGACATATTTAAACAAACAACTAAACTCCTTCCGTTTACCACCCTCCACCCCCCATACTGAATCGTAACCGTTGCCTTAAAGTCTTGACTGCTACCAGTGTCCACAGGAATGTTCCCTCCGGCCTCACTTTCACTTCTGCTCTGCAATCCGCAAACCCCCCCAACAGACATCATTTTTGTCAAAGAACTTTCTTTTTGTCCTATTCCTCTTTATCAAACCTATGTGTATGGGAAGAGCTCATTGGATGCAAACATTTAGGCATTTCTTTACCCTATAGAAAGTTCCTTAAACCCATGACTCGAACACACTAGAACCACACTGTAACCAACTCTCCCATTGTGGCTTTCTTGGTGAAGTCTTCAATTTTTCCACCAAAGGCATCCCTCCTGTTTTAAATTTCTGAATCTGATTGCCAGCACAATCTGACTAAAGGTCCCTCTAATTTTTGAATGAATCTTTATTGGAACCAATCCCTAACAGTGCCAACAACATGTTATGACCACTTAAAGATATGTCTTTAATCTGGAAAGATCTACACATCTCGAATATAGAGTGTGATAAAACTACACAGTCAATAACCGAGGACTGGGCACCCTCTTCCAAGTTATGTTACTATGTAAGTCCACTCTCACATTGCCATTGACAATATTAAAATCCCACTCTCGAAACATAGCTCTCCACTTTTTCATTCTGATTATTTTATTTTCTACAATTTTTATACATTGTGAATTCAAATCACCAGCCAAAATCAAGTTGGGTTCATTATGCAACAGCTATGAGCTTAATATTTCAGATATCTCATTCAAATACGAGTCCAATTCGACAACGATTGAATTCCATCAAAGATTTTAGTATGTTCCTGCCATTGTTAGTAATTTCAATTGAGGCTGCCAAAATACCAGCAAAGTTTCTTTAAATTATATTAATTGATTTTATTTTTAAATTCTTAGTAGCTATTAATAAACTCCGTGATGGCCTTCCTCCAGTATTTCTAATGGCTGCTTGTTGTGCTATACTGAACCCATCACACCATACTTCAGTGGAGAGCCATGTTTCTTGAAGAAATATGATGTCATTAATATCAAAGATGTCGTTTTGTTCCTCATGTTTCATGAAACTATTAAATCCTCCGGTATTCCATACACGCAGATGAGTTTCACCTATTATCAGAGGTTTTTAGGGATCTCGTCCTGCTTCCTTCTTTTCCTTGCCTTCTGTCTCTGTCTTCCTCTCTTCCCCCTTCTTTCATCCCTCACCCACTCTAACAGCCCCCTTCTCTGCCCACCGGAACTCCTATTTGCTCCCCACTCTCACTCCTTGTCTCTGCTCCACAGCTGTGCATTCTTCACCCTGTCTCCGCTCTCCCCACTCCCTCTTGCCCTTGTTCAAATATTGGTCTATTCATTGGTGCTCACACTCTTTGATGTGACCTTCCGGTTTTTGTCATAAGGGGGTACCCTGCCCATCTGTTCATGCAACACACACTCATTGTGTTGGTTGATCCCTGGTCCGGAACTGTGGCTTGGCCTTCGGGCACCCAGAGAGTCTTCCCCATTCTGGCATGCATCACACATTCATGGGCGCAATTTTAGAAAGTGGATTCCATCCACCTTGCGACTGTGTCATGGGTATCCCCCCTCAGGTGAGCCCTGTTATATGGGTGTCATCACCCTACAGGCAGGGCAGAGGCTAAGCACTGTGGAAGCTCACTGCTGGCCAGTTCGTAGTGAATGGGTTGGGTTTTGTTTGCCCCGGTTCAGGCACTCTTGGTCATGCTGTTCAGCCTTCACAACTGAGCACACAAGTGCAGCAGTTCAGAAGAACTCTTATGTAGGGTGCCAACCCACACTGTCACCACACTGGTGTTTGTGCATGGCGTGACCCCTCCCACTTTCATTTGTGGCTTCAGGCACAAATGATGGCCACGGTTGCTATCCCACCCTTTGTTGCCACTGGGTAGACCATAGCTGTAAAGTTAACTTGTTCCATAGGGTACATCTCAGGGCTGTCCAGTTGGTTGGCTTTCATGCACTGCATGTCTGTGCAAGCTTAGATGGTTATTTAGGGGGGAAATGTGGATGATAGCCAGGTGTACTTTGTGCAGATTTGTTCGTGGCACTCAGGGGAACACAAGGTATGGTGACATCATTGATAGGGATGTGTTCACTGTGTGGGGTGTATTTATGTAAGCTGTCATGAGGTGGCCAGATCAAGCTGCATTGGGTGCGGGGGAGACATGGTGATGGGAGGCAGGCAAGTTATTGCTTACAGTTGTTGCATGGCACTCAGGGTGGCACATATTAATGCTGTTGTGAGTGGTGATGATGTCACTGTGTGGGATGGTTTTCAGTGCATTGGCCTGAGGTAAGCAGGTCTACCTGCACTGAGTGCGGGGGGAGACATGGAGATGGGAGACAGGCGAGTCATTGCTTCCAGTTGTCCCATAGCACATAGGGGGGCACACATTGGTGGTGTTATGGGTGCTAATGCTGTCACTTTGTGGGGTGTTTTTCAGTGCATTGGCCTGAGGTGGGCAGATCCAGCTGCATTGGGTGTGAGGGGAGACATGGTTATGGGAGGCAGGTGAGCCATTGCTTGCGGTTGTTGCGTGGCACTCAGGGGGGCACACATTGGTGGTGTTGTGGGCAGTGATGCTGTAATGGTGTGGGGGGGTTTTCTGTGCATTGGCCTGAGGTGGGCAGGTTCAGCTGCAATGGGTGCGGGGGAGGCATGAAGATGGGAGGCAGGTGAGTCATTGCTTGCGGTTGTTGCGTGGCACTCAGGGGGGCACACATTGCCGGTGTTGTGGGCAGTGATGCTGTCACTGAGTGGGGTGTTTTTCAGTGCATTGGCCTGAGATGAGCAGGTCCAGCTGCATTGGTGGCGGGAGGAGACATGGAGATGGGAGACAGGTGAGCCATTGCTTGCACTTGTTGCATGGCAGTCAGGGGGAACCAGGGTACTGTGTCATCGGGTGCAGAGATGTCTTACCTGCTCTGACCTTTCTTTTCCCTTTCTTCTGAGGCATTCTGCTGGGGAACATGGTTGCTACTATGCAAGAACAAAGGGCTGTGGAATGCCTGCTTGCCACACCTCAGCAGCGGAAAGCTTACAGAGAGTTGCATTGCTGAATGATTGGGGACAGCTGGAGCAGACTCTCCAGGGAAAAGGACTGAGGTGAGATGGGCATCTTTCTTGAACTGAACTTGCACTTTTTGTCAGTCTTTATGGCTATTTCTATGCAGATGTATTTTATGGGCTGTGTTGTTGGTAGAGAATGGAGTAGCCACTTCACCTGCATATTGGGTTGAGACACGCCTAGGGTGACCAGTGCAGTCCCCGCAAGTGTTTGTTCCTGCTTACATTATATGCAGTGCCTTTCTACTTGTGTTCACATGTGTGTTGTTGGGTGTCTGAGTGCACAATTGGTGGAGGGGAGCATTTGGAAGTGATTACAGGTTTCATTGGTTGTGTTGTGTGCTTTTGTATGAGTGACAATAATACTGTTGTTTCCACTTGCTATGACTGTGTCAATGGTTTGTGCAGTTGATTTGATGGCTATTGACACACACACAGTTAGATTCTCCCAGACACACCTTCTCTGTGTGCTGTTATGGGCAAGGTGGATTATTCCTGATTCATCATTGAAGGGCACCAGGGATGTGGCTTCACTGTGTGTGCTCCACACAGGCTGCTATTCAAGTTAAGTTTGTTTGCACAAGCTGGTTGCGTGCATCCTGTCTCTGTGCCCTTTGGCCTGCCAAGGGGATGGGTAGTGCCAGTGGCTGAGGGTGATGTCCCTCCTGCAGCTCTACTGGTATGCCACGTTGTGTGACAACATTGTGCAGGACGCAAGATGGCACAATGCTCTTGCATAATACTGGTGGGGCATATAGCAATACACCGCCAGAGGGGTTAAGGCAGCAGAAGCGTGACTTGAGCACCCCAAACCTCAGCTGGGGTGGCAGGTGTCTGGAATGGCGTGAGCAGAAATGGTGAGAGCGGGTAGGCACTGTCCCCTGAAAAGGTGTAAATGGTCGTTAGCACTGATTGTCATGGTCTGTTATACTTTGTGTAATGTGACAGCTTGCATGAGCGTGATAGGTGATACTCACCGATGAGCCAGGTGTTGCCAAAGGTTCCTGATGCCAGGGTCTGGTATAGTGGTGACTGGTGGTAAATGAATCTATCATGTGTGCTTCTAGGGAAATTGGCATTCACTTGCATGATGAGTACCTTTGCATTACAGATGACTTGGACATTGATTGAATGCCAATGCTTGTGGTTGCGGTACATGTGCTCAGTCGCTCGGAGGGTCTGTACCCGTGGGAAGAATGATATGGCATAAACCTCCTGGCACACTCTCTGCCTTGCCTGTGGTGTGCATGACATGTACATGTGCCTAAGGAGATGTGATGCAATGCAGCCCAATACCTGTAGGCAAAAGGATTGCGTGGCCTGCAATATGCCCCCAACAATGGAGAGGTGTGCTGGAATGAGCCTGTAGCCAAAAATGTAGGGCTGTCAGCACCGTCTCCAGGGGTGTGAGTGCATGGGAGCAAATGGTGGGTGACCAGGCCTTGGATGACATGGGGAGGGAATCTGTCCATTCCATACACCTCGTCATCTGGCATCCCAAAAAGCATTGTGGTAGGATGGAAAATACTGCCTCTCATCATCCTCTTCCTTCTTTCAGGTACATGTACAATCAATCGCTCCCACTACAGCTGGATTCATCCTGGGAGTGTAACTTTGAAATGGAGTGCTATGCCTGCTTTCATACGTCTCCGTTGTGCCTTGTATGTTTCATCATGTATCATGTGAAGTGCGATCACAAGGTGTTTGTGTGTTTTTTGGCTCCGGGGAGTTGCGATTGGTAATCCATGAATTGGGTTATGTTTGTGCTTGACTGTGCATGTTATTGTCCCTCAACACGCCATGTTACTCCTCGTTCTTCCTGATTTTACAGTGGCAATGTGGAATATGCATGTCCCGCCCCCTTTTTGTTTCTTTGCGCTGGTTCTTGCCCCGCTTTGCAAGTAGGGAAGGACCCACGCAAAGTCTGATCCATGAATTGGCGACATGAGTTTGCACGTTGCAAAGTGCACATTTTCCGTGCAAAATGTCTTTATAGCGCACAAAACATTTTATGAATGAGGCCCTTAATGTATTATCAGTGTCTTAACTGTTATTTGCGTTATGTTTACCATGGTAAATCATTTCAATTAAATTGTCTATTTCCACTTCTCCCAGCTTCACTGTCACCATTGTTTTTGGTGGGAGAGTTATTATGACGCAGAACGTCCTGAACACTGTCCGTGCCCCCTCGGTGCCTTGTTTGGAAACCATATTTTCCGCCAGAGACGCAGCACAGTGGAACATTTTAGAAAACCTTCGCTGGAAGCTTTTCCTCTTTACAAGGAACAAAAACAATTAAGGGACCGTAATCCCTCTGTGCGCCTTCTTATCTGTTGGCGTTGGATCAAAGCTGCACGGAGCCGGCCTGCCAGACCTGGTGTCGAGCCAGAACTTGAAATCGGAAAATTATGCGACAACAGTATTTCAGAACACTTCATTCTTTAAAACGGTACTTTGTCAGACTGGGGAATTAGCGCGCGGATTCTGCTTAGCCGGAACGCGCTCGCGCTTCAGTTAGGCCATTCCCAAGCAGCTCACTCCTGCAGCAGGGACATATTGTCTCGCTGCTGGTACTTTTATTTTCTTCAAAGAATTACAACTACTCTATCTGATGAAAATGAATCCTTAAGTCTCACTTGAGCGCGTGTTTGTCTCCGGCGTGTTGCTAGGACACAGCTGCTAAGTGGACGTGTGTGCCGGGTCACAACTGCAGACTTTCCGGCCATTTTCAACCAGTATCCTTGCATTATATGACTTGTGGTTTTGTGTTTCTTACTGTAAGTACCTGGTAGCAGCTTCTCAGACAGTCCGTTATGGTCCCCTATGGAATTGTGCTAAGTGCGGTTAGCAAAACAGTGAAGATGAAAAGTCAGCTGTTTACCAAATCCGTTGTAGAGGGTCAGACACTGAGTTAGTGTCAAAGTGGACAGCAATGGAAGTCAACGAATCAGATTCACCTGGGCCAGTAGTATTCAAACATGTCTATGCTTAGCCCCCACCTTGAGTACAAAGATTGTTTTTGATCCCACCCGGGCCATATCTGCTTATATTTTCTATTGAAAACAGTCACCGCACCCGCTTTTTTGTCGAGCCGATCCTGCCCCCCTGACCATCCTTTGGGTGCCCCTGGGTTCGGGGGAGGGGGCAAGCCCCACAGTCTGAAGACCATTGATCTGAGCTCATGGATGCCATCTAAGATGAAGCGGGTGAACTCCAAAAATGACATTAGCATAGGATAAAGGTGGTGAGGGTGACCACATGTCTCATTGTAGGACATGCATCATCATGGATCACTCTTTGGACCTTAGAGAGGTTTCCGATTCCGATTAGTACCTTGGATTACATGCACTCGGAGCTAATACAGTAAATGCATGTGGCATTCTCAAGATCACCCCAGTATTGATCCCAATAACGCCCTATAGACAATCAAACATGCACATTGTCTTAAATACCAAAGTGGTACTTAAGGAAATCTTCATGTCATGCTTGTCACCCCTGAAAATGCATTTCTATCCCCATTACGGGCATAGAAATGGATGCAGCATAACAGTGGACCACAACACCACAGTGCCATGTGAAATGACGCATTGTGGAGTCTTTAATGACATGCTTAAAACTCTTTAGGAGTACCTTCAATTACCGAAGGATTTAAGGTGTTTAGCTGGCTTCACAAAGCAGGGAGGTGTGAGTGGTTGTGTGTGCTGGGTGTTAGTGTGAGTAAGCAGGATGTGTAGGTGTCCCTTTGCATATTGAATAAGTGTGGCTGTGTATGAATAGGTGTGCACGGGGAGTGAGAGAGTGTGTGCATGGTTGCACAGTGAATGAAAGAGTGTTTGTATATGAATAGGTATGCATGGCAATGAGAGTGTGCTTGTGTATGCATGTGAGGTGAATAGGCGTGTCTGTGTGTATGGATGTGTATGTGCTTTGGGGTGATGTGGAAAGGAGACTGGGGCAAAGCCGTCAAAGTTTGTGTATTTACGCGAAATAATAATGGCATGCTGGGCAAAGCCATCACATGTGTGTGCTTCCATGAGCAAATAATGGTCTGCTGGAAGGAAACCATCAGAAGCGTTTGTTTCCAGGGGTGAAATCAGACATTGAGATCCTGTCAGACAAGGTAGCTCTCCTCAACCAAGATTCCACACACTCCTATAGGATTTTCACCTTCAAGGTAACCACTGGGTAAATTGGGAAATCTTACACATGACATCTCATTCAAATACGATTCCCACAGAATGTTGTCCTTGAAGATGTTGCTATATTAGGATGTCCCATCCCTCACTCACAAGCCTTCCTATCTAACCTAGTAAAATGACATTTTCTTCATTGCTTTGTGTCCCGGCATCCATGCTTCTGGCAGTCGCATGGTCCATACTAGAAGCATCTGTCTGCCCACATATGACCGATCACACATGCCATTCCATTCTCATGCTTTTGGAAAGTGAGCCTCCCTCAGGTGGCATGTAACTTTCTAATTGCACAGCCGTGAGGGCCTTTCAGCTTCTGAGAGCCAAGCAATCATAGGTCTTTTCGGCCGCTGACACGTATGATGTTGTATTTAAACATGGCTACCGGTGTTTGTTCTTAATACTAAACATGACATTTCATACATTCTGAATGGGAGTGCATTAAATCCATTTCCTCAATAGGGATTTCTCAGCTGTGGGACTGTGTGGAGACTTTTTGTAAGCAGCATGATATACTTGTACGAATCCGATTTTAATAATTAAGCTTTCATTGATTACTAACATGTGTTTACATGAAGTTTGCTTTTTGCCAATCTGCCATTGGATTACTTGATGGTGGCACTCTTTTGTACCCAGGGTGATTACGTCATGGCAAACAATCCAACGTTCTGGTTCTTGTTGTAATTTACAAAGAGGATAAGTGCCAGGATAGACCCTAGACTAAACCTTTAAGATTTGTCTCTACCCATTGAGACCTTCATTGAGACCTACTAGACTTATCAACTCTAACTGTATAGTCACTCCAAGATTCAGACTTACCAAGATTGGTGGTAACAGCTTTCAGGTCAAGGCTGCCCAACTTTGGAACTCCCTTCCTCACCACATCAGGGCAGATCAATCATACCCTAAATTCAGACTCAACTACATTAGCTGGCTCAAGTCGAATGACAACTAATTGACTAGGTACTTACCAGGCTGGCTTTTTGTACATGTGATCTATATTGTCTTTCTGCATATCTGTATAATTTACTTGTGTTAACTCTCAAGGCCTATGCTTGATGCCACTTTCTGTATTCTTTATCTCCACTAGGCATAATTATGTAATTACCTTCTCATTACTGTGCATAACCATGCAACATGCTAATAAGCTTTGCATTATCTGTACTGCTTGCGCCCTGTTACCCTTGGGTCCGACGCGCACCATATAAATGAATAAAGTAAAGTAAACTAAACTAAAACCAATCCGGCAATCAGAGAGTTTAGTGGTGGCAAAAGGTACAACATGCATCACACCTCTGTGTGTAACAGGTTTATGGCAAACTTTCTGCATTTTTTTCCAACAGGTGGACCTGGATGTCAGAAAACCAAATATTTGATGCATCATATAAGTGGAAAATGCAAAACTAAAAAAAGTGATGATATTACAGAATCCACACCAATGAAATCAATTGAGAAAAGTATGTCATTAGACGTGGAGGGAGATAGTATCACTAGGCCCTGACAATTCAGTGATACACCTTCAGTTTAAGTTACGTGAAGGGGCTGGCAACAAAACCATTGCAATTATAGCTGTAATCAATTTAATGGCAATGCCAATGACAAGATACAGAAGCATGCCTGGCCCCATAGTATTATCAGTATTAAGTGCAATGTTGCACAATGAGATGTTTGCAAAAGACAAGGGTGTGTTAATAAAATACAATACATTCTTAACTGTGCCCAAACACCAAGCCAAAACTTATAAACAAATGCACAATAATAAAGCATGTGTTTGAAGGAGCCCAACGAGCTCTTACATGACCAACAAATCCCATCAAATCCAGGCTTGGATCTATGTGTTTTCACCAGCGTGTGAAATGCTCTATGTACAAAGTAAAGGATATTTTGAGTCACGAGGCCGAGGAAGAAGACCAAATCCGTAACCAAGTCTTGCCATCACACACCACCCCATAGTCTGCCATAGTCTGCCTCCCACTGGGTCTCAGAAGCCCACTTTACATTTAATGGTCTGCTTTACAATAACAGTTTATATAATTTAGCGGCTCTATTGTAGGAAGCCATCGCCAAGTACTGCATTCTGATGGGCTCAGGTATTAGTTCCTTATTGACCTAAACATCAAAACCACTGAGGCAGGCATTAACTAATTTATCGTAGAAGACAAGGTCTGTAACAGGAAGATAGAATATGTCACTGAGGTCATGAAAGGAATTCATATTCAGACATAGGCAACATTTGGTGATATACTGATACCTTTGCTTAGCCACGACGTACGGCTCAGAGTTCTTCCATTGTTAGAGATTGACCTATTATGCCACAAGTACGTTGAGAAGCAATGAGAGGGAGACTTAGTAAGATGGAAAAGGAACCCATGTAGGGCACTGTAGGAGGCCTTAATGGGGGTAAAAACCTAGATAGGAAATTACCATAAATATAAAAAAAAACAATCATTTACATGTATTGGGTACAGCAGGTGCTTTTCTATGCTGAACCATGTAGGGATATCACTAGTATCCGTGAAAGAGAACCAGACATGAACATGTTTCAATAAAAATGCATTGTGGTAACATTTGAGGCCAGGAAAGGTAACTACTGATGCCTTGGGGCTATTAATAACAATTCTTTTAGTTTTCTTTGCTCCCCAAAGAAAGGTGACCAGGGGCGAGTTAGCAGAGTTAATAAAGGAAGAAGGAAGGGGAACGATAGCATAATATTAATAGTTTCTAAGCATTCCCACCGGGACAGATAAAGGGCGGACCAAGCAGACGTCAGGTCTATTAGCCTTTCAAGCAGGATCTCTGTGTTCAATTTAATTGTGCTGCTAATTGTTGAGGTACATAGTAGTCCTAAATATTGAAGAGATCCATCTCACCAATTAAGAGCAAAGGGGTCCATTCCATGTTTGATGCAAACTGAATTAGGGGCACGAGCTCGGATTTTTCCTTATTAAGCCTATACCCGTATACAAAGGAGAACAGATCCAGTTTATTTAATAAGTTAGAAAGATTTTT
Source organism: Ambystoma mexicanum (assembly GCF_040938575.1). Taxonomy (NCBI): domain Eukaryota; kingdom Metazoa; phylum Chordata; class Amphibia; order Caudata; family Ambystomatidae; genus Ambystoma; species Ambystoma mexicanum. The sequence continues at coordinate 628,600,729 of NC_090935.1, forward strand.
TTTTTCTTTTTTTTAGAAGAATAAGTATGTCATCTTTGTAAGCCGTGATATTGGTCTTACTCTTGCCACCTTTGACACCAGGAATATGTATATAATTTCTAACAAGTTCCAGTGTGGGCTTGAGAGACAAGACATACAGGACAGAGGATAATGGGCACCTTTGTCTAGTTTCTATTTTGAGAGAGAAAAATTAAGAGGACTGTCCATTAATAAAAGTCGAGGTTCTAGGGTCTGAGTAAAGTAGTTTGACAGGGGAGATATAAAGCCTTCACCACAGCTGTGCCATTCAAGAGCATGAAAAAGATCATTCCAATCAACCCGGTCAAAGGCCTTCTTGGCATCCAAAGTGATGGTAACATATCATCTCTATCTTTTTATCATTTTTGGCAAGTTTCATAACAACGAACAAAAGTTGAACATTAGATGCAATATTTGTTCCCTTGATAAACCCGACCTGATCTGGATGGAAGGATCAATTCTGTTTGAGAGAATGTTGGCAATCATCTTGCATTCAACATTGACAATAGAGATGGGTCTGAAATTCTTAGGGAGATCAACCTCTCTCTGGGATTTTGAGGGCGAATGAATAATGGCTGAGCAAAGGAGCCAGAAGAAGAGCCCATGTTAGAGAAATGAGCAAAATGTGCTTCAAGCCTAGAGGATAAAATCTTGGAAAAGTGATACAATAATTCAACAGATAAAAACCACCAGGACCGGGAGGGTTCCCGTTCTGCAGGTTTTTGAAAGCCTGGGAAATCTCCTCAATAGAGATTTTATTATCCATGACTTGAAGATCCACATTCGGATACTGAACTTTGCTGCGCATTGCCGAAAGGCTCTTTGATCAGACAATTGTTTCACTGCAACTGTGAAGATATATAGATGTAAGAAGTGCAACTCTACACCTACCTTGAATATTAATAGGTTCGAAGTTGTATTCAACTCAGAAGAAGAGCAGTACCTCGAAACATGTGTCAGGCTAACTCAGAATCCAATTGAATACATGCGATTGAGCATTAAACAAGACTTTGGACATATGTGCAGTGTGAATGTATCATTGTTTGTATAGGCCACATTCGGATAAGAACTTTAAAAAAAACGTTATTTATTATGATTGACAATACAATAGAGAAAAGCGAGCAACATGTGGTTAATCAGTAATTTTACAAGAAGTGTACATAGTCAGGTAAGATGGTTTCGCAGAACCGTGGAAGAACAATCATGCGCATACTAATCATACATACAGATAACCCGACAGTGGTACTAATAGTTTAATCAGGATTAGGGACCGGGGACATCCTGTAGCTGGTATTATCATCATCATACTGGATAAGGAGAACATATAGGAATAAAAGGGGGTCCAAATGTTTCTGAATCTACACACTGTTGGCTGGAGGCTAGCCCAGCGCTCCTCGGTGTCAGAGGGCCAGGTAACAGACTGAAGCCACCGATTGTAGGTGGGAGCTCTGGGGCGAAGCCAAAGTAGCAAAATACAACAGATCGCAAGTAACATACATAATCTGGCCAATTTCCAGAGATCGTGGCGGAGCCGGGGGCACTTGTGGAAGAGGCAGGCCAATGGGGATGGAGTAATAGTACAATCCAGTATTGCAGATGTGGTTATACATATTTCTACCCAGAACGCGGATAGGTGCAGACAGGACCATAGCATATGTATATAGTCAGCGTTGTCTGCCCCGCATCTCGGACATTTGGAGGGGTGGTCCGCTGACAAGTGATGTAGTCTAGCTGGGGTATAGTGAAATCTGTGAAGTATTTTAAATTGAATCAACTTAAATCTAGAATTGGAGGAGATTTCATGGGTGCGAGCACACATGTGGTCCCACTGTTGACCTGTCATTTCAATAGCCAGGTCCCTACTCCAGGTGCCCCTGAGCCCGACTAATGAGAGGGCCGCCCTACCCTGGAGGAGACCATGCAATCTGGAGACCCTCCCTTTGGGAGCCGTGTTCATCAAATTTTTAGACAGTATCATATCGTCGAGGGTAGAGGGGGCAATTGCAGGGAATTCTGGCCACCTATTCTTGAGAGATCGGCGAAGACTGGCATACTGAAGCCAGTGTGAAGGCCTTTCTTGCAGGGATTCAGGCAGGTCAGGCCATTCAGTAATGGCTCCCAGGGTGAAAGCAGTAAGAACAGTGGCGAGGCCTGTATTGGTCCAGTGATGTATCGTTCCGGCTTCTACTCAGGGAGATTCATGGAGGAAGTTCCAAAGCGGAAAGTCACCATGGAATGGGCGTGGGGCTCCCGTCTGCCTCCATAGTTTATTCCATGCCTGTGCCGCGGACCCAGTGGGATCAAGGGGTCAGTTTTGATACTCGGGGAAGGGAGAACCAAGGAGTGGATATCTCACCCACCAATGGCCAGACGTTCATGTCTGATGTGGGGGGAGAGTTAATGGATTCAAACCAGAATGATGCAAAGTGAGCCTGCGCGGCAATCCAGTATCTCTCAATTTTAGGGGTGCCAAATCCATCTTTTGCAATTGGAGTGCCTAATGTTTCTAGTTTTAGGCGGACAACCCCAGAGTGCCACAAAAAGGTGGTGATGGCCCGGGTCAGTGCTTTAAAGAATTAGCGACCTGGCCATAGGAGTACATTCTGGAATGTATACAGGATTTGTGGTAGAACTATCATTTTAAGAATAGCGACCAAATTGCAAACTATTCAAAATAACACCTTACGTGCAGCACTGGGCATCTCCAAAAGAGAACATATCTCAGCAGCCAGACAAAAAGCACGCTGGCTGTCTGTCCGCCAGCGCATCCTAGTCAAAAGGCTTGCCATTACGCATAACTGCATCCATCACACCGCACCTACATACCTCTCTCAAAGAGTCATCCTGCATCATGCCACCAGACCTATAAGAACACCAAATGCCAATCTACTGCCTGTTCAAAGAATTAAACATGCTGGAGGCGGTGGTAGAACCTTCCCTTTCATTGCATCCAGGCACTGGAACTCCCTGCCTCAGGCCATCAGAGTTGAATCTTCTAATCTCGCCTTCTGCAAGGCAATCAAAACTAGATTGTTTGCCTAAAAATGCCCACACACCTGTTAACGTCGTACCTACCCCCACACTGATACCTGATCAATCTATAACCATATCCAATTGATTATGGGTTCTTTAACTAAACAACTGTATTCTGTGCATGATTGCAGCCCAACATGTGACCCTGCTGCCTTATCAAACAATTGTAACCAATACTGTAACATGCTTGCATACTGTAACTTAGGCGAGGGCTAATGTAACCAAGCCACTTACCTAAAGAACATTAACTCGACAACGTATTCTGTAACAGCGCCTCGATGTCCCAGGGCTGTGTGAGCGCTTTATAAATGCAAATAAATAAATATATAATATAATTGGGAGCACAGCAGGAAGCTTTGATGGGGGAACCCCAGCACAGATAGTGTGAAAATATAATTAGGAGCACAGCATGATGTTTTGGTGTGGGAACCCCAGTGCAAAGCACAGCAGGGAGCGTTGATGGAAGAACCCCAGTTATTACAGATCTAGACTCTTCATCTAACAGGCAAATACATATTGATGGGTGGGACACCCCGTAAAACCACCAGCTAAGCTATGTGCTTGCATTCATTATCCCTCACACTGCATGTATCTACCTGACTGTGCAGCAGCCCCCCTCATCTGCCCACCTGCGCCCATTGCATACATTTACATTTCCATTCTTCTTGAACCCTCCTTGTTATCAGTGTGTACAAGTGAAATATGCTTTGAGACCTCTGCTGAGCAGATCTAACCAATACATCCACATTTCAAGATATGCTGCTAGGTGGTCAACACCGCCCTTATGCGTGCAGTCAAGATGAAAAAGGAGTATCATCTGTGAGAGTCTTAAACAACCTCCCTTCCGCTATGAGATGGGTAGGGTGGGAGTGTTGCCCTTACCACAGATGGGAATGACAGATTGTGGGCAAAACCCATGCCCTTTGTCATTACTGCCTGCTGTGCAGAATTCGAATTTTATGACACATCAGCTTGCAGAACGGGTGGAATTACGTCATTATTATGTTATCGTGTTATCTGAGAGGGAGACAATTCTGGAAAATGGTGGTGTGTGACTATTCAAGGCAGTCAGAAGGACTGAATGCTTTGCTGACTCTAGTTGACCAAAATTCCCCATATTGCTTCCTATGGACTCATCCGAATCTTCAAGAAACTCTGCCTCTGTGCCGTGCCGGTGGACATCAGAGCAGCAATGTGACAATATGCTGATTCGGCTTTGCTGGCGAAAATGTCAGCCAGCCCTAGATATGGGAACCAAAGACCTCCTGCTTGGCAGAGAGAGCCCAACCAGGGGCATCCAGATCATTCAGCAAAAATCAACCGTGGGAAATTCATGTAAATAAACTGTGCAGCCATCTGATGGATGAAGGCACTATTAATTACCTAGGAGCTGAATGCATCCTTCAACAGACCTCCCCGCTCTGGACAGACATTTCTGAAGATTTGCTTCAGCCAGCTCGATATCCAATTGACAAAACTCACGTGGAATGGCAGTGCCATTTGTACAGTACGTGGAAATGGTCAAGTATGATGGCTATTTGCCACATGCACTGAGGCGGTGTGAGAGCTGCTTCTGCAGCCCACATTTGATAGAGGCTCCTGATCTTTGTTCATTTTTTGTCCAGCTCCATCTTTTGCACCTCTCCTTCTTTACCCCCTCGTCCCTCGTCTGGTGCCCGGGATCGGTAAGCCCGCAAAGGACAGTGGATAAGGCTACCCCATGTTTGCCTGTTGACCTGTCGTGCACGCCCTATGATGATTACTGGCCCTGCCTCGGTTACATTCAGGTAAAGGCTGACGTCCCCTTTACTCCAGACTCGTGCTACCTTTCCCAATTGGTAACCTTTGGCTTTATGGTGTCCTATATTGCTTCACATCAAGGTCTCCACAGGAATGCACATTTCATGGTTCTGTATTGGCATCTATGTTGCTGTCTCCCGTTTAGTTACCTCGAGAAAAGCACATTGCATCCCATCTATTTGCATCGCTTGGCTACTCTTTCCAATGGTTGCATGCTCCTTCTTACTCCTCTTCTAGTCTCCCGGACACGCACAGCGCTCCAACCCCATGAATTATGCTAGGGGGTGTTATACAAATGCAAGATAACATAACACAGCCAAGTCTCTATATTGTTCCCTAATGTGTCTCTGCTCTAGCTCCCATAGCCCAGTATCCCTTAGAAAGCATTGTGCATTGTTTCTAATTATGGCTCCTTGGTATTCGCATCTAGGCATCTCAAAGGTCCATTGCACTGTTTCGATACTGTGGCATGCTGCGTTTACATCGAGGAATTCTTAAGAAAGGGCATTGCAATGCTTTCGACATTGTGCTATACTGTGCTCACATTCAGATATCTGTAAAGCTGCTTTGCACTGTCGCAATTGCTGACTCAATTGCATGTTGCAGCTAGACATCCCTCAGGAAGCACTTCAATGTACTGAGCTCACATCCAGTAATCCATAGGAAAGCATCCTGCTCTACATTTGTCCTATAGTCTGTTCATACCTAGGTGTGGCCAAGAAAGCATATTACATTGTTTCTGTTTGTTCACGTCTATTCTTCCCAAGAAAGCACTTTGCATTGTTTTTTTTACTGTGCCTTGTTGTGTTTCAAACGTAGGTATCACCTATAAAACACACTGCACTGTTCTCTATATTGTACTCTTACTGTATGCCCATCCGGGCTTCCCCCGGGAGGGCACCTTGCATTGTTTGATACCAATGTACCCTATTGTGATCACATCTGGGCTCCCCAGGGTGGCACACTGCGTTATTCTATATTGTTCACTATTGTGTATTGTGTCTTGTTGTCCTCAGGGAAGCACATTGCATTGTTCTGTATTGTTGTGTAGTCCTACGAAACTCACTAACAAACACATTTTTCAACCATCCTCACTCGCCACATGCAAATTAAAGGTTAAAGAAATCCCTCTCCCCCGGTCCATGTGCCAACAACTCCACCACTCTTGAATCGACTTGCAAACTTCACCAACTGACTAAATGACCATGCCAAGTCAACACTTGAGGTCCTTCATCTGGAAACCAAACGCCTTAGGTGTACAATCACTACCGACACAGAAAAGCTATCACCTGATTACTGCACGGCACAAAATGCAGAAGATACCTCATTTCTAACTGCACATTTCAGCATGATTATAGGTGAGGGTTGGCTAAGGGTAGTAGGAGGAGAATGGGGGGTGGGACTGCAGGGGGTCTCCCCCCATATAATTGAATTGAAATGTCACAAAAGAAAAAAAATAAGTTTTTGTCTTCAGCATTTCATTTCTCACAGTATTGACATAGACCCCACAGTAATGACATAGACCCCACAGTATTGACATAGACCCCACAGTAATGGCATAGACCCCGCAGTAATGACATAGACCCCACAGTAATGGCATAGACCCCACAGTAATGACATAGACCCCACAGTATTGACGTAGACCCCACAGTAATGACATAGACCCCACAGGAATGACATAGACCCCACAGTAATGACATAGACCCCACAGTAATGACGTAGACCCCACAGTATTGACATAGACCCCACAGTAATGACATAGACCCCACAGTATTGGCATAGACCCCACAGTAATGACATAGACCCCACAGTAATGACATAGACCCCACAGTAATGACATAGACCCGACAGTATTGACATAGACCCCACAGTAATGACATAGACCCCACAGTATTGACATAGACCCCACAGTAATGACATAGACCCCACAGTAATGGCATAGACCCCACAGTAATGACATAGACCCCACAGTATTGGCATAGACCCCACAGTAATGACATAGACCCCACAGTATTGACATAGACCCCACAGTAATGACATAGACCCCACAGTATTGACATAGACCCCACAGTAATGACATAGACCCCACAGTATTGACATAGACCCCACAGTATTGACATAGACCCCACAGTAATGACATAGACCCCACAGTATTGACATAGACCCCACGGTAATGACATAGACCCCACAGTATTGACATAGACCCCACGGTAATGACATAGACCCCACAGTATTGACATAGACCCCACGGTAATGGCATAGACCCCACAGTATTGACATAGACCCCACGGTAATGGCAGAGACCCCACAGTAATGATATAGACCCCACAGAAAATACACCTGCACCGATGCCACTTGCTCCTGGTTCTGCATGTCCCAACAGTTCAGCACAACTCCTTGCCTTTTCCCTCCCTGCCCTAACTACCCCTCCAGCACTTTCCCTTTCATATTCATGTGAGCACTTGGAGACCATTCATATGCCTCGGTGCACGATAGAAACAATCCCATAACATAACAGATAAGGCACAATTTGGGCTCTTTTTTTTAATATGAGATCAAATATTTTCTATTTTCAATAATGTAACCAGGGAAACGTAAAGACAGTTGTGAGAATCTAAGGAATTAAATGCAATTGGAAATAAAATGGTTCGGCTATTTACTGTGTGTAATTATAAGGCTTTTCGAGCTGTGCTGTATGCAAAGGTGTGTATTATTTACCATGACAATCACATGACCATGCTGCCCACCGCCGCTGGCCAGCATAAAGAGTGCAAGGCCGCATGGTAAGGCACTTTAGTGAACCATGGTGTAACACAGCTGCCTCAGCCACCTCAGAACCAGTCGTGAAATCACTACCACCTGCCAACTATAAACATCGAAAAGAATAGCTTATGGGACACTTTAAGAGCAAAGCACCTCCTTCCCATCAAGCCAAGAGGAGAAGCACCCATGGTTGGTCACCTACCCACCATTGAGGTCCCAGGCCTGTGTATGATTTTACAAATATTATGGTTCAAGTCAACCAGTGAAAGCTAAGAAGCAGTGACCGGTCCATGAGGAAGCAGGATGAGTTCTACAGCAAGGCAATACTACGCAGCCTCAAACGCATACCTGCCTGCTCTCTGGGTTTAGCCCAGAGACTCATGGTTTTCATGCTCTTCTCTGGGGAAGAGCGTGGAATCTCTGGGATTTTCACCAGTCCCAGCAACTCCACCCACATCTACATGAGATTGGCTACAAGTAGACCACTAGTGGCCAATCACAAGGAGGTGTAAGTGGAGTTTTGCCTGAAAATCCCAAATCCCAAATCCTGCCCATAGCTGGCTTCACGGCTGGTGGTTGGAACTCTTTTCAAGCACTTTGGTGGGGAAGGTGGGCCGAGCCTTGAGTGGATTTGGGCAGAGTCGTGGGTGGATCTGGGCAGGGCCCTGTGACGTTGTACGTGGTATGTCTCTGGGTGTCTGTTTTTGAAATGTAGGCAGGTATGCACCAGCAGGTAAATTTATGCCAGATTGGCCTTAAAGCAGAAATATATCTCAAGTGTACTGACAGAAGATGCAAATGTCATGTCAAAGAGCAAAGACGTTTCTAGCGCCCCTCCCCCCGTGGGAAGAGATGCACTGGAGTGAGCCCAAATGAACCTGGAAATTCTCTCCAATTGTATTCATGTGCTCCCAGTATAATTGAAAGAGAAAAGCCGCCTCTGCTTCTAGAGCCTGGGGAATCCGCACCACAGAGTCACCCAAGAAAAATCTACGGGCCGGTCCGTCAAAAGAAACGCCATAGAAGTAGCAATTCTGGCCATCAAAGCATAGAGAGCAAGAGGTAGACATTAGATTCAAGCAAAAATTCTTGAGCGGACAAGACTATCACTGCACCTTTTCCAATTATTAAAACCATCATGGGGTGTCCATCACTCATAATGTGATGGAGCATGAACCGCCATGGCCAACTCTGCCGTTCTCTTACATCATCTGAACCCTTGGCTACAGGAAGGCTTGAAGACAGTAAACGTAAATTGTACATACCACAGAGAAACATGCTTAATGCATTAAAATGGACAGCACATTAGTTGAGTTTTGGAGATGTATTCAGGTTGCATCAACCTGGAAGCTTCCAATGCATGCAATGCTTTGTACCATGCATGGGCAGGATTATGGTACATAGCGCATGCATAAACACATTTGAGCATGCAGTATCGTATAAGATCCTACACAAATACAATTGCAGTGAATTTATGCTGGTATTAATGCAATTGTATATGTGCATATTCAATTTGCATGGGTTCAAACTGCCTTTGTGCATGCATAATCAGGGCCTGCCTTTGGACCTGCAGGGCCCTGTGCAGCAAAGGATTTGCGTGCCCCTCTAATTTGCATATGTAGTGACATTACGTCATAAAATGGGTTATTGATATCATGGTAAATTTCATTAAAAGAAGCTGCATGGAGTAAGCCAAGAAACAAATAAACACTGTGATGTACAATACATGAATGGTCAATCTTAATTTATGTATGGGCAATATAATAAGTGAGGCTTTTTTGAGTAGTGGACAGTGTGAGCTGAATCAGTTGTAAAGACTTCTAATTCTGGCATATAGGGCAGAGTGTGATAAAATGAATTGCCCAGGAGCACACACTTCGGTTAAGGGGTGAAGTTGGGATTTAACATGAGTCTGTAGCTCAGTCACTTGAACACACATCTTCCAGCTGTAGTTGATAGAACCATTGTTTTCCACAGGTCATTTTGCAACTTTGGTTTGAGGATAACATCTGAATTTGGAATGAGGTTGAACAAAATGGTGATCGTGTTTTGCTAATTGAAATAAACTGTTTCATGCAGTGGTTTCATGATTACTATTATTTGTACAGTGTACATATTTAGCAATATTTGCTTTTAATTCAGTAGCTGCGGATAAGGATTATTTTGACTGTCAAAAGAAAGGAATCTCCAAGCAATTATTTTTTTAAACCTAAGGTGATAACATACCTAAAGAATGTGTTGGGGTGGTCACGAAGGGTTTATGTTGTGCACACCATATTGATGGCTGGGGGGGCGGCGACAAATTAGGTTACAATTTTATATACATCCAGTGTAGGTAATTATGGATGGGAGATGTTACTTTAGTTTTACTGTTGTTCTAGAAATGTATACATATTAGCTTGCATGTGTGCAGAAAAATAAAATGTTAAACTCACCAATTGTAAAAACATGCTTGCACAATGATACAAATACATGGGGAATTCATGAATCTCACAAATGAATCAAAAACACTGTAGTTGGGGCCCTTTTACAAAATGCACTTTGACATTTAAACTGACTTTGCTAGGTTTTCAGAAGGCAGAGGGCAGGTGAATGAGTAATTTTACAACATTTGCAATTATCAGCTGCACAATTAATGTTAGGTAGCAGGGACATTCCGGTTTTCTGGGCCTTGGGGGGTTGACGGAAGAAAGACTGTGTCATCTAGTAAAAAGGTCAGTTTGTGAACTGGACACAAGGGAACAGATGTAATCTCCCAAATTTCCTTGACATCACATAGAGTGGGTTGACCATTTGCTTAGGCTGGCAATAAAAATGAGGTCCGAGGCCAGGGTGTCTGGTGGTCAATTGTTTTTACAGGTTGAAACTAGAGACTGTATGCGCTCAAGTGGTAGTCACATAAATTAGTATGTCTTAAGAGGAGCCAGGATTCTGGGGCAGATGAGATTGCTATCAGTAGTTCAAAGGAAAACCTGGTTATTCAGGCCTTCCTCGTATCGCTAAAATATTCAAGCGTACCATGTGCAAACACACTTAAGGTTAAAAACTCTCCGACAGTTACTGCTAGTAATGAATTATGTTTCAATACCAATGTTTAACCATGTGCTGATGTCATGATCTACTACGGATGAATCCTAAGAAGGGGTATGTTATGAATATGATCTGATGATGACTATAAGGATAAAACTAACCAATAAAAACGTAGGAATTGGCTTAAGATGGCATTTCCTTGAAGAGGTTTTTGTCCAATCATGCTTGGGGGGTGGATTGTAATAAAATATCGGGGAGTGTTTTAACTGTTGCAACATTGGATAAAGGTATCAAGAGATGTGGTTTGTTGAGACTTGGGTTAGCTTGGTCCTGCAACACCATCTAACTGCTCCTCTGAGAATTGTACAATAAACTTGCTCTATGTACAACTGTGCACTCTCTTCTTAAGTGGTGGGCCAGTTTGGGTTAAGGTGATTAAAGGTGCATCCGTACAAATGTCTCATGCAGGTTACAAGGACATCAAATCTGGAGCTGGGCAGATCATATTTCCCAGAGTGGTCTGGTAGTGGTGAGAGTAAGACAAGTCTTCAAATGTTAAGAAAATGAGCACAAGACCAGACGAGGGGAAAGATCTCTCTTCCCACAGCCCTGGCAAATCATGATAACCAACTTGCCCTCTCCTCCCTTCAGCTTCTCACCCCAGTGTTTGGCTTTCAACAGGACTCCATTTTATAGCGATGACTTGAAGAGTACACAAAATAAGTTGAGCAAAAAAGTATGATTTTAGTGTTATTTTACGTATCTTGAATGGGAGATTGCAAATACATCAGTGCAATTCGGTGTGGGGCTAAGAAATGTCTTGTATGCTTTGCAAATTTACTTTCAAGACTTACAACAAAAGATAATTTGACAAAGGGTAACCAATTTTTTTTTTTTAAAAGGCATGCTTAATATTTCACTAGCCGTTGTACCCGTGCTTCGCACAGTAATTCTTACAAAAAATGAAAGAATTAGACAAAGTTATATTTATATTTTATACTTTTTATATTGTCTACAATGCAGATATTAAAATATAGATTATCTGAAGTAGCCAATTTTTCACCTTTGGCTGTCGCATGGACAATGTCATTCTTGGAGAACAGATATAGTAGAGTCTGCTCAGACATAGCAGAAGCCAATTCCATACCGGTTCTGTTCAGCGTCCCTTAGGGGGCCAGTACATCTCCAAGCATGTACAATCTTTTTATGGTACCATTCTTTTCAGAATTAGAGGCAGATTGGATCTTATTTTGTAACTATGCGGAAAACACTCAATGTGTTGTCCCGCTCTCAGGCTGCCACTCGCAAGAAGAAGCAGAGTTAAATAGAATCTTCAACTTAATTGAAACATGGATGCTTAATAATGACCTGGCATTGAACAAAAGCAAAACAGAACTAATGATTATAGGAATCTCTGTTGCCATTAGTAAGCTAGAAAGCAAATATCAATCATTTAAGCTTGGATCGGACCATATTAAGCCAGTATCAAAACTTAAGATTCTAGGAGTTACCTTAGATCAATGATTGTCCATGTCACACCACGTCTCTAGTGTAATTTTGGCATCAGCATACTACATCAAGCTACTACACCATCTTAGACCGTTCATTACACAGGCAAACTCAGAAACTATTGCCAGAACCATTATAGGGGCAGAAATAAGCTACTGTGGCAGTCTACTAGTAGGTTTAAAAAAGTGAGACACTCAAAGACTACAGACAATGCAGAACAGGGCGGTCAGAGTGGTTCTGGGGCTGTCTAGAAGAGACCATGTAACGGAGGCAAGGTGCTCACTCCACCGACTAACAGTAGAAGCCTGCTTCAAATTTAGAATTTTAACAATCACCTTTAAATGTAGACAGGGCATCATGCCATTTTATTTGCAGAATGTCATTAAGGAAAAAAAGGGGGGCAGAGAATTGAGATCCTCGGGGCAGAACCTTCTTAAGATTCTCAGGAGCAGAACCTCAAAGGCTGAGAAAGGAGACTCCAAAGCTCACGGCAGATTTTTTTAAAAGAGTTGAAAACTCTCCTCTTTGACTGAATATCTACCCCCGTATTTACCATACCAATGGTGATAGCCTTACCATACTGTCTGTACTTGGTATTGTAATATCTATGTAACAATGTCAGCACCTTCACGCCCCAGGGTCAACAGCGCCCTATATGAATACTGTAAAGTAAAGTAAAGTAAAGTAAAGAACCTACCCACGAGCCAAATTCCAGGTTTGTAGCATGTTGCAAAGTAAGATGAACATTTCAGACAGGTACACATATCCAAGCATTGCAGACTGCTTAGAAAATACTGTTTAAAAAAGAAAAAAATAGAAGAATGTATATGGTATACTTTTTACATTGTCTACACCATGGAACCTACCCCCATGCCAAATTTTAGGTTTGTAGCATGTTGGGAGGTATGCTGAACATTTCTAACAGACACACATATCCACACATTTTCCTTATATATATAGATATATTCAGTGAAAAAACTTTGTGAAAGGGATGTTACGGTAACAAGTAAAACTGAAAAACACTTGAATTTAGCCAGTTATGGTAAGCTAATAAGCAACCATAACTTGCGCCACCACTGTGAACTGCTAAGACTAACACCTAGGACATAAAAGATGACATCACAAACGTCATTGATGACATCACTGATTACATCACACATCTGGGCCACTTGTTTTTGTTCACTGAAATATCTAGGCCAATTGTTTTTGTTCACTGACAGTGAGAATTTCACAAATTCAAAAGGTGCTATACATGTAGACGTTAACGTTGTCGTATGTCTTAAAGTACTTTCCTTAGGGTTTCGGTCAGCTCATGGTGCACATACATGGGGCAATAAGGAGGTCTCAAACACATAAATCATTTGTGTACATGATGATGAACTCTAACATTATTGTCATTTTCTGTTGATGGTTCTTTCTACCTTATTGGAGTTTCTGTGTATGTTCCTCAGATTCCAGTGCATTGTGTCTCTTTATATTGTTTGTACTAACACAAGTGTGTAGTAAATCTTGTATTGTTAGCTATTAATTTCAAGTTTAACATAGACCAAATTGTGATAGTTTGCATTCATTATTTTACTGACTAATATCACCAGATTAACAATACTGTACTTCTCTGGTGCATGCTGCACCCATTTCCTGGGTGTATGTACTATTAGGTTGTTTTATTAACAAGAACACTTCAATATAACATTTTGTTTAAATGAGTACATTTTTTAATACATTAAGTAGTTTATGTGAGGTTCCCCGATCCTCTGTGATATGTTGCTGCCAACATTGTACACACAACTCCTTGTAGCGACTTTTGATCAGAATTAATTTGATATGTGATGACATCAATGACATTTGTTATGTCATCTTTCATGTCCTGGGTGTTAGATTTAGCAGTGCACAGGGGTGGCATGAATTATGGGTACTTAGTTTACCATAACTGGCGATTTTCAAGGGTTTTTTGGTTTTATTTGTAACCATAATGTCCCTTTAACAACGTTTTTTCACTGAATTTCTTCAGTTTTTATTAGTGCAACTTAACCATAACGTCCTTTTAAGAATGTTTTTTCACTGAATTTCATAGGTTTTTACTAGTGCACCCTAATTTACTACAACTTTCTAATATCATACTCACCCCGAAGTAGCAAATCTTTTGGTCATTCTAAGAAGTTTGAAGTGAAGCTGTTCAATTCCCCACCTTCTAGCAACATTCCTCACACTTCTAGCAACTTTCTACACATTTTTATGCAGTTCTTTGTTCACTGATGCTCACGAACGTCTGATGTCATCGCAGACTTTCCAGACAGCGTCACATGAACAAGAATGTGCGTGCGGCATTATGACGTGTTTGTTAATGGGTCTGCGCTTGGCGAATGGGTCTGTGCTTTGCGAAAAGTTTGAAACTGCATTTTCAGCCCATCTGAGAGGTTTTAAGCTGAAGGGTTCTTGCTGATTTTCCATCTGCAATGCAGGAGACAGCACATGCTTGGAAGAGTATTAGCACAACTGCTATTTAACTTCAAAAATGGCATCAGCCATCCATCCTCCCAGGAGCCACCACCACCAATCCCACCATCACCAGCTGGTAGGCCTGGACAATGGAAAAAGTGCAATGATTCAGAGAAGAATCAAGAGGACCAGGAAAATGAGATAGAGGAAATACCTACCTCCAGCACACACAGAGAATCATGGGTGTGGCGGTTCTTTACCACCATTGGGGTGTACCAAAGTCTCAGGCTACTAAGGCAAAATGCACTGAGTGTAGTCGCAGAGAACCTGGGCAGTACTCCTACAGGACCACCTCCATGCACCGCCACACCAAATCCAACCACCGGGATGCTTTGAGAAAGGCTGTTCCTTTCTTAGGAAGTAGTAGACTGTCTTCCTGTACCTCATCTACCTCAACCGATACTGCCACCACACAGGCTACCCTTGTGGGGCAGAAGATCCCACCAGCTACCTTGCAAGCCATAAAAGAGGCTGTTGGTCCATATCTTTCAAAGTCAACAGTACGCTGTAGATACTGCAACATACCACTGTGTAGGGGGGAGCAGTTTCAAAGTGCTTTTGAGGCTGTAATCAATAAGCATGAGAAACACTGCCCCTTAACTTTGATTTATGGTACACCCAACATGATCCCCTGTCCACATGCCCCTCTTTATCTATGGTTGGTGCCCCTTCCCTCATTTACCTCCCCCACCTTACTTCCTGGACTCTCCAGCAAAAAAAGAAAAAAACAAAACAAAAATCCAAATAAAACAACACCACCAAAAAAGATTCCTTTTGGGACCACATTTTACAGTTAAAAAATAGAACTAAAAAAACCTATCTTATAGATTCCATCTACTTTACATTTTTGAAAAAAAGTAGTTAGACGCAGTAAGATTCTCCAACATTACAATTAGCATTTTGCACTATGCATATGGAAATAATGGACAATTCTACAGTAGAGAAAAAAGGACAGAAATTATTTTCTGTCACAAATACTTATCTCTTGCATACAATAACGACCATAATCCATGTGCCTTCATAACTATCCGCGGTCTCTGCAGTCCCCTTTCTAGGCGGGCATCATTAAAACACTCAGATAGCATGTGCACACCATCGCACAAGACAGCCCTTCTACCCTTTTCCCTTTTATGTTTGCAGCACTCCCTCATTGCCTGCTTTCGAACAGTCACACATCCATCCATCAATCACTTCCAAAAACTCTGCATGTAAGCCTATCAACATATTAAACTTCCACACACCAACTCCCACTTAACAATGTTATACAAATATTTTCCATCTGCATTTCCTTTACTTAAACAAATTGTACACAGTACTGCTATAAATGCACATAGGCATTGTGCAGTAGGACATGTGTATTAATGAAGGGGGAGTAGGGATGGGCAAGTGCTGATGGGAGCCTGGTAAAGAAGAGCCAATGGGTGCCGATATGGAAGGCCACTACATAAGTGCTGCGGTGGAAGAGTCCCAAGGTGGTGTCCACAGTCGCCAGTAGTGGGCATGCAAGGGAAGTGTTGGAGGGGGGGAGGTGCTGGTGTCAACTAGGTATAGTTCCTCAAACCTGTAAAGTTAATGAGCCACCAGACTACCAGTCTCAGTGGCAGTGGGATCAGTTAGCAAAAAAATGAGAGAGGGAACAAGGAAGATAAAAGCAGAGTTTTGAAAGGTTTCCAGAACTTAAGGAAGTCCGGCTTGAAATCTAAAAGGGGCAGGGACACCGTTCCAAAGAAAGGCACAAGCTAAATAGAGAAATCTACCCCCCCCACCCCCTCTCTGTTTGGAGAAGTGTTTCACAATGCTCTAGCAGGGGAGTATTTAGGGACATATAGTTGGAAATAGCATGGTCCCAGGCCCCAGAAAGCCTTGTGGGTGATGCATGGCCTTAACTTTCATCCTTACAGCCACCAGACGGCAGTGTAGAAATCTTAGGGCTTCTGAGATACATGCCCTAGCCTTCAGGCCAAGCATAACTCTTGCACCCTATTCTGTATTAGCTAAAGGGGCTGCATGGAACAAAGGGGGAGGTTGACGAAGAGGCTGTTACAGTAGTGCAGCCTACAGAAGACCAGTGCTCTCGAAACATTCAGCTTCTAAGGTAATGTAAGGAATCATAGAATTCCTGTAAAGAAGTGAAGCTCAAAGCTGCCCTTCTTCAAAAGGTCCAACATGTGAGGAGTCAAGGCAAATGAGGAGTGAAAGATAACCCCAAGGTTTTTGGACTCACAGGATGGTGAGGATAGAGAGCCCAAGAACATCAACCAGAAAGTAGGAAAGAAACAGGGCCTAAGTGTCCCAATAAGAAACATCTCTGCCTTACTGGCATTCACACAGAGATCGTTAGCCACACACCATGCCTGGATGGCGATCAGACAATCAGGGATCAGACAGGCAGATATGAAAGTAGTAGAGGGAAGTTTCAAGTAAAGCTGTGTAACATCCCCATAACACTGGCAATTAGAAGAGTAGGAGCAGATGAGGTGAGCCAGAGGGACGAGATACATATTAAAGAGCCACAGCAATAGAATTGAAACCTTGGAGATCCTGTAGGTAGAAAGTGAGGTGGTGGAGGACAAACAGGCCAGTTGCAGCTGGAAAGGGTGATTAGTTAGCAAAGAGGTCAACCAGTCTAGTGCCCGGTATGTGATGCCAAAGGTTTCATGGCGGTGTTCAATAAAGCTAGAAAGGTTCACTGTGTCAAAGGTGGAGGAGAGAACAAGGAGCACTATCCTCAATTGTATTACAGTCAAAAATACCATATACAGTTCAATTACATCAGTACACCATATTACTAATACGGTATACTCCCCTTGTACTACCGATAATGCCTATACTCATATTACTATAGTGTATGTGGCTGGTGGCCACAACCGCCACAATAGAAATAAACCACATAACAAGCATGTACAACACACCTTCAAATAACAAGACTCACTGAGACCCCCGCCCCACCCCCAATCCGAATAACGTCCATGGAAACAAGAATTTACAGCATACCCGGCATCACCTACACAGCTTTTTTAACCTATAAAAAAAGATGTATACAAACTTTTTTCCATTTCCCTACCTTTTCCAAGCCCTCTTTCATCCCCAAAATTAACCCAAATATCTTTTCCAGACTTCTTTTCCTCACTGCACTGTCCACAGACAAAGGCTGTGATCTGCCATTCCAATATGGCCACCGCTTGAAAGATTATGACAGACCTCACGTTTTCAAAGATCCAATCAGCGTACGCCTGTATGCAAAGTTTGGTGACAATTTCTTGAATGGCACCAAAGTTAGCAGCTGCCAAAAAGTACCATTTCTAAAAGTGATATAAAGGAGTATGACGAAGAGCATGAAGAAAAGGTAGAGGAAGTGCCTACCTGAAGCACCCGCAGACAGGCATGTGGCAGTTCTTTGAGACCATAGGGGGGGTTCCCAAAAGCCTGGGTTGTCTGTGTTGAATGCATTGAGTGTGGGGTTATACTCAGTCTCAGACAACATGGCCAGTACTCCATGCACCGCTACACCAGATCCAACCACCCGGGTGCTCTCAGAAAGGCTGTTTCTTTCTCAGTGAGAAGCAGGTTAACGTCCTCTACCTCATCTTTCTCAACCGCTCCTGCCACCTCACGGCGCACCCCTGTGGGGCAGTGGATCCCACCAGCTGCCCGCAGGCCATACAGGAGGCTGTAAATTCTTACCTTTTGAGGGTCATAGTTCTCAGCATGTTCTGTGAGACACCGCTCCACATGGGGCACATTTTTAAAGTACCTTTGAATGTTCAGTCAAGAAGCATGAGAAACATTTCCCCCTAGTTTACATTTAAGGCCCACCCAACATCTTCCCCTGTCCACCTGCCCATTCATATCTATGATTGATGCCCCTTCTCTCCCTTCCCTCCCCCACCTTACCTCCTCAGCTGTCCTACAAAAAAAAAAATTCCCAAAAAATAAATAAAAGACAGAAACACAGAAAAAGAAATCCTTAAGGAACCACCTTTCCCTGTTAAAAAATAGAACTAAAAAAATCATCACAGGACTTTTTGCAGCCTGCATGGTCTGCAAACAGTACAATAGTCTGCGGACACCTGGAAAATTCCAGGAGTGGGGGGAATTAAAATCATTTTAGTAATTTTTTTATTAAAAATGGAATGATGGCTCTTAAAAGAACCTTTTTGTATTTTTTTAGGGGTTTTATATACTGAACTAACAAAGGTTCTACAGAACTCATTTATTTTTTCATACTTTTACAAAAATTGCTTCTAATTTCTGTTTTTGTTTTTTATTTACTACAACTACTAAATAAATACTTCACAACATATTTCACAAGTTCACAAAAATAGCTTCAGTGCATTTTTGATATTTAAAAGAAAAATCTGATTTCCGACATCGGTCAAATTTACTCCATTTCCTCGAAAATTATTTACATCATCCAACTTGATATTTCGTTGTGAAATGATGCCATTCCTAAAGCATATAAAAAATCACATACACCTCCAATCACAAGCTGTCTACCTCTTCCATCTGACGAGAAAACAAATTTGGACATCTGCATATTTGGCTTTTTTTGTGTGTATGTTCAAAAAGAACTTTACAAAAGAAAAAAAGCTGAAAAGCTGAAAAGCTGAATTCCAAAGTAGCTAACCAGGGTGGGACCCTGAACCTGTTATCATTTTCATCGTGTGTTCCAAAATTTTTACAGTTGCCAAGAGCCAGGTTTTTCGGTCTCCGCCGATCAATCTGTTCCACCATTTTTCTTCGTCTTTTGCCTTTGGTTGATTTCAGAAATAAATTATCTTTGCAGCTGGAAAAAGTTCAATTAGGCTTCTCAATATATCCTTCAGTGCAACATGCAAATATCCTGGAGTCACATAGCCCAAACTGTTACCTTCAAAATGCACAACAATAATATCTGGACGTTTAAAGTGAGCCATCCTCTCAAAGAATGGTAATAAGGCTATCCAGTTTAACCCACAATCTGCATACCACGAAGCTTTGTCCAATCCAATAGTAGCAAAGATGCCACGAGATTCACTATAAACCTTCATTGAATAGATCCAGGAATCTCCCACTACCCACACACTCTGCTTCTTCACAGCCATAGACATAGCCATCTTCACTACACACAACAAAGAAAGCACTTTGCACTCTGTACTCCTGTACACTTCAACTCCTCCTCCAGACCCACAAAACCTGATTGGCTAATCCCCCTTAAAAGACTTGGGTGGCACGTGCGGGTCCACAGATTACCGTGGTGTCTGCGGACTCGGCGGCACCTGCAATGCTTTTATTCACCTATAAAACCAGTACCCTTTCAACTTTATTCCACTCCACCACCCTTTCCAGGCTCTCTTTATGGCCACCAAATAACCCCAAATGTGTTTTCCATACTTTCTTCTCACCGCGCTGTCCACGGTCAGTATTAACAATAATGCCTGTGGACTCGGCAGCACATGCAAACCCTTTTTTCACCCATAAAAACAGCTCCATATCAACTTTATTCCACTTCCCCACCCTTTCCAGCCCCTCTTTTGGCCACCAAATAACCCCAAATGTGTTTTCCAGACTTTTTCCCTACCGCGCTATCAGCGGTCCGCATGTTCATTTCCCGATTCGGGGTCTGCTGACGACTCTGGACCAATCAGAGAGCAGAGTGATGTTCGTGGACATCATACGTGCTTACTGATTGATCAGTTAAAAACGTTAGTTGCGTCAAAACATTTGAAACTGATGCCATTTTGGATTTGTGAATCAAAACAAATGTCAAACAAATGAAACTATCTCTGTGGAGGTGACGGGTGAAGAAGAAGGGATGGGATAAGGCCATAAAAAGCCAAACATCAGTTGTTTTTATTATACGAAGATGTTCGGGGGCATTTCTGTGATGTTCACAAACATCCCAGATGTTCGGGGACATCCGTACATATGTCTTTATTATAGGGTCAGTGAAAAGCAGTTTTTGGATGGCTTATAACTTTGCTGCCACTCAATGAAATTGCATGTAAATTTGCAATATCATTCTAGCCCCTACCCTGAATGGTTCTGCAATGTTTGGTGCTGTTCCGTCAAGAGGGGGTTAAATTAGAGGGGGTTCCAAAATATTTGAAAGGCTTATAAATTTGGTGCCGTTTGATGAATCTACACACAAGTTTGCAAAAATATTTTAGACGCAGATTTGAATGTTTCTGCTTAGTTTGGTGGAATTTTGTCACGATAGGGCAAAATTAGAGGGGGGGTCTCAACATTCTTAAATGGCTTATAACTTTGTTGCTGTTTGACGAATCTGCACAAAGATTTTCAGAAAGACCCAACCTCGAATGTTTGTGCAAAGTCCGAATGGATTTTGTCAAGTGTGGGCTAAGTTATATAACTATTGTTTGTACGTACATTTTCACACTTTTCAAAAAATAAAACATGGATGGATTTACAGCAAACTCGTGTAAGGAGCATTGGCAAGCACCTAAAAGCATGGTTTTGCAAATGGGTCCGCATTTTATTTTTTGAAAAGTGTCATAATGTAGGTACAAAAAATAGTGATATATACGTTTGGTGACTGAGGTATAGCCTGCCCAATGGGCAGTGGCCAGATTACCCGACAATCTGGATACTGGCCATAACCACGAGGGACCAGCATGGGGTTAAAGTGGACATGGTCACCAGGGACCGGCTATGTGGTACTGTTTTTCGAAATCGGGATAGGTTTTAATGGGAAAAAATATTCTGCTTGTGGCTACAGCCTGAAGTGCTGGACAGGATTGCAGCAAACATTCGCAAGGAGCATCAGCAAGGACCTGAAAGCATGGTTTTGCAAATCTGTCTTGTGTTTTATTTTTTTATAAAGTGTCAAAATGTAAGTACAGAAATTGTGATATAACTTTGGAGCCTGAGCAATGGGCCTGGCCCTGACCAAGGACACATGTGTACTCTGATTTGCTTATTGGGGCGTGCAGCATGCCCAAAGCCCTATGTTTGGGAACACATATTCTGTTTGCAGTTACAGCCTGAAGTGCTGGACTGCATTACAACAAACCTCCACGAGGAGCATCAGCAAGGACCTGAAAGCATGCTTTTGCAAATCTGTATTGTGTTTTATTTTTCCAAAGTGTCAAAATGGCCGAAGTCCATGCCTCATGGATTGTGGAAACTAGCCATGGCTGCAAGCCAAGAGCACTGGCCATTGATCACATTATGAGGGTATAGTGAACACTGAACTAAGATGCAGGGTAGGTGCAGTGGACAGCGGGGGTGGTTTGGAGAGGCTGGGGTCATGGTCGAGCCTTATGCCCTAGGCAATTCAATCATGACTTGCATCCCCAGCATGTGTTGCTGGTAACGACACAAATCACTATGCATTGCAAAAAAGATGTTTGTTAAAGGAAGTTTACAGTTTTATCATATATGTTGAAAGTGGAATTATTAATAACTCATATATTGGGGGTCATTACGACCCAGGCGTTAACCATGGCGCTATTAGCACCATGGTTGACGCCGGTATTTTACTGATTGCGCCATGGTGGATGGCGGAATTACCACCCCATTCCAAGGTTGGCGGGCGGTAATTCCCCACTCACCATTGGCCCCTCCCCATTCCCATTTTTGCCCCCATAGGGCTCAATGGGAATGGGGAAGGCGGTAATTACGGTACCGCAAATTACGGTACCGTAATTACCTCGAAAGTCCCTTTGCGGGTTCCTTCCTTAACGGCTGGTAAAACCAGCCGTTAAGGTGGGGAACCGCAAAGGGACCTTGTAATTAGGCGGTAAGGGGTTAACGGCGCCGCCACCTTTTACGGCTCCGTTAACCCCTTACTGCCTGGGTCGTAATGAGGCCCAAAGTGTTGAAACATGAAACATTTTCACTCATAAAAACCTATGAAATTCACAGAAAAAACCTGGTTAAAGGGACGTTATGGTTAAGTAGCACTAGTAAAAACCTATGAAATTCACTGAAAGAATGTTGATAAAGGGTAAAACTGAAAACCCCTAGAAATTCGCCAGTTATGGTAAACTAAGCAACCATAACTCACGCCATCACTGTGCAATGCTAAGACTAACACCCAGGACATCAAAGATGACATCATAAATGTCATTGATGGCATCACATATGAAATTAATTTTGATGAAAAGTTGCTACAAGGGGTTGCGTTTATAATGTTGGTAACAAGATGTTAGGGGTGATCAGGAGAACGATAATGAACTACTTAATGTATTAAAGAATATATTAATCTACTGAAAACATTATATTCGAGTGTTGTTGTTAATACAGGAACCTAACAATACATACACATAGGCAATGACTGCAGCATGCACCATAGAAGTAGAATATTTTTAATCTGGTAATTTTGGATAGCAAAACAATGAATTCTACTTTATCAGAGTTTTGAGTAATGTTACAAATGGAATAAATAGCTAACAATTCAAGACTTATTACACACTTGTGTTAGTACAAACAATACATATGAAGACCCACAATGCATACAAATCAGAGGCACATACAGGGAAACTAAAGTAAGGAAGAACAAAACAACATCACCAGAAAATGTCAATAAAATGAACGTTCATCTTCATGTATATAACTGAATTGTGTGCTTGAGGCCTGCTTATTGCCCCATATATGTGTACCATGAGCTGAGACCAAACCCTAAGGAATGTACTTTAAGTAGATACGACAAAGTAAATGTGTAGATCTATACCAGCTTTTGAATGTTCATTAAATCCGCACACACTTCAACACACTGCAACAACAAAATATACTACACATGGCCTCACACAACAGCACAAAATGGCTCGCAACCGAAAAGCACACATAAACTCAGCGAATGTTGCAAACCGAACTAAGGCTGCCAACAGCACATCACCACTCTCTTCCCTTTCTCCCGCTCAATCCTACTAACCTTTCTACCCTCTTCCCTTTTCAGAGCCGCCAGAGCGCCTGGGGACCACTCTGGTGGTGACCGTGCATGCTACAAATACCTTTAACATTACCATTAACTGGTGCTAATGCAATTGTGCATTTGTAAAATGTGCTAGTCCATGCACAGTTGTACCATGATTCCATGCAAAACACTTTGCTAAATGAACTTCTAACCCTAGTGGCACAACTGTTGGTCCCCTCACCAAAAAAGGCCTACCAGAAATGGAGTGCTCCTCCAAAAACGTGCGAGTACACCACCTGTGCGCCTCAAGGCGAAGAAAACATGAAATGCATGCAGTAAAAATGAGGGCTTGCGAATTGCCCTGAAGCAAGAAAAGTAAAAATGAATATGTCCATTGAGACTCAAAGACGAGCTTAAAGAACATGTGTGTGAAATGGGTGGATAGTTAACTTAGTATACACATTTCTACAATTATAAAACAAATGGATTTCTTGAAACTAGGACGGCAGAGGAGTGCAATCTACAATTTTGTGTAAAATCCACCTGTTTGAATCTGTCAGAGTTGCCAGATCGAAAGAATCGGCTATGGTTGAAGAGCAAGCAGGAGGGCGTGAGGGCACTGCGTGGGTTTTACGTCCTTTATCAACAGTTAGAGTGGTTGTCTGGGGAATCAGGTCACAATAGCATCATCAGTCATAACAACTAGATACATAAATATTCCTCAAATGCCATCAAGACATCCTGAAACAAACAGAGAATGTGTGATGTTCATACTTGCTCATTGTTGATGATGCAGGCACGAATGAACCAGAATGATAGCTCTGTGAGTAAAGTACCCGCTCAAAACCAATCTCTGTGCAACCTGAAGTCGCAGGTTTGAATTCTGGCAGGGCTGACTCAACAGGTCTCCCTTTTAAGATTTTGAAATTGCATAGCATTTTGCGCACAGGGAAATATTTCAAGTTGCAAGCTACTAGCCAGCCATAAAAAGTCACTTGCCACCTCAATGCTATACATACTTATAGCACACCATTTCCCACCCGCAAAGAGTCAAATATCACACATTTTTCACCATGTTATGGTATTAATAGATCCACTTATTGCAGTGCTTACAGGTTGGGGAAAGCTACCATGAAATTTGACATGAATACTAACTTGGTGCATGTGTATGAATACTAAGTTGGTGCATGTGTATGAATACTAAGTTGGTGTATGGTGCACATACACCAACTTTTCTCAATGTTGCCCACATTCCACATTAAATGCCCTCCAAAATGTGGATATGTGGGTAATTTGTTTTGCCCCAATCGCCGCCACCTTAAAAGCACACAATCCACGGTGACCCCCCCCCACCACACTGATCACAGCTGACTGAACATCGGAACCAGCGTACAGTTCAGGGTTACTTACATTGTGTAATTGTTTAGATAAGTGTATTTGACAGCTGCTCCTTAGTTGGCCCTAATTTTCAATTACATGTGAATGTATCAACATCGGAGCACAATTAATATGTTAACGTTACTCTATGGGCCCGATTCATGGAATATTTTGCACGGTTCAAAGTGACTTTGCACTGCTGAAAAGTGACTTTGCACTGCCGACACAACCCCTGATTCATGGAATTGTGCAAAGTGTATTTTTACAATCCAAAGTCCGTGCACAGTCAGTTTATAGTCAGTTTTGCAGTACAAAAGGACTTTGCGCAGACTTTGCAAACATGCACTTTGCACATTTCCATGGATCAGGGTTTGTGTGGGCAGTGCAAAGTCACTTTTCAGCAGTGCAAAGTCACTTTGAACAGTGCAGACAATTCCATGAATGAGGCTCTATGTAATCTCTTTCCTCCATGTTAAATTAAAAATTGAGATTCTTAGTGGCTTGACTTATCATAAACAATCTAATTTAAAACGACACTCACATCACAAGTAAAATTACATTTCTGAACGACTAAATCCAACTGGGTGACAGCACCAACACCTTTCTTCCTGTTTTATTTCATAACCCATTCCTAAGAATCCTTTGATAATAAGGAAGCTTCTTGATGTAGTACATCATGTCAGATGCCTCCTACTTCTTAGCACCAACATTTGCCAGCATTATTGCACTCACCAAGGTCAATACAGGTAGTTCTGTAGCCACAAGCAAAGCGCGGGAGCATAAGGAAGGCTGAGGGCATATTAACGGCCCGTATTGTCAGCTGGAGTGGGGAATAATAATATTAGCATTATATCACAAGGCTGGGGCTGAGTCTTTACCCATGGTTTTATTAAAACGTTTAAAGGCCTTGATGGGAATCGAACACTCATGGCCAACTGAAGAGTTGTCTGGGCTTGTCTGCACATTTCAATATGATATTTGGACCCCCGCCCCTTTGCCTACAGTTTGGGGAAACAGTCTGAGGAGTAGAAAAGTGTATGTACGGAATGAAGGGAGAATGTTAATCACTGCAGATTCTCAGAGGCAGGCAGCCAGGGTGGAGCTGATACTCTAAATGCCCACTGAATAGCTACCAATGGCACGAAACCAGAGTAAAAGGCAACGAGGTGATAACAATGCCGCTGGGTGCTGGGTTCAAGCAAAGGCATCTTGCAGCGTGCACACTCCAAAGCGCACATTTAAAGTCACTAATTAAAGTGACAGCAGCCAGCAAAGGCATCCTGTAGCGTGCATGCCGAAGCACACATTTACAGTCATGATTTCAAGAAATATGTTCCCTTGTATCAAGACTTCCAACATGGGGGCAAAAGCTGGGGGCGGGGGCTCTGAGGCTCGGGCCCAAGTTCAGCAGAAAAAGTTGAAAGGCCCTGTCGCCGTTCCTGCAAACACTCGCCTGGTTATTAGCTTTTACGTCTTCAGGGAAACTGCGTTTAAATGGAAAAACGCTGTAAACATACGCACATTTTATTTCTGACAAAAGGCACATGGATAATAGGGACAAAAAACAACGAAAGAGGATGTTACGAAGAAGGAATGGAGGGCAACAGAAAGGGGACGAAGGGAAAATACATGATGGGTGCAACGAGAGAATGTACACAGGTGATAAAAATGTGTGTCAGGGGAGAGGAAGGAATATAATTGATCGCATGATAGGACACAAAGGGAAAAAGGAACAAAATAAATGTATAATGACCAGGACAGCGTGAAGTAAGAAATATGAGTCAAGTGTAAAGAGAAAGGAGTGTGGGAAAGAAACCCCTTATTAAGCGAGAAAGGAATATGGGCGTAAGTGCATGAAAGGAGAGAGGGCGGAATAAAGGAGACATAATGCCAGAGAACTAAAAGGAACTATTCAGCGAGGGATTCTTACACACTCTACGCCACAGGCACAATCTGTCCACTCTACCATACTGGCCCTAAAAAACCAAAAACAGCACAAGTAAAAGGGAAGGGGACACCAGAAAGGCACTTTCCGGCCGCGGCATGAATCCCTGGATTGGCCCAGAGCGGAAGCCGGAGGGTAAGAGTCAGTGGCATCTATGGAGGTGGGTGAAAGGAGGAGTCCGGGCAGCTACCAATGAACGCGATAATTCAGGAATCATAGCAGCTGAGGAGGCGAACGGGACACGGGCCATGCGACACCTATTAAGTGTACCACATTATAAATGACAATTAATATGTATCCAGCCTAGGGTCGGTTACTTGCTCGTCTTTGCAACCGTTGGACAGACTCAACTGTCGTGTTAATTCTTCACTGCTCTGATTTCCCTTTCACGTGTGTTACATTCGGGTGGTGGGTGCGTGAAATGTGCAATCGCGCGCAGCATCTGCTTGTGGGGGGACATGCCACAGTGTCTGTAAAGATAAATGTGCATCTACCTGTGGGGGTCTGTCTCCTCAGTCATCATCACTCCTCGACGCCTGCGTTCTCTTGTTTAGTTCTCTCTCTCTCTCTCTCTCTCTCTTTGCAAACACATTTCATTTATCAGTGGAAGAGCCTTTCGTATGCATGATTACTTGCAAATCTGTGCAAGTTAAAGTGGGCAACACAATGCACTCATGTCAAGATTTGTTTATATCCATGAGGTCTACTAGCTTGGCATGCAAAACAGTACAATTTCTTTAGGGAACTAATGAAATGTTTTCAACATCATGAATAACAAAGAATCTGCTGATCTTTCTTTGTTTATTACACAACTTCTTGTATCAGGTGTCCTAAATCACACAAAGTCAGTGGTAGAAGTCTACAAGAAGAAGTAATGGAACTATGTTCCCTGCTGGCCTGTCCCAGCTGCCAGTGCCCACAAACCCCATCACCACACCCCTTCCCAAGCTCCATACACACCCCTAGACAAACGCAGCAGCTGTTTAAGGGAACATTCAGTGTGGTGCACTGTTTCAACTTCTTCCCATACTTTTATTTTAAAATGAAACCGTTCTGGAACAGTTTCTTTCTAAAATAAAAGTATAGGAACAGTAAACTTTTTTTTTTTTTAAAGTAGCTGAGCACCCACTTCGACCACTGCTGAAAGCATCCTGGGCTTAACAAGATTTCTTTTCAGGTTGGCACTATCTTGCATTCTGGGACTTAAAGTTTACCACAATGTGCAAATTAAATGAACAACGGTATTCTTTTGGGTTAACATGTTGCAATAAGGATGTACATGCTGGCATGTGGCTTTATTATGCAATTATTGTTTTTTGTAAGTAAACTCTATAAAACATTATCACTGTAGACCTGGCCACCCTCCACCCCCACTTCAGCAAGTTTGGCCAGACTCTGGCCAGACACTAGACATGGGTTCCCATGGCCTGAGGGGTGTATTGTCTCACATGGGGTGTTAGTGAGAGAGTATGTTATAAACAGTAGCAATTTGCAGTTAGATGTCATGTTTCTCTCCTTGGGGGAAGCACCCCTTACAATTCGGTGTATTCTAGTTAAATAGCCAGGAAAAGAAAACTGCGTCAGGAAATCACACTGCACTGCCCACTAGGCCATAATGGCGGCGTGAGGTGAAATAGGGCAGCTGTAAACAAATGCAAGCTGCTATTGTTGCCCTGCCTGGGATTAACGGGGAGGGCAATTAACGCCTCATTGTTATCGCGCAGCACTGGGGTGTTTACCGAGGTGGCCTGAAATTGGCGTTACTGTAGTTCAAAGTGCTCCTGCACTTTACCCACCAGGGAAGTGAGGATCAAAGAGCGCCAGCCACAAACAATAACATGAAGGTAAACTCCCAGGAATGCAGGAAATCACAAATACCGCCTCACAATGGGGTGCGGGAGGGCCCTGTGTTTCCCTTTAATTAGCAGCTGGAATGGCCGTTTTAAATGGAGTCTGGGAGTCCCACAATGGCCACTTTAAGCCGTGAGGAGAATAGAGCGGGAACTTTCCAATCAGTGCGCGGTGTAACGGCCTTTCTAACGTATATGGGAAATGCTATGGGGCTCCGAGCACAACTTCTTGCTAATACTTTACATTTTTATATGTACTAGATTGCTGTCGCTGGTAGGAAATTATTCTCTAGTGGAGATTAAAAAAAAACAAAAAACGTCGTGATGATTGGCTAACATTATTAAGACACCGTTGGGTGCTTTTTGAGTCAAGCAGATTTAAAGCAATAAGATGGCACTGGATGTATTGTGGCTGCCAAACAAGTGGATGCCACGTGCCACTCCAGAGCCAGTCCTGGATACCAACTCGGTATTTTGGGAATAGTATTTCCGTCTTTCCTTTGATAAGTAGATGCCCACAAGTCCCAGCGTTCAAAGTACTGGTGTTTAATAGCCAGGTTTGGCTAAGGTATCGCACATGGGCAGCGAGGTCTTCTCAGCAGCCGTTCAACTAGACACACATCTTGCGGCGTGTTGGGGGGGGGGGGTGCGGCTACAGCAAGCAATGGCTGAAGTCAGTATAGGTGGCATAAACATGAAGGCCAGTCCTAAGATCCAAAGGCGGTAGCAGCATACAGTGCATAAAGTCAGTGTAGGTGGCATAAACATGAGGGCCAACCCCATCTTGAAGGGCGGCCACAGCAAGCAATGGCTGAAGTCAGTATAGGTGGCATAAACATGAAGGCCAGTCCTAAGTTCCAAAGGCGGCAGCAGCATACAGTGCATAAAGTCAGTGTAGGTGGCATAAACATGAGGGCCAACCCCATCTTGAAGGGCGGCTACAGCAAGCAATGGCTGAAGCCAGTATAGGTGGCATAAACATGAAGGCCAGTCCTAAGTTCCAAAGGCGGCAGCAGCATACAGTGCATAAAGTCAGTGTAGGTGGCATAAACATGAGGGCCAACCCCATCTTGAAGGGCGGCCACAGCAAGCAATGGCTGAAGTCAGTATAGGTGGCATAAACATGAAGGCCAGTCCTAAGTTCCAAAGGCGGCAGCAGCATACAGTGCATAAAGTCAGTGTAGGTGGCATAAACATGAGGGCCAACCCCATCTTGAAGGGCGGCTACAGCAAGCAATGGCTGAAGCCAGTATAGGTGGCATAAACATGAAGGCCAGTCCTAAGTTCCAAAGGCGGCAGCAGCATACAGTGCATAAAGTCAGTGTAGGTGGCATAAACATGAGGGCCAACCCCATCTTGAAGGGCGGCTACAGCAAGCAATGGCTGAAGTCAGTATAGGTGGCATAAACATGAAGGCCAGTCCTAAGTTCCAAAGGCGGCAGCCCATAATCCAACCCATTATGATTTCAATGTCCTAAAATTGTATGCATACGAATGCAGGTGCTAACAATGAAATGCTTTACATTAGTAATTGCTGGACCTTCCGTAACTGTACCTTAGAAGGCTCTGTTTATTGTCTGTGTCCTGTTCTGTCCTGCCACAGCTTTGAAGGCCAACCAGGTTGTGTCAACATAGTGGGGCGATCCCCCACTGTGGCCCCCATCCCCTTACAGTATGATCAAAGCTTTGTAACCAGGATCAATTCCCCTTATAATAACCAGAGTAACAGTTGTAAACTTTTAGGAACACAAAAACCACAGTTTATTGGAGCAAACAAATTGGGGCGGTCCCATCCACATATGCAAAAACAAGATTCTTGTCCAAGGGTGACCCGTGTCACTCTCTGTTTGCCATTTGCAAAGTAGCGGACGTCTGCTTCTGGTTATGAACTGCCAGTCAGTATATTTCAGGACCACCGACTTCAGATGACAGAGTCTCAACTGTCCTTAAGGGGGAGTTAGTGCCCGTCATCCAGATTTAGCTCGAGAGCGGCCATTCCAGTGCCACTCGTGGCTGAAACCGCAGCGTCAACATATCCTTCCTGGCTAGGACTGCCCCAAAACTCCACCTGTGACAGAAAAAAGATAGCAACATAAATACACAATCACAAAATTATCAGCAATAGTCTCTCACAATCTTCACAGGTCACTGAAAAAGAACAGTTATCATCAAAGTATGGACACTATAAATTGGAAGCAATCCTTTTCCTTCACATGGGAACTATTACCTCAACTTGCCCCCACTCTATTTGTTGCTACAGGGAGTGGGAGGATGGGACTTCAAGAGGGGGCTGCGAAAAAGTGAAAGAGCCACCACAGCCCCCCGCCTTATGAGAGCTCCCCAGAGTCCGATACCGGATCTGTCGTACCCGGGGATGCCACTTCCACCTCTGCGGGGGAGGAGGAGGCGAGGTGTTGGATTTTATCCAGGTGGGGTGGCCAGAGGGGCAGCCCGCTATGTAGGCTGTCCCTTAAGTGCCCCTCCAGGGGCTGGCAAGTCTCTTAGTGGGGCAATCCTCCCTGTACACCCCCTTACAGCATGATCAAATCCTGGTAACCAGCGTTAATTCCCCTTATAATAACCACAGAAACAGTTGTAAAGTTTTGGAAACACAAAGATCACAGTTTATTGGAGTAAACAAATTGGGGCAGTCCCAGCCACATACGCAAAAACAAGATTCTAGTCCAAGGATGAACCGTGTCACTCCCCGTTTGCAATTTGCAAAGTAGCAAACGTTTGCTTCCTATTATGAACTGCCAGTCAGTATATATCGGGACCACTGACTTCCGATGACAGAGTCTCAACTGTCCCTAAGGGGGAGTCAGTACCTGTTCTACGGATTTAGCTCGAGAGCGGCCATTCCAGAGCCGCTCGTGTCTGAAACCGCAGCATCAAAATATCCTTCCAGTCTACGACGTCCCAAAACTCTGCCACACTTTGGGGGTGGCTCCCATGCTGCTCCCAATGCCCCCATACCATTAGGGCATACTCACCAAAGACCCAAGTGCAACCTGCCCTTTTCAACACCACCTGAATCGCTGTGAGGAATACATCTGTTCCCTTGTCAGATAAATGCACCCCGTCGGTCGCAAAATTGGACTGGAGTGAATTTAAATAACAATGTCCAATGAATCCAAGACCTTTGGTTTTAGCAAATTTCTGTAAGTTCCTGTTCAGGCGCTTCCTACATTTTTCCATCCCCTCGAGGAAAGGAGCCTTCAGGCCAAAGCTGCCTGGGCGTTATCTCGGACCATAATATATCTGTGCAAGGTAACTCCTGTGTCAAGATTTGTGATGCCACCTGCATCTGGGCCAATAAGTCACCCCTCCACAATTTGGCGAGGTTATTCCCGCCTAGGTATATGACCACAAATCTTGGGGCTGGCCTCCATTGCAGCTGCCATTGCATTATGGGCAAGAAAGAGTGCCACCTCATCCCTAATATGCCCAGCCGGACCATCTTTGTTTCCAGAAATCCTAAATTGGGACCTACTCCACTGCTACGCCTTCTTCTCGGCCTGCACTATAAATGAATGACCCATCATCCATACTGCATCATCTGTTGATACAAGAGAATTGTGTCATAAAACCTAAAAAAAGGGGGGACAAGAAATAGCCCATAATTTGCTATTGCGTTGAAGATGGAACAAACATACGTGCGCACAGCATCAATGTTACAGTCAGTACTAAAATTGCTCCCCTTCTCTCTTGTGAGGGTGGGCTGGGTCCCCTTAAGGCAGCCGGACTGCCATCTGGCAATTCTCATGATAGCTGGCGCTGTCATCCCTTGAATGAAGGCCGTGGTGGCAGCCCCAATCTTAAAACTGTGTGAAGACCAACCTTTGCCGTGGATTCCCACCATTCCCAGAGAGGCTGACAGAACTTTCCTAAACTGGAAAATGCTCAGGGGGGCAGCATCTACGTGCATTAGTAGTGCCCCCCCCACCTTGGTGCCTGTTGGCCAAGAACAGCTTTAAGAGTTGGACCGGGCAGACCCATACATCTTGACCCATTTACCTTTACCTTCCTGATCAGTTTTACACTGTTTTAAGTTGATCATCAATCCCTCGTTCAACCCTTTGGTGAAGAAGAAAACATCCCCCACTGCAAGGCCCCTCCGTGACCAGTAATTATTGCCCGGCAGAGACCAGTTTACTGACCGTGAATGCCCCAAAAAATGCCAGTGTAAATGCCACTCTAAATAATGGCAGCTCATAAGTATTGAAGCATAATTCCTCCAAGGGTTTAAGCAATGTCTGCAGTAAGTTGAAATCAATAGGCTTGCTCATGTCCTGCTTGGTGCCCTCAACACAACCCCATCCTTTCAATGCTGTGCGCACTAAAAACCCTTTAGTAGGGTCACCTTTTCCCAATAATTTGCTGTAGGATGCTACTGCTGTCAGGTGGCCTGTTGTCCAGCTCCTGGTTTTACCTACCTTGTGCGCCCACACGACAAATGCACGCACCTGGTCTTCCAATGCACAGTTGGTGCAGTACAAAGCATGAAACACGCTCAGAAAGTTACCATAGCCATGATGGTACCTAGACCTTATGCCTGGTGTGAGCGATTGCTCCCCCAAGTCCCACAGTGCCTTGCTCACGACACCAGCTGCCACCACTCACTCTGGAACTGCGCCCCTTTCTCCATGGCTGCAGGATGGGCCTTCCGAAACTTGCTCCACTGTAAACGAGAAAGAGTGTCAGCAGCACTATTACCAACACCATGCACATGCTGTGTCCTAAAGTCAAAATTTCTGTGCAAGCAAATCTCCACCAATTATCTCAACAGGTTCAGCACTGCTAGGCAAGATGCAGATTGTAAATTAATGGCTTGCACCACAGCCTTGTTGTCAAACCAGAAACGCACCGTTTTGTTCCCCAATTCCTTTGGTCATAACATGATGGGGAAGAAGCCAAGCACCATGATATTCCTGGTCCTACCCTTCTTATGCCACTGGTTCGGCCATCGCTGCGCACACCTTTCCGGACCCACAATGATGCCAAAACCTTTGCTTCCTGATGTGTCTGAATACATCTGCAGCCCCCTGCTTGTTTCCAAAGGGGTTCTCCATAACTGCACTTCATTGAATTTTTGTAGAAATGGAAGCCACATTTTCAAGTACTCATTTAAGCCGAAGCTGATCCGGATATGGTGGTGCTTCTGTTTAACCCCTGCTGTCGCTCTTGCTAACCTGTGTGCAAACACCCTGCCTGCAGGGAGAACCTTCGAAGTAAAAATTCAGTTTCCGCAACAGTTGTTGGATTCTTTCCAAAGTGCTCCATTCCTTGGATAGATTTCTCTCTATCTTGGTGACCAGCCCTTGTATCTTGGGGCAACCTACCAGTGCCCTCCCTTGTACCTATTTCTATGTACAGGAAAGTTAACACCTCAGTAGGGCCATGAGTTTTTTGCAGTGCCAACGGAATGCCCATCTTGTCCATCAAATCCTGAAAAGAAGACGTCTCATAGACACAGTCTGCTGACCCTTCCTTGCCCACAAACAGGAAATCATCCAGGTAGTGGAGGATGCCTCCCCGTTTTTTCCTCCCTGCGAGGAGCACACTCCAAAAAAGCCTCAAATAGTGCACATAACACAGAGCAACACACAGGCATATATTTGTTCATATAAAACATGCCCTACCACTGGAATCCTAGCTGGTGGAAACTGTCAGGGTGCACTGGTAATAAGCGGAATGCAGACTCTATGTCCACTTTTGCCAGAAGTGGCCTTCTGCCCATGTCGGCCCCCAAGACAGGGGCCTGGACAAATGAAGCATATGCACTGAGCAGTGCTGGGGGTTGAGCCAATCATTTACTGCATTCCCCTTAGGGTAAGACACGAGGTGAATCAGCCTGAACTCTCCTGGTTCTTTTCTGGGCACAATGCCTAATGGTGACACTATGAAATTAAACAAAAAGGGGTTGTTCCTAAAGGGTTTTTAGGGACTCCTGTCCCCTGCACACTATCTATTATATGTAAAACAGATCAATCATTTGATAAAGTAACCAGAGGTTCATATAAACAGTTTAGTTCAATTTCTTAGCAATCAACAATACAATATGTAGGATAGTGTAAAGAAATACCATCTCACAATTTTTAAATAAAAAACAATCGTATTTTGTAAAATACAATTTAAAAAAACACTTTTTGTTCTTCGATATCCAACCTAGATGCCAAGGTGGAGCTTTTCTCCCTCGTACCTAAAAAACACTTCAAATATCCTCCTTCGAAAGGTTCTATCTATATTTACCCTACTCTCTGGTCAATTTAGGTGTTCCTGGGTGCTTTCTTTCCCTTGACACTATTAAATTGGGCAGGGGTTGGTAGATTTCAATTCCTTTATTATTTTCTCTTTCACCACTCGAGGCTGCTCAAGTGCAGAAGGTAGGATCCTGCAACGTGGACCTTTAGTGGACCTTCCTAAGGAATCTGGAACCCCTCCATAAAACCCCAAATAATAGGACCCTCTCCTTCTGTTTAGGATAATAATTTAAATACTCCTGCAACATCCATGCAACATCCATGGTCCACTGGTGAAGGTCATTTGCCGCAAGTAGTAGTACTAAGCTTCCTTGTATTGCCCTCTGCCCTTTCCTCCCCCTTCTGATTTGTAGCATCTTGAGACGGGGTGTGTATTGCCGCATTTTGCACAGTCATGTGCACATCAGCACCTTGGTCCCCAGTTGCAGAACCCTTTGTTAAAAGATCAGCAGGGGAACCCCAATGCTTTAGACCCCTCTGAGGCTCTTGCCCCCTCACCTGGAACGCATTCATGTACCCTTGCTCTTGTCCCCTCTGTGTTGAGGCACCTTGGTGAAAGGGCCGCTTGTTTGTTTTGTGGTTGTGCTCGTACTTACCGTACCATGGTTTTTGTGCACCCTTTGTCACCTCACCCATGACCTGGCTGGCCCTTTCCTTACCACCGATGAAGGAAACCCAGCCCTCCATGTCCTTTTGTCCACAGGTCATATCGGGGACCAAAGTCATCTTGGATCTAAAATCACAGTCATAATCAGTCAAACCAGTAGAGCCATATTTCCTAACAATAGTGTCCCTATACTTCCATAAGGCGGTGGCCTGTTCTGGATACCTTTCCATCAAACCTGCTGCTAATAAAGTAAATGCCTTATTCCAGTTGAATAGGTTTTGATCAACCTTATGTCTTTTTTGATTTTTCTTGTCTTCCTCTTTGCTAAATGTAATGTCTGGGCCTGCCTTTTCTACAGACAATAGTGTAAAAGGTACAACGTTAATTCATCGCCCGTTTTTGTCTCGCTGCACTTTTAGCCAAAAATGTTTTGCTGGAAAAAAGATGGGGGCATTTAAGGGGTATTTTTAGGGGGTGTATAGGGAATAGATAATAGGGGAGGGTGGGATTGGGGGAACTACAAATAAAAAAAAATCTATGATTTTTTTGGGCGAAAAAGTTTCGGCAAAAACAGAAGTGAAAAAACTCAGGATGAATGAACGTAGAACTGTGAAAAAATGTCAAAAAATGACATTGCCCAAATTCGCTACTTTACCTGCCTGGGAATATACCCTGCCATGGCGGACCTGCCAGACAGTAGGGTTGCGATGGTAACTAGGACGGGGCGTGGATAATTGCCTTATCCCTTGTTCATATAAAATTGCAGCACAATTTCCCATGGACCGCTGCTGCTGTCCCGGTGCCAGTACCCTCGGTGTGCCTGCCACCCCTTTTGTATCCAGAGAGGCCGTTGCCCCCATCAACCCCACAATTGCACTGTGTTCAGTGGGACCTTCTCAAACTCCCCTTGCTACTTGGATGGTGGCCCTCTCCTTCAGTATCTGCACCACACCCCGCAGCAACCATAGCATCTCTTCCAATGCCATACCAGTTTAAAAGCAGACATTCATAAGATGTATTCCGGGCATGCTATTTTCCAGTGTGCGCCACCCTGCGGCTGGGTCCCTTTTTTACGCACCCACTAATCCTGTGTTCAATGCTTTCTGAATGCTGCAATAAACAGTAGGCCAGTACTAACTGGTTGGTAAATAGTGTCTACTGCGGTAGCTGGGCTGAAGATCTCGACGCCCGTCCATACTCTTGTTTTTTTTGCCTTGACAATGGTACCACCTTGCAAAGACCTTTTACCTCGCTAACAAAGGCGACCTTATAAGGCACGAAAAACTATTGCCATCTTGAACCCTTTCAAGTATCGATTGCGGTTTTGTCCCACTCCTCATCTTTGATGCACGGCGGTCGGGCAGACAAAAGCATCCCCCAATAAAAGCCACCAGAATGGAAACAAAAAACCTTTGTGACACGCTGACCCCATCGCCTAAATGTAAATTCTCAGTAATCACAAGTAAAACTTTAACATGGCGGCACGGCGACCACCAGGATACTGCCCAAATTTGAACTGTAAGATTGACATAAATCCATACCTGCCTACATTTGAAAATCAAAATTCCTGAGATGTATGCCCCGCCCACAGCCACACAAGACTCGCTCCCATTTGCACACGGCTCCGCCCACACGCCCCGCCCACCTGTCAAAAAGGTAAACTTGGTTGTTGTAGCCTTCAGTTTGCTTACTACAGCATTGAATGAATGATTTTCAGTGCTATGGTAAGCAAAATGAACGTGGCACTTCCGCCGTAATAATACTGCTTTCAATCCAATGACATGGATTGAAAGCACTATTATT
The DNA here is from genome assembly GCF_040938575.1 of Ambystoma mexicanum. NCBI lineage: Eukaryota > Metazoa > Chordata > Amphibia > Caudata > Ambystomatidae > Ambystoma > Ambystoma mexicanum. The sequence goes on from NC_090935.1 coordinate 628,638,083, forward strand.
GTAGTGGCGCAGGCAGTGGGCACGAACATTTCGCGCCGTTTCCGGTCCCGTCATATTTTCCACCTGATTGGCTACCCAATCAGGTGGAGAATATGCCGGGACCGGAAAGAATCTCAAAATTCCTGAGATTCAAGGGACTGTTCCGGAGACCCAGAGAAATGCTTAAAATTCCGGATTCTCCGGAAGAATTCCGGAGGTTAGGGAGGTATGCATAAATCCAGTAAAACCTTGAACCTGGCAGTATGGCGAGCCCCAGGCACAAAAAATGAAAACCCTGTACTTGTCCTGAAACAATACATTGCTAAACCTTGTACCTGGTGGCACGGCGACCACCCAGGCCATAATCTGCAAATACACAGCACTTGTTCGGAAACCACACATTGCTAAACATTGAACTCTAAAATAGACACAAATCTATTAATACATTGAACCTGGCAGTACGGCGACTCCCAGGTCCTAAACCCAAAACCCAGCACTTGTCCTGAAACAGGGCGTTGCTAAGCCTTGTACCTGGCGGCTCAGCGACCGCCAAGGCAAAGAACCGAGCACTTTTTCAAAAACTGAACTTTGATAATAGCCTGTCTTGCAAAGCATTTACACATAAGTCATTTCAATACAAAATTAGCGCACACTCTGGAAGCATCCCAGAAGCCGCATCTCCATGCGGCGCTGCTGAAATAACCAGATTTATGGGGCCACATTTTTTATAATTGCGCTTGTATCTGGTGCACAAACAGAAGTTCGGTTGGAACCTCAGGTGGACGGTTCTGGCAACGTCTCTGAAACAATATTTCTGTCTGACTTCCCAACATACACCAAAGCAAGGGCTGGTCTGAAAAACAAAGTGATAAACCACTCTGTTTTTGTTTTAAACCAAAAGTTTGGGCGAAACTATATTATTGATCAGTGTAATTATTTTGTGAAGTGAAACTGGCAAAAAGTGTACAATTGTGATTGTGTTCTTTTTAACTCACTTTTGTGATTTATTTATGCTGAGAGAAGTTGATTGTGTTGTGCCACGGATAAAGTGGTGTTTTCACAATTTTCTGTGCTAATTTCTATTACTATTAATTTAAATAAATACCAATATATTTCCTGTACACCGGCCTGGCTCTTGGCTCATTGTTAGCTCAGGGGCGAGGGATCCAATGGGCATGATATGTGCCTCATGTAGGGCTAAATAAATAATAATCTGTTAAACAGTTTGTTGCATAAACACGTAGGTGCGGACGGAAGGAACTTCCCGTGTTGAGGGTGGCTTCTCTATAAACCGTTACACTTCTGCTCCTCCAACATAACCGACACCACTACACCAGACCCCGGACTAGCCACACTACACATAAACAAACAGAGAGTCAATACCGTGTTCGCACCCAGCATCACTAGATGCTGTAGCACACCGAGAGTGAACCACCCACATAGTAATAAAACCATCAACACGCAACTACACACCAAGATTCTGGCTTAGATTACAGCCACCTGTGACTCTAGATCCCCTATGGACACTACCTAACCAGTATGCACGACCGAACCCACCTTAACCCACAGAACACACTAACACCAATACAAACACAAACACAACCACACACCCAAGGCACTGAATCTCACCTTGACGGTTACAATGCACAAGGCCTCTCGCACAAATGACCACATGTAAAACAACACTCCCGGACGCCAGTTCACCCTGGTTCTGAACCTATCCTCTCACCCTGTCCCCACTAATCTCCCCATCGCCCTCTCTTGCAGTTCCACGAAAGCGCATGGAGACTGCCCCTGGGTGGTTGCGGTGTACGTTATAAATCAACATAACATAATTGCAGATTGAAATTCCTGAGAAGAGTTGAGATATATGTTGGGGGGCTGAAGTAAGTGTAATGGTTACCCATGATGGAATAGGGGGAGAGACTGTTTGTTATGAGTGGTAGAGAATGGACAATGGTGGTAAAGGAGAAGCAGGGTAGAAAACACTGGATGCTAAAGGTCGGAGCTGTAAGGATTATGGCTTGATTGAATGAATGCATTAAATGTTGGATGGCAATATGGTGAAAGTGTGTGAGAGGTTGGTGCTGTTTGCTGGACACCATTCTGCATGATACTGTCAGGGCACACTGTATTGTCCGTTATGATGCACTTTACTTCTGTGGTGAGTTGTATGGGGTTTTGTGACTTCTGACTACGACTTAGGGCTCAGATCGTCTTTTTCTGGGACCATTGGCTAGTAATACTGGATCACTGATTTGGTACTAGGCCAGAGATTATGTCCAGACTCAAGTGACTTTCTATAACATCCAAAATGTGCCCCTGGGGCAGTGAAACTTGGCCCTGTTCCTCTTTCCCTACTTCCATTTTCTTGAAGGCCCTCATTCCCACCCGCTCCAGTGCTCTAAAGCCAACCCCATTGTGTGCTGCTCTGTACAAGAAAAAGAAATATCTGGAACATTTGCTGTAACGCTAGTAGCATTGTTGCCTAGTTGTTGGGCTTGCCTGAAACAATTTAAAAAATAGGGTATTTGTGACGGGTGGACCTAGCCTCATAAAGACAATGTAGCGCTCTATGTGGCACTGAGGCAACGGTACAAAAACTATGAACTATAAGTAGAAGGCTTAGACAGTTACATGGGCACGGAATAAATTGAACTATTTACATGTCGTTTACAATGCAACTTGCTGTAGGTTGACTTCTTGGGTAAATGCATGATACATTGGGCCAGATTCTTAAAACGTTTTTTGGTGCACTTGCACCTAATAAAGGAGAATCCCAATTCACAAACGGCAAATGAATGAGAATATCTTAAATGTGCTCATTCCGGTATCTATTTTCCCCCATTTGCATATTTATGCAAATAAGAGGGTGTTTCAGAGCATGTAAAACCACAACCCTCATTCACAAACGCGATGTTCTTTTCAAAGCCCTGAAATGAGCCCCCCCCCTTGTCTTTTGAAACAGGTGCAGGGGGAGGTGCAAATCATGACTAGGGTAATTTCTCTTCCTGCCATGATGTTTTCATTAAGTGTGACAGCCATGAGTTGAACCACAGCTTTCACACTTGCATTTCATTACAACACCACCAGAGGCACTCATTACATCTAGCTGAGGCTGCCTGCAGATGACAGTGGGCCTGCAAAAAACATCCAGGATCAATCTAGGGGCTGCTCAGGTGACATCTGACCTCAAAACAGCCATCTTTGAAAGGTCTTTCCACCTCAAACAACAACTCCTGCTCCCAGCTAGCACTGCTCCCAGCTTTCCCATTGACCTGCCTCCATTCTAACTACCAATTGGGGGGAACTGGTCTCAGGTCACGTGACCATGGTCCCAGAGCTAAAAGCGACAGACATATGAAGGTGACTTTTCCCACAGCAGAGTCCTACAACGCCTGCTCCCAGCCAACACTGCCCCCAGTTTCCCATGCACCTGCTTCCATTCCACCACTAATTGGGGGCACTGGGCACAGATGACGTATCCGCGGTCCTGGAGCCAAAAGCAGCGGGTATCTTAAGGTGACTTTGCCCTGTCTTATAGTTTAGTAGCTTTATAAGAGTGTCCAGTCCATGGGCATCTTCAGCTAAGTACGTTGAAGTAAAGGGAAATCTCCCAGCTACTTCTTCCCTCAGCCTCTTGCCTATGAGCCATTGCCTTATTATGTCCTGCTGCTTGCCTGTAAGTATCCATTATCGCTTCTTCTCAGCCTCGTTCTCATCATGCAATTCTCGCTCTATCTCTTTCTTTCCCTTTTACTTCTCTCTGCACTTTGCTCCACTCAGAACCATCTCAAATCTGTTGCCATCCCTATCATTTCTTCCCCTCGACACCACCCATGTTCTCGATCCACTACTCTCTCCTTTACTCTCTCCATTCACAAAACCTACTCCAACCCCAACTTTCATTACACTTCCTTTTCTCACATATACCCCCAGCTCCTCTCTATTTCTCAGACTCAATATCGCTATGATTCTACATCCCATTCGCTTTCAAGTGCCCTTTGTAATGTGCAGTCTGTCTGTAATAAAATATCCCTTACCTCTGAATTCTTTCTTTCTCATTCTCCTGACCTCAATACCCTTGCCAAAACCTGGATCTCTTCCTCTGATTCTGTATCCCTTGCTGCCCTTCGTGATCTTGCCTTCACCTTTACCCACTCTCCCTGCCTTACTGACAAGGGGTATGCAGTAATACAATCGCAGCAAGAATGTCACCTTTACAAAAAATTGTGGCAAAAATGCTGTGGTTTAACCTGGTAAAGGTGTACCCCTTTATACCATTTAAGGGGAGCAGGGGTTTGCGGGGGTGTCCCCCACTCCCGTTAAACGGTATAATGGGTCTGGGGGTTGCGGGGGTGTCCCCCACTCCTGTTAAATGGTATAATGGGTCTGGGGGTTGCGGGGGTGTCCCCCGCATCCTTTACATGGATGGCTGTGGCAAAACCACAGCCTTTTTGCCACGATTTATTGTGTAAACAGCCATTTTTGTGGCAATTTTAACACATGGAACCTGACAAGGGTGGTGGTTTGGGACTGTTTTCATCGTCTAATCCTCTTATCTCTCCTACTCCTCTATCGCCCACTAATTCTCTCTCTTTCAAAAACACTGTCAATCACTTCCCCCAGTGGCATACTTATTATCTCGCTCTATCGGCCACATGATCCGGTAGGTCAATTCTTTGACCATCTCTCTCAATGAATTGTCTCTCCCTCCAGATCACCACCTCATTGTCATTGGTGACTTTACCCTCCCCTCTCTCTCTGATGCTCTATCGAATGCCTTTACTCCTGTCTCCTTAACCACTCAGTCTCTTCTGTCCACTCTCTGCCCACCCATTCAAATGGAAGCTCCCTCAACCTGGTTCTCATCTTCTCTTAACACTCTGCCTCTAATATCTCCACTGATCCTTCTCCCTCAGATGACATTATCGTGTTTGCCTCAATCTCCATTCCTGCTGTGGCCTCACTCTCTCCATCTAATATATAACTAAGGGCATGTTTCCCTCCTCCAAACTCCATGACCACCTCTCTGACCTATACCACTCTCTGCCCTATGCTGAACTCACCTTTCCATTAACTGAAGAAGTCACCACTAACATTAACACTGCTTTCTATGCTCCCTTCTACACTCGCTACCCTCTTTCCACATTTACTCCTAAATTGTTTCCTCCACATCCCTTGATTACATCTCTCATCTGCACCCTGAAAACACCCTGAAAACAACAATGTGAAAAAAGATTTGCACTTGGCAAAGGCAAAGACACCCATCATATCTCCAACTCTCCCCCACTGCTCTTCACAGCTACTCCTCAGCTCTTGACTCTGCCAAACATGACTTCTATCTCTCTCTCATTTCATCTCAAGCCTCCCAACCCAGGCACCTCCAAAATTCTCAACTCAATTCTCTCCCCTCCTAACCCGCCTGCAGATCCTCCACTCTTTCTGCAAATTATCTTGACCTCTACTTTGCTTTTAAAATGTCAGTCACAGCCCCTTGCTACTTACCTTCTATCCCCTCCTCCTGCTTACGTTTCTCCACCATACCTCTACCGCTACTTTGTCTTCCTTTGCACCCACCAACCATGATGAGATTCGCACCTTAACCCTCATGACTTAGCTTTCCTGTGCCCGCACTGTCCCCACAAACCGTGAAGCACATAGCTCCCAGTGTTGCTCCACATCTGTATTCCCCTCTTGATAATGCTACTTTTCCCTCATCCTAAAAGTCAGCTACTGTCATCCCTCTCTCCTTGGCATCAGAGATAAAACCCTTGCTTGATTTGCTTCATACCTTACTCCTAAACACTTGCAGGTGTGCTGGAACTGCCTTACCTCCTTACTCATCCCCATTATTTACTGGGTTTCACAAGGGCCTGTCCTTGGTCCACTCCTCTTCACTCTCTATACTTCAGGTCTAGACACCCTGATCTCCTCTTACGGCTTCTCCTATTAATTCTTTGCTGGTGACACTCTGATCTACTTCTTCTTTTCCTCCTTTTCGGACGAGATGTTGCCAAAAATGTCAAACTGTCTCTCCACCATCAAATAGTGGATGGCATCTCACTCGCTCATGCTCAACTTCACTAAGAATGAAGTTCTCTACTTCCCACCCAAACAGACTATCTCTTCCTCTTCCCATATTGATGTCTTCTCTCCTGACTACCTTCTTTATTCTTCGTCTGTTCATATCCTTGGCATCATCTTCAACCAATCTCACAACTTCTCGCTCTTCATCTCCAAATCGGCCAGTGCAATGAAACTCAACCTACTCAATATCAGGACAATCTGTCATCTTCTTCCTTTCAATAACGCTAAACAGCTAATCTCCTCCCTAGTCCTTTCTAGATTGGACTACTTTGTCAGTCTCCTCAACAGTCTTCCCAACTATGCCTTTTCACCTCTGAACAAAGTCCTCAACTTCGTGGTCCACATACTTTACAATATTTCTGGCTTTACATCAACCTTCTCTGCCTGTCACCAGATTGGCTGGCTACCTTTGAAACAAAGAGTTAAGTATAAACTTCTTTTCATCATCTTCAAAACTATCCATGGACTTGCCCCACCCTGCCTATCTGCTCATCTCACTTCCTACTCTCCCTCTGGCTCGTTAAGATCATACTCCACTCTCCTCCTTTCCACTATTCGAGCCCCCTTTGCGCCCTCTCTTTTCTGGTCTCCCCCTGTCCTCGCTCCCTTACTCTGGAATGCTCCTACTCTTCCTCTCCATACTTCTCCAACTCTAAAACTAATTAAATCCAACCTCAAAGCCCTTTGAAGAAACTGGTTCCTAGCACTCTATGTTACTCCATCACTCTGCTTCCCTCTCTCCCTGCCCTCGCAGAAAACCCTACAGCACTTTTCTGTCCCCTCCATCCTTAATTTATCACGTCCTCCTTATGGTCCTATTTTATTCTGTCCTGTCCTCATCCCTGAATTATGTGTCAAACTTCTACTGCAACATCTGGGATTCAAGTCAAATATTCTCACCCCATTGCCGAGGCACATGTTCTACGCTATGTTATCAATGTTAGATTTTGTCAGCGTTTTAGTGCAAAAATGCATTGATTTCTGTAATTTCTATAAACAAATGTCCATTTCCCAAACAGGGATGGAAATGCTTTTTTTTCGGGCATTTCACAGAGATGGGCCCTTTAACGGGCCACGGCCCATTTTTGTAAAATGTTCTCCAGCAACCACATTGCTGTTGGAAGCCTGTCATGCATTTGTGTTTGACGCAGGCTTCCAACTCTAACGTATTCAAGGGGACTGGACTGCACATCTTTGCGAAACAGTCCAGCCTCTCCTGAAATGCTCAGGTGCCCTTTATGAAAATGGTGACCAGAATATTTTTCTAAGAAGTGCAAGCAAAAGGACCATATTCTCTGTACTCCTTTCATGTGTGCTGCTTTTCAAGAATCTGCCCATTGTTTTCTTTCTTCTCTGGGATCTGATTTGGTGTTGTTTTTTGATGCTTGGAATGGGGGTTCTACCAGATGTGGCTGGGTGCTGTGTGGCCCTGGCGGTGTTATAAAAGGAACAGCAGTTTTGTGTGCTTTCTAGACATTAGATGTAAGTCTGATGAAGAGTGGGTAGAGCTCCTTCTGCTGGCAACTCAGTTGGAGGCAAACATTTTGTAGAGCTTTTTGATAGTGAGGGTCTTGTAAATGGTGCAACACACTTTGAAGAATATATGAGTTGTAGCCAGCCAGTCGAGTGTCCAGTGTGGGTTGAAGTATTAATATTTGATTAAGCCAGCTGATGAGCTGAGGACCACTTTCAGAGAAGGCTAGAGAAAGGTCTGGGAGTTCTGTTACTATTACAAGTAACTTACAATGCACTCCTCTACCATTGGAATGACCTTTGTGACAATTGCAGGGAATCTGTCTCTTCTTCCCAAGGGGGAGCTGCCGCCTTTGGGACTAGGGAGGAGAGCCTGCTATGGAGAAAGCTCCCTCAGGACAGGGCAAATGGGGTCCCACTCAGGGTGATGCTCCCTGAGGGGAAAAGGAAGGCCCAAATAAGGATTCCAATCCACCTCCCTTCATTTCTAAAATTGCAACATTTGCTGGTTACATGGGGGTTGAAGAGGGTGATCATATACCTGGCCTCTAAGTGGATGACTTGGGTTCTGACCTGTATTCGTTACAGCCTTCTTGTGAAGATCTGGACAAACGGCATCTTTCCTTTCGTTCCAGCAAGGAACTTAAATGCACCTGAATGTCAGCCACAAAAGAGAAAAACAGCCAGAGTGTGAGAAACCCCAACCTGTGTGACTGTGCAGATGACGGAACCCCTCCCTCACAGGAAAATGGAGAAGGAGGAACCACGTCGTTAGTGTGGTGACTGGAGATTCACAAAAGTCCACAGAATGCTTCTGCTTGGTTTGAGGAGAAGAGCACAGAAAGCCTGCTACTGCCGAAGCGATGTCCAGACCGCCGTCCATCCCGAACTGGAGAAACCACAGAGAAAGGCATGACCGCGCAAACCAATGCTCGATTTGACACACGGAACCATGCTGGCCAGAGGCACCTTCGCTGGAAGTGAAGTATACAACCTTGTACCGAGAGCAGGCAGGTGGCAGTGAGACCACACCAAAGCCCAGATTGGGCCACACATCCGTATACTCCACAAGGATTAGAACGGGCTGAGAAAGCCGAATCCCACACAGGGCTGAACATACGAGTACCCCAGGAGAGGTTAAGAGAACAAGGCTACCAAACATGGCTATGCAGGCCAGTAGCCCATGCATGGCTGAGCATACGAGTACCCCAGGAGGGGTTAAGAGAACCAGGCTACCAAACATGGCTATGCAGGCCAGTAGCCCATGCATGGCTGAGCATATGAGTACCGCAGGAGGGGTTGAGAGAAACAAGCCACAAAGCAGGGCTGAGCAGACCCATAACTCACGCAGGGCTGAGCAGATGAGTACTAGAGAAGGAGTTGAGGGAATGAAGCTACCAAGCTGGGCTGAGCATGCCCATAGCCCAGGTGGGGCTGAGTTACAAGTAGGCAGAGGAAGTGTGAGAAAGGATACACCAAGCAGGGATCTGCGTGAAATGACTGAATGCAAAAGTCTGACTGCCAAAAGTCCATTCTTTTTTTCCTTTTTTTCTCCATTATTCCTCAAATATATGTGTCGGGGGAGACCCCACACAGCCCCCCCCACCTTACCCCTATACATTTTTATTAACTTTACCCCCCCACATATATATCTGCGGAAAAATGGGTGTCGGACTTCTGGGGATCGGACTTTTTGCATTAGGTAATTTCGTACAATACACCATCCATCGCTGACCAAGTCTGTAGCCTGCAGGAGGCTGAGAAGGTGAATCATTCAGAGAGAGCTAAGTGTAAGCTTTGTTAACGTTGTGAACACCGACCTATCCAGGCATGGTGATTTCCCAGCAGAAGGAATAACAACATGATTTGTTTTGGAACTTTGACACTTAACCAACAACTGGAAGATACCATAAGAACTCTTTACTGGGGGTCAGAAAACCAGCGTTCACTAAGTTACTGAAAGGGGGACGTAACCCTATCCTAAGCTCAAGCTTAGATTGTGTTTTCCTTTCTTTCTTTCATAGTGGTAGGGCAGATAGTAGGTTAGAATACATTTGGACAAAGGACAGTATTCATTTGTGAGACGTCCTGACAAGCACCCATTTGTTGTTTTCTAGCGTAGGGACCCTTTCACAGAAATTAGTTTTCTGTAATTTCTTAATAATGTCTGTCGTTGAACCATGTCCTCTTGTCTGTTTCCTTTGTCTGACTTACCACACCTCACAGTTGTGCATTGGGGCCTTCTTTGTGGGCCTGGATTGTGGCCTTGGACGTCAGGCGTATTCATTTTGCGGAGCAGCTGCATTTGGTAGCAGACAGTATTTGCTTTTTCTTATACTGGTCTTGAATGACAGGTGTGAGGCTATGTGAAAACCAGCTATGAATAGGTATATGTTCTGCTAATTGCATTTATCTCTCTGTACTATATCCTCAGCTATTATCTGCTTATAATGGTTTACTATCTATAATGCATATATTTTATGTTCAGTGAGATACATGTACATAATTGTTTCACTTATCTTTTGATGTCTTGTTTATAACCTACCAGAATATCTGCTTGCCGCTCACCAGTCTTGCTCAGCTTGACTATGGCGTATTATATGATCTGAGGGGCTCTATACTTCTTAGCCATAACTCAATGTTCCCTGTGCTCTGTTTGCTGCCGCCTAACTGGAGCTCTAAGGCTCCACCATTCGTTATTTAGATGACTTACACCATGCAACTCCTTTTGGCGTTAACTCTTCTTACAAAAGGTAACAGCTTAAACTGTTCCAAGTTTCAAAGTTACAGCCCTGATAATGAGCGAGAGCCACCAAGCACAGCCTCTTTACTTTCATTATCGAGAAAGGCCCCTCATCTGAACACCCCCACTCGTCTATTTCCGGGCAAAAGACATTAAGCTGCAACTTTCGAGAGTTTGCTGCAAAGCTATATATAGGCTGCACACGAGTCTTACCTAACTATAAGTGTTTAGTGGTTGCGTCACGAGCATTTAAAATTGACCACTAAAATGTACCCAGTAATAGTGTGGTCCCAGGACATTCACGGAGAAGATGTGCTGTCCATTGCATTTAGTTTAAGTGCGGGTTTATTGTGTCTGCTAAGGCAGGAAGGCAACATGAATAAGGATGTGGACAGTCTTCATAAATTCGAACCATACTGAACGCTGTGGACTACTAAAATGTCCGCCACCCGCACGTACATCACTTTGTGTACTAATGTTGCTCGGCAGCATTAAGAAAGCTCACATGTCTGATTCTGCGAGCAGAGGCATGTTGGTAAGGGAGAGGCCAAAAAACGTCTGGACAACGAGGAAGGTAATTTATTGACTTTTCGGACAGTTTCTAGGCACTGTGCCTATTTTGAATTTAGACAGTTTCTAGGCACTGTTCATGTTTAGAATCGTGACATCTAAAGTGAACGCTCATCATTATTGCCTCGAACACTGTTCCATCACCTCCATCTGGTCAACCTCAGGCAGCTCCTCTCTCCATCATGCCGAACACTGCCCAGATTATAGCCACATGATGGCTCACCAAAACCATACAAATATCCCTCTCCATCACTCTACCTCCCATTCCTCGATCTCCCCCTCTCTCCTCCCTCTCTCATGCTCACACTCCCTTCTCCCCCCTATCCCACACTCTACCCAACGATCCTCTTCCCTCCACCTCTCCCCCGCCCCTCATATTCCCCAACTCTCCCCCCCTCCACCCAAGTACACCTCAAACATCCCACAGTAGAGCTGCATTCTGGTGCTCTACTAACCAGAACACAAGACCTATCTGCCACACTCCCCGACCATCCTAGGTGGAACTCAGGCCCTTTTTTCTCTCTGCCATCACTCTCTCTCTACTTGCAGAGTCCCACAGGGTTCTAAGCTATCCCCCTGGTTTTTCAATATCTACGTGGCCGCCTTGGCCCACACTATCTCTTACTTCACTTCCACAGTGGTCGAAGTGTACGAATAGCAGCAGCAGAATTATGTTCCCCGCTCCCTACAAACCCCATCGCCACACCCCCTCCCACACGCAACCCAAACACACCTGCTGTTTAAGCGAATGTTGGGTGCAGTGCATTGAGGTGCAAGTTTCAACTTCTTCCTACACTTTTATTTTAAAACAAAACCATTCCAGAACGGTTTCCTTTTAAAATAAAAGTATAAGAACAGTAAAAGTGGAGGAGCGCTGCTCCCAACCGCTCCCGCCCACCTCGACCACTGCACTTCCAACTTTCAGTGTTATGTGGATGACACCCAGCTCTCCTTCAAGTTACCCTCAGTCTCCTCTTCTTCCTTTCTCATTCATGACTGTCTGTCTGCAATTCAGGCTTGGTGTGCAGCTTACGACCTCTGCCTTAATGCCAGTAAGACAGTGATTGTTCTCATTGGGACCCCTGCTCCCGTTTACCTCTCACACCGTGGCCGGCCGGCCTCCTCTGCCCCTGAGCCCATACCCACTAGTGAGGCAAAAAATCTGGGGGTCATTTTCGATTCCACTCTGTCCTTCTCTTCTTACATCTGAGACATGTCCAAAAAATCTCACTACCAGCTGAACCTTTTCAGTGGTATCCTACCTTTTCTCACTTTCCCCCAGAGACTCCCTGTCTTCGGTGCTCTGGTTCTCTCTAGACTCGACTGCTGTAACAGTCTCTTTCTCATTCTCCCTACTACTACAATCCAACCTTTACAACTCATCCAGAACAGAACCGCAAGACTTATCCTTGGCCTCAAGCCCAGGGATCACATCTCTCCGGCACTGAAATACCTTCACTGGCTCCCCAAGGCTGCAAAAATCAAATACAAGACCCTCTGCATTGTTGACAAGGCTTTCTGGGGCCAGGGCCCGTACTACTTACAACTCACTCTTCTCAAATACACTCCCACTAGAGCACTCCGCTCGTCCTCCAACTCTCTGAGAGTGAGACGTTTTTTACAAACAGAGACTGCGGGTAGATCCCTATCCTCTGCAGGGGCCACCCTCTGGAACAGTCTCCCTGCATCTCTCAGTCTCGAGACGGATTTCCTTAAATTCCAGAAAATCCTGAAGACCTTCCTCTTCTCCTCTGCCTTCTCTCTACCTCTCCCCTGCAAACCTCCGCTCCCTACCTGCTACCTCCTCCATCTGCTCAGCAAGCTTGACTGGTTTCCTGGATAACCTCAGAACCTACCAGGCACCCACACCAGTCCCTGCACTTGCCTCCGGGCCCCTGCACTGCTTGCTGCACTATGCACTACCTAAAGAGATAACCCCCTGCACTCAACCCGGCCCTCCTGGACTAGGTGCACTTATCCCTTCTCCCATCCCTCACACTTCTTGTCTGCGCACTTAGACTGACTGAATGCACCCAAACCAGTTATTTTGATGTTTGTCTGCCCCTTGTCTCCCCTTGTCCCCCCTAGCACTGTGCAACTGAAATACTTGTGTGAGTGGCACATTATAAAATGCCCAACTTGCCACTCCCCCCCCCTGATCCACTGACCTTATGTCAATGTCTACTTGTGTTCATTAGCAAAAAATGTCCTCTAATATGGCTGTTGAGCTGTTACGTGCCTCCACCTCTCCACGTCCCTCCTACCCTCACTACTTGACACACATTTGCATTACTGTCAGTTTTTTATCCATGTACCCCCTTCTACTCCCCTCGCTGCTTTCCCCCACTATCTGTTAGCGCACTTGAACTAGCAATAGTGTGGACAGGCCTAGTATATTTATTATTATTGTTGATCATTCAGAATTCTCCAAGGCCTTATGAATGATTGTATCCCATGTTCCCCCTGTCTCGGAGCACTTTGAAGCACTTGTGTTGTGTCTAAGTGCTTTATAAATAAACAATACCAATACCACTCCCTTCCCTCGTCCCATTTCCCTAGCCCCTTCCGCCCTTACAAATGGACCCACCCCCCACCAACCGCCACTCATCTCTCTTCCCCCTTCATCCTTAAAAACTCTTCCAAGCTTCCCTAACATACACTTCTCTTCCCTAAGTGCAGCACGGGCCACCCAGGCCAACACCCCACACTCAACAGCCCCTCCCTCGCTCACACCCCTTTGGCCCCCAGATACCCACTAAAATGCAAAGGTCACACCCACCGCAGGACATCACACCTTCTGTCCTCCCCCATCTCTGCCCATTTTTCCACCATGCACCCCCACCTTACTCCACGCAGACCTTCACTCCTACACCCAACCCTGTCTAAGCCCTCTCATCCTCCCCTCCTAAGCCCCCAATTCCAGCCAGACCCCAACTTTGCACTCCCTCTCAGAGGCCCGCCTCCTGTCTCCCCATTTCCCCCTTATCCTACCACCTCAATTCACCGTCCCCACCTTCTCCCGTCCAGTCCCACACTATCTTACATCACTATCTCACATAGACCTCCCACTCCATCACCTCTCTCCACCATCCCTCATGCCGACCCCCGTGTAGCCCCAAATCCAAACCCCCTTCAGAGCTCTCTTGCATACTCATCACGCTAGATCTGTCTCCAAAAACAAGCATAGCATTTTAGATTTTATCTCTGATGAAAACCCGGACATCCTCTTCATCACAGAGACCTGGTTCTCCGATGACTATGAACCCATCGCACACAAGGCCTTTCCCCCTGGCTATACCCTGATTGTGTGCAATAAGTACAGCAGAGTCCACAAACAACACCTTTCAGCCCTACTCACAGAGAAATCAGCCTGCAACACTGAATGAAAATCTTTGCTAGTAAAACTTCAACTCTCCCCCTCCTCCAGCCACAGTTTTTTTTACTCCTATACAGGTCTCCTGGCTTCAATAAGAACTCTGCAGACTGCCTCAGAGACTCTTTAACAGCCATCCTAATACAGCACCCGTCCCTCAACGCATTAGGAGACTTTAACATCCGGTTTGACGTTCCCTCCAACCCTATGACCCGCTCTCTCACCGACAACTTGGAAGCCCTCATCATGACCCAACTGATATCACACCCTACTCACATAGCAGTACACACCATGACACTTTATTTAGCTCCACTGGTCTAATCTGCATCCTGCCTCCCTGACCCCCAATCGTGATCGTTCACTCCGCTATCTTCTTCCCCCTCTTGACCTCCTCCCCTAAATCCCCCATCAATCCAGCCCCTATGTTTCAACCTCTCCCTCTCATGTAACCCTCTGGAACATTGTCATTATAAACCCTGAACATGTTAATTCGCTTCAAAACTCCTTCCCGACACTCCCACTCCATGAAGGACCCCCCCTACATTGACGTCTTCGATCATTGGCTCTTCAGCGCCATTCTCGATCTCACACCGATAAGACGCACACCTCATAGGTCATGCTCAGTCCCAACTGGTACACGCCCTCCCTCAAACCCTGAAACATTGCTGGGAGCACACTTGCAGGACCAATCCCATGCCGCAAAACAAAAACTCCTATGCCAGACTGACCACAGAGACTGACTAGGGCATACCAGACTGATATTACAAAAGCTGAAAATACCTACTATGGAAACCGAATCTCCAACTTCAGGTACCCTAGCAAAGAACTCCACAGGATCATCACAGAATTCAACACTCCTAGCAGCACAACTACTCTCTTCACATTCCCAAACTCTTTGTGATGCACTGTCTAACCACTTTCACAACATTGCTATGGAGAGACACAGTTCCATCATTTCCAAAATAGCATTGTACATCCTCCCCTCTCCTCTCTTACACAGCTCCATCCCTCCTCTGTCCACACTGCTGATACTATCCTCCTTGGCTCCCATTTCCCTGCCTAAAGTCTTGAAATGTCGAGACAGAAATTGCCCCTCTGTCTCCGCTGGAGATCAGTGTCCCCCATCACTCCTTTAGAACATTCTATTCACGATCAGTGCAGGCAGTGTTGCATGGTCCATAATTAACCATTCTCTTTCCTCTGGCACCTTCCTGAAATCCATCAAAACCTCCTACATAAAGTACCTCCTTAAAAACCCTATCTCAACCCCCTCCATCCTTCCAACAACTGCCCTGCCCTAAACACCTGCTTCATTGCCAAACTCCTAAACTGCACAGCACACATGCAGCTTGGCCTCTTCACAGAATCCAACTGCCTTCTAGACCCTACGTAATCTGGCTTCCAACCTTGTCGACAAACAGAGTCCTCTCTTGTGTCCATCTGGGATGACTTAAAAAGTCATCAGACTCGGAAGGCTGCACTGCAATTATCCTCCTTAAACTATCTGCTGCCTTTGATACTATACTCACCGACAGACTCCACTCCCTAGGCATCAGAGACTCTGCTCTAAGATGGATCTCCTACTTCCCATCCAACTGCTTTCCAATCATCCTCCTCCCGCCTTCTCCTCCCCTGCCTACCCTGTTCCCAAAGGGGTCCCTCAGGGAGCTTCCCTGTCCCCTCTCCTCTTCAATCTCTACCGTAGTTCCCTACCAGCACTCATCTGCTCTCATAATCCTAATTGCTACAACTACATGGATGACACCCTGATAATTCTTAAGATCTCCAAATCATCAGCCTCCCCCTGCCCTGACCTCTCCTCCTGCCTCTCTGAAATTGACCAAAGGATGATGAATAACCACCTCATCCTCAACGCAGGCAAAACAGAAATCCTAATATGCGGCAAAACCTCTCTCCTTCCACAACCAACCCCCTGGCCACACTCCCCTGCAGCCCCACCCACAGCATCTACATCTGTAAAGAACCTTGGATGCAACCTGGACATGAACTTACGGCTCTCTCCCCACATCAACACACTGTTCAGAACCTGTCACTTCAGCCTACGCATCCTTAGGCAAATCTTGTGCAATCTCTCTGCCCACACACAGCCTCTACAATACTTCCTAACATCCTCTTCCGCTTAGAATATGCCAATTCTCTCTATCTGGGGTATCTGGGCGCACCAGCTTATCAGCTCAGGGAACTCCAACAAAGACAAAACTCTGCCGATAGACTCCTTCTGGCCCCCAGATAACATGTCTCCCCGGCCCTGAGGGTAGTACATTGGGTTCCTATCAGCCCCAGGGCGACCTTTAAGGCAATGTGCATCACCACCTCCAAGACTCATACGCTACCAACCCACCAGAAACCTTAGATCTACATCTGCATTCCGCATGGTCATCCCCCCTTACAACTCCACCAGAATGGGAGGTTCCGCATTCTACATCCAAGCTCCCACCATATGGAACTCCCTTCCACTGAACTTCCGCCATAATGAGGACTAAAACTCCTTCAGAAAAGCATTCAAAACCTGGTTTACCTGTGGCTACCTGAAGATCATCTCCCCTTCTCTCCATTATCACAGCATCATTTTCCTTTCAAAGCTTTTTACTTCAAGCATATATCTCTTGGTAAAGTTTGACCCTCAGAACACTCGGGTCAATGAGGATTTGCTTGGCAACACCAAAAGGCAAAGCACCAAGTGGAAGATTAAGTTACGTAGCCAAGCATCACTAGGTGGACACCAACAGCTGGCACACCATGCACCCACATGCATTCGCCCCTACTCCACTCTAATACACAAAGCGCTACAGCCAGCAGATTGCAGCTAGGAACTACGATTAAACGTGGTCTGTCTGGACACATAAGGTATCGTGAACATAGGAATGCAGCTTCGAATTATGTCAAAATTCGGTCTAGCTGATCACTTAACAAATCTCTTGCACTCACTAACTCTCCTGACCTTCCCCAGCACTCATCAATATACCGGATTTCTCTGGTAGTTTAACGGAGCACAGCCAGCCCACTCAATTCCCTATCTCTACCTAATGCGCACCCGCATTCTACTCACTCTAACCACATTTGTACTCGGATGCCGGTCCTCGAGGGCGTTCACTCACAAGCACATTGAGGCCATAGTAATCGGATAAAGGTGCTATATAAATGGCAAATTACTACTACTACCACTACTACCACTAATACTACCACTACTACTACTACTACTTCTACTACTACTACTACTTTTAGTAGTGCTACTACTACTTCTCAACAGTGGCAGAAAATGCTACTCCTTATAAAAGAGTATGGGCCTCATTACACGGAATGCGGTAAGGGTTTACTGGTACCGGTAAGGGCACCGGTACCCGTAAACCCTTACCGCCTTACTACGAGGTCCCTTTGCGGGACCCGACCTCAATGACTGGTTTTACCAGCCGTTAAGGAATGGGCCCGCAAAGGGACCTTGGTGCTAATTACGGTACCGCAATTTGCGGTACCGTAATTAGCTCCTTCCCCATTCCCAGTGAGCCCTATGGGGGCAAAAATGGGAATGGGGAAGTGCCTTGGTGAATGGGGAATTACCGCCCCCGCTCACCTTGGAGTAGGGTGGTAATTCCACCATCCACCAAGGCGGACACGGTAAAATACCGGCGGCAACCATGGCGCTAATGGCGCCATGGTTACCGCATACCGTGTAATGAGGCCCTTTGTCTCAGAACTCTCACACTCAACCTCCATTACCTGCTCTAGCACTCCCCTACATGTCTGCTTAAAGGGAAACACCATTTAATTCCTCCCATCACCCCTCACCACCACCCATGCAATTTGCAGTGTTCGTGACCTCTGCCTTATAACTGTAAATGCCAGCTGGTATGCTGTTTTGCCAGCAGGGTGCCCTCCCCATGTATCCACACACCATCCAACTGCCTGCCTCTTTCCCATAGGGTCTCAACTCCACGCCTCACAGCCCCTCCTGCCACCCTTTGAGTTCAGGCCTGGCATTTCTCCTCCCACCACTCCTGCCGCTAGGTTGCAGGCAGGAAGCAGCACTCGGTGGAAAGCTTTTCATGGTTATCAAGAAAATGTGAATGGGAGAAACATCCAGCAGCTGAGGCAATTGCCAGGCTCTAATTACGAATATTGAACCTTTCCTTTGAAGAAAAAGCTGGTGTTACCAGTGAGGTGGAGGAGGGGTCACGAAGACCGAAACGTGCTGATCACACTGTTGTTTGCTCAAAGAGCTACTTAGAAGCGAATAAAAGAGATAATCAGGAAAGATTTTGTGTTCCTACTCCAGTTATCAAGTAAATTAACTTCTGCAACTGAAATCCACCAGCTAATTTCTATGGGCCTCATTACGAGTCCGGCGGTAACCGAGGCGGTAAAACCGCCTGGTTACCGCCGGACTCGTATTACCATTCCGCCTCCGTGATTCCCGGAATTACCGGGGCATTACAACCCCGGTTTCCCGGGAATCACGGAGGCGGAATGGTGTTAATCCCCATTCCCATTGAGGACTCAATGGGAATGGGGATCATGGAAACACCGGCAGCATCTCGTGATGCTGCCAGTGTTTCCTCGTCCGCCTGCAGGCGGGCGGTGTTAAACCCGCCAGGTCAGACCTGGCGGGAACATCACCTCCCGCCTGCAGGAGTCGGGATCAGGCGGTCCGGAAACAACGGTGGCGGCGGGTTTACCGCCACCGTTATTTCCGGACCGCCTGATTTGTAATGAGGCCCCATGACTCTATAAGATTTATAGGGATAGCCTGTCTATTATGCAGAGAGGATATATGGTGGTAACCTGTCTATTGCACTTAGAAGATTGTACATAGAAGATATATGCAGGTAACCGTGGTAGTGCATTTAGAAGATTTCCAATGGTAGCCTGCCGATAACACTTAGAACATTTATAGGGACAACCTAGCCATTGAGTCTAGAAGGTATAGGAGGACAGACTGTTTAAAGTACTTCACAGTTTGCGAGGGTAGCCTGTCTGTTACATAAGAAGATGTAGTAAGCTAGCCTTTCTATGGCACTTAGAAGATGGACTAGAATACTTGACCTATTGCACTTAGCCTTGGTATTGCACCTAAAAGATTCATGATGTTAGACTGTCTATTGCGCTTAGAAAATTCACGAGGATAGCCAATGAATTGCACATAAAAGATATTGAGATTGGATGTTAAAGATATATGATGGTAGCCAGTCTATTGAGCTTAGAGGACTTATGAGGGTAGCCTGTCTATTACATGTAGAGGATTATCTGAGGGCAGACTTTCCATATACAGACTATCTGATTGCACATCTACATCCAAGACAAAGCTCCATCTGAGCCTCAAGGTACATATTCACACGCCACTAGGTCTACATCTGCTGCAGGCACAGCTACACACCCGGATCCATCAGAATGCAGCAACGACCTATGACAAAAAGTTTGGGCTAGCTGGACACATAATGAGTACCTTACATTAGCGCACTCGCCTGACCACCTCAGTAACCATCCATATGCCTGACCTTGAGGGGTAGCTTACTGGAGCTTGGCCAGCCTACCTAACTCCTTATGTTGGCCAAATGCACACACACATTCAAAGCCTTCTGACAACTTTCCCATACCTTGGACTTCGGGCCCCCAAGGCGTTCCCACTACAAGCGTATTGAGGCCATATTAATGGAATAAAGGCACTATATAATTGACAACCTACCACTACTTCTTTTCTTTGTGTTCCAATCTGCACAACAACAGTAATTTATTCTATGTACATTTTCAATCAAACAAAATAGCATTATGCAATACAGTTATTCTTACAAGACTGGAACTAGGCAGTAAAAAGGATATTGCAAAATGTGCATAGAAAACATTGGGCTTCCTTTCTAGTTCGGTGGTGCCACTTTTTTGGGGTGTAACAGAGTTACATGCACTTTTACCACTCCACCATATTATAGCATAGCAGGAGTGTTCTCTTCTCCTTAAACCCAAAAAACAACAGACTTTGGAGGAAAAAACGCCTGAAGTAATTCCTCCAAAGTCCCCATGGAGTCCTCTGAACTCCAATACTGGGGAGTAACACTGCCATACTGCAATTCATAACAGTCGGAATGTGCCAGATTGCGATTGGCTGTAACAATAACCGAGTTTAGTGGAGTTCCCGCTAGAAATATTCCCAAACTCATAACGAGGTCCATCATCTTTCCAAGTGCCTGAAGGACCTGCATTTTGATATGCTTCCTTCACTTTAGGCACTAGTTCAAGGGTTAGGGGCTCTGCGTGCCTTTTTTCGGAAATATGCCGACAACACTCAATTATATATCTAAGTATCAGGTACTAGAAGAAGCGCAACTTAACAAAATGCTTTCAAGAAGTTAGCAAAAGGCCTAATGCAAATCCAGAAAAAGAAGGTAAGATCTGAGGATGATAGGTCGATGCAAGAAAGAAATGGGGTAATATGTCAAATACATCTATAAAGCGGATAACTAGGTGACCCGGAAGAAACCCTCAGGCGAGGCTTGCCTTCAGTGTGCAGTTCCCTGCTAAGAATGATGCTCTAACTCTTCTGCCCTCGCAGACTGAGGTGCCCGGGGATCAGTGGAGACTGAGACTTGCTAGTTACACTTTTCCCTACCTCCACCAAGTGATCTGAAATGGTCTTTTCTTTACAATCTGCCATGTTTGCTTAACCCTTGGGGCTGCACTGAGGATGCTCGGGAATGCCGTGATGCTCCTTTTCGACCCTTTTCCTTGCATGTACCCAGGGATTGCCTGGGCCCTTGATCCATGGCCAATGCTTTCTGTAATGTACAGTCTTAGTCTCCCTGTACTGACCAGTGTTCCAATACACAGGATGCCTGGTCTCCTTATTTATTCTCAAGCAATTCTAAATGTGGAGTTAGACACTCCAGCCTAGCACCTGACCTGTGGGTCTAACATAAGTGCCAAGGACTGGTCATTGAAGACCACTTGATCCTTGATGGCTTCCAAGAACCAGTATATTTGCTGCCGCTAGGTGCAGCCACGCTAATTCTGTAGTGAGAGCTGCTATTTATTTATTATTATAGTGCCATCGCAGTTTAAGATACACACCTAAGCCCCTAGTTAGCCTTTGCCCATGCTCAGAGAAGGTTTCAGAATGCATTTGGTAGACCACGCTTTCCTTCTAGCTGCACCCAAGTTGCTGAGGCTGCCGGGCCCCTCCTCCTTGTGGATACACTATCTCTCGAGTAAAGCGGTTACCTCGATGCTACCATTGCCCACACTTTCTGTTAGTTAGATTTTAGTTTCTTTCTACAGACCATTCTTCCCGGCCTCTGCTTATACATCCATAAGTAACTTGAACTGTGGGGTTAGAGAATTCATTAGGGCAGCCGATCTGGGATTCTAACATGGATGACATGGGTTGGTCATTAAGGAACACTTGACCCAGGATGTAATCGAGAAACAGGCATTTGTCCTGCCACACATGTCTGACAAGCTACCCCTTTGTCTGATGGATGATGCATTTTAAATCCCAAGCCCTGGCCACATGTGACACCAGTCTCCTCTACCCCTACACATAAAGACAGCTAGCACTCTACCAAAAACCCCAACCCAATGGAGAAGGCCCTAAATGGATATGTGGTTAATGCATCTTCAGCAATAAAACATGTGTTTCATTATTCATGATCTTATAAGTGACCAAGAACTTGACGACATACCTTTGCCTCACATTAGCCGGCTTTTCTAACAGCAATACTAGTTCATCATTAAATCTAGTACCCCCAAGTTATACATATGCCAAACACAACAGATAAAATAGCTTAGTGTGCAGCCAGGATCCTGAAGTAAGAACTAGACTTTCTCAAAGTGACAGCCCTCGCCTTTCCGAGCCTAGAAGAACGATGCCCTAAAGGCCAAGCATCCCAAGGCCGCCGCAAGTGACTCTCAAGTCCACTTGCTAAGTGCCATTTTCACCAATCCAGATCTGATGCCGCCGTCCCCACCTCAGCCGTTTGCCTGGATAGGCTACTATGCATCACAATTAATATTAGCCTAAAAGCAATCCTGACTGCCAAATCAATCACACTTTCACCCAAAAAGGCAAAGAATGGGCACTAAATACATCGGTTCCATGTCATTTCATGGCGGGATGAAATTTCGCTGGGATTTTCTCTGCGGATATTTTAACGGAAAAAATCATTGCATTTTTTATTTTTTTATTTTTTGGGGGTTCACCCCCAAGCTCCCCATCACCTTTATTTTTGTATCTATTCCCGAACACCCACATCCCATATATATATTTTTCTAACCCAGCCTAAAAAATGTGATGAGTTTTTTCATTAAAATTCCCACAGAGAAAAACTCAGTGAACTTTCATGCCGCAATGAAAGGACGTCATACAGATACATCATGTGCCTTTGTGTACATCTGTACACTTTTAGATCTCCACAAACAAGACTCCCCCATACCATCTTACCAAAAAATCCAAATCTTGTTTGGCATAATAGTTTCATTACACATTCCAAACATTCTCATCCATTGTTCCGAGGGCAACACTGTTTAATGTAATTAGTAAAGAAGAAAGGAATTGGCATATGATCAATCAGCCAAAATGCACAGAAAACATCTTCTGATAAATATATAAAAACATCAAAACAAACAGAGATGATTGTCTCACTTCCAAATTTCCAAAGAACTTCCTGAACAAGTAATGATCTAAAAAAAACAAATGTCTTGCACCATCACTTCGACCCTCTCAAATAGTGTGTGACCACGTAGCATCGGTTTTCTACGATGAAACAGGCAATTTCAAACTGGAACTGGAGAGGGCCAAAGTCCTATTAGATATCGATATCTTCTCTGACACATGGGATAAGATTCACCAGCACCCATGAACACATTTTATCCAGGGAACTTTAAAACTCTCTAGAGGGCCCTTTAGAAAGCTAAAGTCTCCTGGTCGCCACATGACATTGTACCAGTGGTCACCCTTACATTTGTTAGCCCTTACCTGATAGTGGCACTCCTCTAAACGGTTCTTATTTTGCTATATGATATCATTTTGCCAGTCAAATGAACAACAGCATTCATCCTACGAATCCTTAAAAAATCCATGGATACCACCACCCAGACACTTGTCGGCCTATTTCCAGACTATCATTCTCAGAGAAATTTCTTGAAATCAGAGTTGCACAACAAAGTCACGCACACATAGAAACTAACAACCTGGTGGATCACTTTTAAACCATGGTCACATACTGCAGAAGCATAGAGGCGGTATCCACATCAGGAGATTGGTGGATAGCTTTGGTGTCGAGGCACTCATTATATTACATTACTCTGCTGCCTTGGATATTATTGATGAAAAAGTGCTAAACAGTCACCTATCCCTTATAGTAGTCCATGAATTGTTTCATGACTGATTGCGTTCATTCTTTAGCAATAGGGCCCAAACTATACCCAGGCCATCTTTTCAGTGCAATATACATAAAGTAGAATGTGGAGTTCCCCAAGGGTCAGACCTTTTACCAGTTTTATTTAATCTCTAACTTCAGCCCCTTGCGAAGCAAGCACAAAATCGAATAAGATGCCTGGCCATCTGATTTGGGTTAGTGCCCCAAACCTACCCTAAAAGCAGAGTTTCATACATAGAAACCAATTCATGGTGTTATCCCAAATATGTAAAATAACCCAAACATGCTAATTCCAACTGATTTTTTGTAAAATGTTTTCCCATTCTGCTTTTCATTCACCAAGTAACACAGTAAATACCTTTTGCCATCTTGCATAGATTGCTTCAACACATCATACACTCTCTACATGTGGTGTTACCCAGGGCTCTATCCTTTCGCCTTGGCTTTGCAACATCTAACTTCCACCTCTTGCTCACCTGATATCTGCCTTCTCTCCTCATTTCCAGTGTTACGCAGATGACACACAACTCTTCTTCAAGCTCCCCTCTTCCTCCTCCTCTTCCTCCTTTATCATCCCTGACTGTCTGCTATTCATTCTTGGTGTACCTCCAATAATCTTTGTCTTAATGCCAATAAGACCAAGATCCTTCCTATCGGGACACCTGTTCCCCATTTCCCTCCTGCAATCTGGCCACCCTCTATGGGCTCATCTCTCTCTCTCCTTCCACTGAGGCCACAAACCTTGGGGTCATCCTCTCTCTCCTTTACTCTTCACATCTTGGACCTTGCCAAGAAGATCCACTTTCAACTTCACCTCCTTAGAGGCATTCTCCCTCTCCTCACCTTCACCCAGAAGCTCAATGTCTCTAGAGCTTTGGTCCACTCAGTCTAGATTACTGTAACAGCCTCTTCCTCAACCTGCCTCTTTCTTCGCTCCGTCCTCTTCAACTAATCCAGAATAGGGTTGTGAGACTTATCATTGGCCTCAAGCCCTAGGACCGTATTTCTCCAGCTCTAAAATCTCTCCACTGGCTCCCGGTTGCTGCAAGGATGACATTCAAGACCCTTTTCTTAATCCACAAGGCTGTCTTGGGCCTGGGACCAGGCTAACTGCAACCTCTCTTACTAAATAAATTCCTTCCATATCCCTTCAGTCTTCTGGCTCCAACTCTCTGCTGATCAAATGCTTTTCCAAGCAGAGAGCTCGGGGCAGATCTCTCTCCTCACCTGGTTCCCTCCTTTGGAACAGTCTTGTTCTCTCTCTCCGTCTTGAACCGGACCACCTCAAGTTCTACAAACAACTCAAGACCTTTCCCTTCTCCTCTTTCCCTCCCCCCCTCCCATGCGAACCATCCCCTTTGTCGCTGAGATTGGCTGAGATTGGCAGCCTGGTCCCTTCTGCCCAATCACCCACAGCACTGCACTGCCCTATGGGCCCAAACCCACCTGCTGGGTGTTTTTTGCCTCTGCCATGCACTTACTTCTTTTACGATAAACCTCCCTCTTCACCGGGGATGTCTCTGTTCTTGCACTTACCCCTTGCCTCCCCAATGGGCACCTCTGGCACTTCCTCCCTAGGGGACCCAAATTGCACATACCCCCACCACCAAACCCCCTTTTTTAATTTCACTGCACTTACACTCTGTATGTCGCAAGGCCTAGTAGAACTGCTGTTCCTTTCCGTTTATTCATTGTCATTTTCACGGTTTATTGGCTCCCTTGTTCCCTCCCCTTGTGCCTTGTGGTGCTTTGAAACACCGTCTTGCTGTATAAGCAGCTTATACATATCCAATAAATAAATACACAGAGCTATCCCAATATGCAAGCGTCATGCCCCAATGACGTCAGAATTTTGCATGTTGTGTGCTTTTGATACTACAAAAACCGGCACACATAACTCCAGCAATCCACCAACTTCATTGACTTCCAGTGCCCTGTATACCAAGATCCAAGATCAGGCTGTACAAAAATGATCAAACTCTCCCTTCATCTTACCACCTACTTATGATAATGCCCAAAACAAAACTAAAGCAGTGGGGCAAATGAGCCCTTTCCTCGATGGTGCCCTCAACATGGAGCTCCCTTCTTGCACATTTGTCTAATTGTAGGCCACCTCAAATTCAGCAAGACTCTGAAATGCTTCTTTTTGCCTCCTAAACTGGCCTAATGTCATCTCTACCTGCCTGTTAACTTTCTCTGATTCTCAGCTCTCTTATTCAGGACTAAGGGTCCATTGAATGGAGTACGTTTGACCTCAGGGGTGGACGTGGAACCAAAAGAGGCTCTGAACATTTTTTTAAAAGTCGCCGCATATTACACATTTTCAGCAAACCCAACCCTTTTCCTATGTGAACATTTGTAAATACCACAGAAAAGAGGCCCAGTGTGCAGAGGCCCACCGGGAAATCTCCAGAGTTCGCTGTAGGCCAATACACCCCTGTTTGAACTTAATGACTAAAGAAACATAACATAAAATAAGATATTGCTCCTCTTATCTGGGGGCAAAGTGCGTATACGCCAATTGTATCCCAGCCGTATCCTGCCTCTATTCCTGTGCTGCAGTTGCTTATTCATGTGAACAGGTTGCAGCAGAGTGAACATACAACATCTGCTGAGTTTACTGGGCTGCCAGCTCTTTGCAGAGCACTTTCCTGGACACCTAGCGCCAATAATATATTTAGAAATGGTGGACTATGTTCCTTTCTTTACACAGGTGCTTGTGTCTGTGGGGGGGCTGGCGGAGGGGGAGCACAGGGGGTCGGTGGTGTCTAGTGCAAACCTTTTGGTGCACTGGTGCTCTCGTTTTCCTGCCGCATGCGACCCCCTCACTCTGCCTGCTGTGAGGGGGGAGTATAATGGTGGTGTAAGTGACCTATAAGCAGTGGTCGAAGTGGACGGGAACAGTTGGGAGCGGTGCTCCTCTACTTTTTACATTTATCACTGTTCCCATACTTTTATCATAAAAAAGACACCATTCCGGAATGGTATTGTTTTAAAATAAAAGTGTAGGAAGCAATTGAAACTTGCACTTCAGTACACTGCACTGAAAGTTCCCTTATACAGCAGGCGCGTTTGTTTGGTTGTTTGTTTTGTGCGTTTGTTTTGTGCGTGGGAGGGGCTATGGCGATAGGGATTGTGGGAAAATTAAAACAAACATCTCTCTAAGACGACTGAGAACAGTGGCACACGTTTCCATTGCACAACCACTGGATCATGGCCATAGGTTCTATTTAGGACAAAATAAGGAAGCAATCAGGGAACAGGTCGCCCACAATTCATCAGGCAAACTGACAGAAGGAGTGAAGAAATGAGACCTCAGCTTTCCTGAAAACCCTCTACTGGTTACTTCCCAAAACCGAGGAGCACTCAGCATAGACCACCAGCACTCAAATGAGGCATACACAAGGTGTTCTCTGGTAAAAGATGTTCTCAAAGAGAGACAGCCATCACGTTTCGTAAGCTAGCTGGACATGGACACACAGTGCTATGTTAGTGTGCGGGGAAGCAAGTTCGCTGTCATGTGTCATGCATCTTGGACAGTATAGTGTCCACTACAGAGCTACAAGGCGACGTGAAACGGACTTTTAAAGAAGACACAGTGAATAATATTAATGATGTTTCTCCCGCTTCTCAGCACTAATGTTGCCATTACCCATATTTATGGTACTCAGTGTAGTGACCGTGGAAGTATGAAGGCCTGAGTCTGCTTTGCCGCTCGATTGGAACTTGTGAAATGCAGGCTGCCGCATATCTGAGGTGATCACGTAACTCAAGAGCCGTAAAACTGGAGGATATCAAAAATAGCCCAGCGCCTTGAAGTTATCAACTTGTAGCACTTTTTAAAAACAGACTACCATGACATATAACACAAATAAAAGCCCTCAAGCTGTCAGTGAGTAACATGCTGCTTGTCTTTGCAGAACCTGGAAAGCTGACAAAAGTCATAGTAAATGACACCCCCCATTAAGTACAAATGTATGCTAGCCTTAAAGATCTTCCTCCATGTACCTTGTATTGCTGTATATTCAATGCCACTGTTTTCTGCAAACACAAGCCTTTTTAAAGGCCTTTTAATTTAGTCAGGCAATCAGTGTTTTTATGTTTTTAAATGACCTGTATACAGAGCACTGTCAATTTCATCCATTCATTTATGTATATGTGTATGGCGATTTCAATAGTGCAAACCTATCAGAGAAACAACGAAGCTCGAGGGTAACAGTAGCGTATATGGTTGTTCAAGGGTAGGCACTCTTGCTGGGGTTCCAGATCAGCAGCTGAAAATGTGTTCTTGGAAGCTGAGGTTATTAATGTGCTTCCTGAAGTACATAAGGGAGTGAGCCGCCCTGTTGTGCATCGTGATGTTGGTTCAGACTATGTGCATATAGCTTGAGGTTGCTCTCCTTTTATTTCTTCTTGCAACTATTGGTTTCCGTAATGGCACTTTTAAGGCTCCTTGTGTCGCACTGGCCTCTAGAGGGATGGGTAAGTCACCCACCTAGTGATGGGCATGTAACCCAGGTAGGAATAAGACTTGGCTGTTATTGCCTGTAACGCGATTAAGGCTATTTTAACCATGTTTCAGGCCTGTAGGTGTCGTCCACTGAGCTTCTTGACCAAAGGCATTTTGGGGCCCAATTTCTTTGCTTCTTGTATGAGGCAAGCTGTGGCATGCTGGAGGGCTTTTAGGGAGAATGCTGGGACTCCAGTAAGGAGGCCACTTCCACTTCCCAGCTGAGAGAATTCCAGGGCTTGGATGGCAATCCTAAAGGCTGCGATTGGGATAAAGACCTTGAATATACACATGTGAGTAAGCTGGTAGCAGTCCATTTGATGTTGAGCACTGAAGGAGAGGCCATCGTTGAAGGTGAAGCTGGGTAATATGGAGCTGGTAAGAAGTCGGAGGTGAAATTCACCTCCAACTTCTTACCAGCTCCATATTGTGAATCCATTAAGTTT
This sequence comes from Ambystoma mexicanum, assembly GCF_040938575.1. Lineage (NCBI taxonomy): Eukaryota > Metazoa > Chordata > Amphibia > Caudata > Ambystomatidae > Ambystoma > Ambystoma mexicanum. The sequence continues at coordinate 628,666,650 of NC_090935.1, forward strand.
CATTTCCGTCAGCCAGTCTTGAACTTGTGCTTGGATGAGCTGGTGAAGGAGGATGATTTCATGCTTTGTGTGGCTCAGATTGACGTGGTTCTAAACATCCAGGCATGTATGAGGAGAAAGGAAACGTTCAGGCAGTGCCAGATGTCGATACAGAAGACTGCAGTAAGGCTAGCACACCTTTTTTATATACAGTTGCAGAGGTAGAAATCGGTAGGTTCCAATATGAAAGGATTTAACTGTGTTTAGGGTGCACAGGAGAACTATGCGACACTGGCATGACCAGACGCTCTCTATAATGGAAACAAGTTAAGTGTCCACAACTTATGGACACTCCCGTCCCATGCACACCTATATATACTGAAGAAGACCTCGGTCAGGTATTTAGTGTAACTTGTATAACCTGTATAACTTAATACCCAGTTATTATTCCAAAGAATGCACTTATTTTTTCTTTATGTGTATAATGGTTATTTTACTACACATGAGTCACTTCCAAACTCTGGGGAGAGGGCGGATAGCTGTGAGACACATTAGGGTACTGACATCAGAGATATGGGTTTATCCCAATCTAAGAAAAGCTGGTGTCTGTTTCCAGTATGGATGCCACCCATTGGATAACATCTCTTTTGAAGCCCATGTTTGAGACCAGGGTTTTGAAGATTGTCGTGTGGTCATCCATGGATTAGGAGGCAGAGAGGTCCAGCAGAAAGAGAAGGCAAGCGTTTCCTTGTTCATGGATTTGAAACGCTTTGTTGATGAACTGGATACTGGTATTCTCTGTGCAATATCTGAGTTAGAAGTCAAATGTGTAGTCTAGAAGATGGTGTTCTGAGATAATTTCATGTAATTGATATTGATATTTTATATGTATCACGCTCGTGCACAAGTGTTTCAGAGCGTGACAAGGCAAAGGATGGGAACAAGCGAGAAAAAAAACAATGATCTTACTAGGCCCAGTGACATTGAGAATGTGCAAGTGCATCAGAGAGGAAGAAGGGGGGAGTGCATGGGAGGGGGGGAGGAGGAAAAGTGCTGAGCAAGGAGAAAATAAATAAAACATAAATAAGTAAATAAATAATCAACAAACAGTCCTAGTGCAGACGGCAACTGCTGGGTATAAGGGAGCAGACATAGGCCCTCATTCCAACCCAGGCGTTTAGGGTTTAACGGCGCCGTCGGCGCCGTTAACCCTTAACGCCTGATTTCCATCTTAACGCCTGCTTTTAGCAGGCGTTAAGTACCAAGGCGCTAAGCGTCCTTGGCGCTAATTACGGCACCGTAATTTACGGTGCCGTAATTAGCGCCTTCTCCACTCCCATTATGCCCTATGGGGCAAAAATGGGAATGGGGAAGGGTAAATGGGGATTCGGGATTTACCGCCCCACTCACCTTGGAATGGGGCGGTAAATCCGCCATCCACCATGGTGTAAACAGAGTTTACACCATGGTGGTAAAGTAGGGAACTTACCACCTGGGTTGGAATGAGGGCCATAGTGTGCCTGATAAGTGCAGAAAAAACAGGTGGGGGGCTGTAGGTTTACAGATACAGACCCCAGTGCAAGGGATTGCCAGGAGGCAATGCGGTTGGGTGGCAGGGTGAGCAGGTACCTGGGCCTGAATGCCAGAGGGTGACCAGGTGCACGATGCCGAGACAGAACAGATCAGCAGGGGAGAGGAGGAGAGAAGGCAGAAGCAAAGAGGAAGGTCTTGAGGTGCTTCCGGAACTGAAGATGGTTCTTCTCAAGTTTCAGAGAGGCAGGAAGGCTGTTCCAGAGGGAGGCCCCAGCTGAAGACAGAGTTCTACCCCCAGCTCATTTCTTAGAAAAACATTGTGGACAATGCAAAGGGTCTTGTAGTTAATCCTTGCAGCCACTGAGAGCCAATGGAGAGATTTCAGGGCTGGAGAGATACGATCCCAGGGCTTGAGGCCAAGGACAAGTCCTGTTCTGGATAACTTGCAAAGGGCGGAGAGTAGAAGCAGGTAGATTTAAAAATAGGCTGTTGCAATAGACCAACACGGAGAGGCCCTGGGCTCAAGAGGCAATGTGCTTCTGGGGGAAGGAGAGGAAAGGAAGAATACCTCTGGGGCGCCCACTAGGGAGAGCACATCGACGTGAGGGATAGTCAGTTTCTTTGCAGGAATATTCAGTAATGAGCAGAGCTTTTTAGAGGTAGAAGTTACAATTAAATAGCTCTAATATTGTCTGTCTGTTTTGTGATATAGATGCAAAGATACAAACAACAAATTCACCAGTGTTTTGATGTGACCTGTTATCATGAATTTCCAGTATCTTCCTAAGAGTTAGATCAGTCAGAGATTCATTTAATCCATGCAACTGCACATATAGACTTGGGGATGAACATGGAAATGCGTTGCAGTGAATATTTATGTAAGTTCTCTCTTGGAGTTAGTGACACATGCTGACTTGGAAGCCCAAAACATTCCTGCTCATCATCTGCTCAGACACATGTGTTTTGGTGTTCGAATTCTGAATGATCAAGGTTATCTACCCAACATCCTGAAGTTCAAGAGAATGCAGATGACTAGCCTGTTCCGCTCCACCAATGACATTAGAATGATGAACTCCTTCCTGGCATTGATCCACCTACGCCCCACCTGCCACTGTTGCCTATTGTTTTTTTAATTTCTTTTTATTTATTTGCATTTGTAAAGCGCATAAGCACATGGGCATTAAGGCGCTGTTGCGAACATGTTGCATGATACATATACTTGGCAGAGGAAAACATACGCATAAGAGTTAAGAAAACAGGGAATGGAGTCCTGAAATAAGCAAAAGAGTTCATTCTGAAGTCCAGAGTTTGTGAAGACACAGTCAGGTAAAGGGAAGTTTTTTAATGCTTTTCTGAACACCTAATGTGAGCTGTCTGCTCATAGCGTGGATGGGAGGGAGTTCCATTGGGACTCAGCTACAGACGTAAAGCTTGCACTACCTCCTCTGGTTCGCTTTTATTTTGGTGGGATAATCCAGTGGGCGTAAAGGGCTCTGACCCGTATTGTAGGGTTGTCCTCGACAAATATTTGGGCCAGATAGACTGGTGTTGTGTTATGAAGGCATGTGTGGGTGGTGGTAAGGATTTTAAAGATATCCTTTCTTTTATAGGGCGTCCTTGTGCCTTTTATCTGGCTGCAGAGATGTGGTGTTTTTTGGAGATGTTAAGAGCCGAACGTAATGTATTGTTTGTATTGTCTGCATTTTGCAAATGTATTTCTTTGCGATGCCTGCAAATAGCGTATTGGAGTAGTTGAGTCTCGCTCCGGTTATCGATCTAGCAATGGGTAGATAGCTTGTTGGTGTAAGGTATTGCCTAGGTGCATTGAGAAGCTTAGCCGTGTAGGCAGCCGATGAGGCAATGGCATTTACTTGTTGAGGTGCTCTCCCAAAGTTTTAACAGAAGCCGACAGTGGGATTTTGATGCTGTCAATCAAGAATGATGAGTAGGATGGAGGTTGTTTTATTTGCACCCTGGATGATCCTACAACCAGAATATCCATTTTGTCATCATTTAAACAGAGGTTGTTCATGGACATCCAAGACTAGAAGGTGCAGTAGATTTCATTGATCAGCGTAGAATCTTTTTCATGTGTGCCAGATAAAGGTAGAAGGATTTGCGCATCATCAGTGAAATTTGTGTAAAGTACGCTGAGGTTGTCTAGGAGGTCGAACAGTGGTTTGGTGAAAATATTGTACAAGGTGGGGGAGAGGCAAAACCTTTGAGGGACTCCAAAAGGAATTGGTTGATGTGGGGAGTTCGCTAGGTCTGAGAAAACTCTTGAAGATCTGCCTTCGAGGAAGGAGATGATCCAGATCATAGCGTCCTTGGAGAAGTTGGCTGCTGTAGTGAGGTGGTGGCACAATGTTCTGTGGTCCACCAAGTCAAAGGGGCCGATAGGTTGAGGAAGAGGAGTAATGCTACCTTGCCTTTGTCTCTTAAATACTCCAATTGATTATTCAAGTCTAGCAGGGCCGATTCGGGTTCCGTGGCCAGGTCAAAAGTCAGATTGGCGTTTCCCTAATGTTTGATTTGATTGGAGGAAGACTAGTATTTGGTTCTAGGCTGCCCGGTCCAAGACCTTTAGCAGAAACGGTACCATAGTGTTTGGGGGGTAATTGTGTTGTGGTAAGACTGAGTTCTGACCCAGGGCCTCAGATCTTAGAGAACGCCTGGGTACATATTGAGTGATCCTTTCCTTCAAGAATGCCGTCACTTTCCTGTGCAGGCATCTGTGGACCAGAGTCATAGATTTGAACTGAACCCTGTCTTCGACGGTGAGCCAGTGTAGAGCTATTCTATCGGCGGTAATGTGGTCACTTTTTGTTTTCCTTTTTATTATTCTGACTGCATTGTCTCCACTACCCAGCATTCCACTGGGACAATTTTCATCACTAGATTATAAGCACCGTTTCCAACTGTTTTCTCTGGTTTTTAACTTGTTTTGTGATGTTTCCATATTATAATGCATAAGAGCACTGGGCAGAGGGTTGTAATTACAGCTTTATAGTCCTGATCCTTGCCCTGAAGGCCAAGTTAAAGACCTGAGTGCAGCAAGGGAATTTAACAAGGTCTTATGTGCCTGTAACTTCCGGTATGGCCTGGTCTATGCAGCTCTTATCTTCTTTTTAAATAAAAAAAAATAGAAAAACAATCTTCCTGGAGTTGTTGTTGGGAACTTCCTAGAGAGGGGCAAGCTTTAGAAAACAGTCGGGCCATATCTGCCATGTGCGGCCCAGCAAAATACTGCAGCCAGCATAGGTGGTGGATGACTGCTCCCCAACCTAACAATGTAAGGAGTGGGGCAAGAGGGCAGGTGATTTCTTGTGCCCAGGCCCCGACTGTCAGGTGCAGCAGGGCGAGGAGGAGAGCAGCGCTGGCTGGGGTCCTCCACCCACCATCTCTAAGAAAGTACGAAATGGGGGGATTTCTCATGCCAGGGCCGTATCTGCCAGGTGTTGGCAGTGTGGTGTGCCACTAAAAAGAGAGACACCACACAGAGAGTCACAAGGAGTTGGCTGCATGGTTGTCAGCACAGAGCTCCCAAGATGAGAGGGAGCACCACGCTGACAGTCATGCGGCACTGGCATCACGGCTGTCAGCCCAGTGCTCCCTCTCATTATGGGAGGGCTATGCTGAGAGCCATGCGGTGCTGGTAGCCCAGGGCAACGGCCAGGCTTCCCTCATTGGCTGATGTCTGGCGTGTACAGATTTTATGAGCCACACTCGCTCATATAGTCTGGAAATTGGCCAGTGTGATTGTTCCAGCAAAAACATGCAGGACCTCTATACATGTGTGTCTTGGGTCAATGACAAACCAGTTTGTTCAAAGTAAATGATAACACATGAGAGTCTAGTAAATGTGAAAAAATCATGTCATTCAAACCTGTATGATAAATAGCTGCCGATCGTCTGTTGAGATGTGGAACTTTTGGTTTGCTGTGTCCAGCTACAATGCAAAAGCCTTTTTGCACGAAAATAATCAACCTTGAACTGAAGGTTCCATGTCTCACCAGACGAATGTCCACTATTTAGCATCATACAGGTTTGAACGAGATGGTGTTGTCACATTTAATAAACTCAAATGTGCTATCATTCACTTTGAAAAAACGGGTTCGTCATTGACTGAGGTCACACCTGTATAGAGGTTCTGCATGTTTTTGCTGCAACTATACGATCTCCAAGTTGGGATTTCTCTTGCCAAGAGAAATACCCAGCGGACCGATACACATGTCGGCTGGGTTCCTTTTCATTTTTCTTTTATCATTAAACAAAAAATTGTGTACATATGTTCAAGTTATGCATTCGTTAGCCGGTGCAGTGAGAGAGTGATTCCATTTCTATATCCATTGTCATTGGAGTCTGGTTGGGCACTGGATCTCTCTCTATCACCGACGCTTGCAGCTGGCCTCCAAGATTTTTATAGCAAGAGCGCATGGGATTACATTTCTATTGCTCTTTTGGAACATTAAGAGATTGCACCTAACGGTCAAAAGAAACCCTATGCACATCTTGAAGGAGTCCCAAAGAGTAAAGTAAGATTCCACCATGCCCATACTGCTCTCTAAAGTGCTAGAGGTGACATTCTGAAGTGACTCGCAGAATTCAGGATCATATAGGCTGTCCCTTTTAAACCTGCAGCTACTTCCTGGACCCTTTCGAACCAGACGTAAGTAGGTGACCAGTAGCACTGAATGGTCTGCAAACAATATTACAACAAGTGGCCCACTGTATTACACATCAGATATGAGTATTAGATCAATGCTTGTGGCGTAATCATACATTAAAGAATAAAATGCAGATTGCCTTGAGTGATCATCGCCGGCCCTCCACATACTCGCATGGTAATACAGCTCCATGGAACTATATATATAGCACTGCTGCCATTAGAATTTTCTGAGACCTACTATCTCTTCTTGATACGTATCAATGCAGTATTAAAGTACCCCCTTGCATGTGGATGAGCTTAGGGCTCTTTAGGAAAGTGCATGCAATGGATGGGTTCACACAGAATAACTCGAGTTCAAATAACCGAACCAACTCAGGAAGATGGCAAAATACTGTTTTATTAACAATTATCTAAAACAAGGAGTTACAACGAACATCAATGGACGCATGCTCAATCTCTCTCAGTGATCTTTTCACACAACATAGACTTTATAATAAAAATATGTCACAGGCGACGTCATACTACGTGGCAAATAATGAAAAACCTACTTGGGATTGGGATAGGCTTAAGGTGAACATCTAAGTATACTATCTGTAGGAACTGGGATTGTAATTGGCTGACCACTGCCAGGTGGACTACATGTGCCTACCTCTAAAACATGTAATCTTCAAAAACATTAGGAATACGGTTTCTTATTGGTTTCTCAAACTATAAGGTCCATCGTTATATGGACCTTTATGTTTGTGCCATGTCTGGAACATTCGGTTCACTTAGCAGCATGTCAGCCCAGACCCAGGTGCAAGGAGGTGGACCTGACTCTACCTCACCCAATTAGCCCAACATCTCTCATCACCCATGCCTTCTGCCATGAAGATTGTCTTTGAACTTGGCCTTGCAAAATATCCTTGTCTCTGAGAATACACAGGAGTCTGCATTCTATTCATTACATATAGCCAGCTTCTAAGATGACTTAGTCTACTTGCGTTTCAGTGTCTGTACAATTATTGAATGCTAGATTCTCTGTAGCACTTCATGCACGTGTAAGCTTCTTTTCTGTATTTAAAAGTTCACTTGATTCTTTACTCCATCATTAGTTTCTGTAGTATCCATACATCCTCTTCAGCCAGTATCCTGAGATGCTGTTCATACTCTCTTATGATGTCACAGGCTTCTTTCTTTGTTCTTTATTATATTCCTTCAGGGAGTTCCTCCTTCAAATTGTCGTCCCTGCGGGGATACATTCGATAGGGTTGCCTCAATGGGTATCTTCTTTCAAACATAAGTTGTGGTATTGGCACAACTGCTGGTGTCAAGCACGGAACAATCTCAGGCTTCCAACATATGGGAGGTAGAAGGACGGAGTTTCCTGCAGAGGCATGCAGCTGCTCCTGTACATGGGTATCTGAGAGCTCCACACGTTTCTTTGTATCATTATCATAGATCGTTAGGTCGTCACAATTAGGACCATTAATATAAACAAACGTTACGTTATAGGATGAAATTGGCTCCAAAATAATCCAAAATCTTCCAAGATCATCCATAGTTTAAAGTTCAAACACATTTGGATCAATGAGGCTACACCTCTAGCATGCCATGAATCTGTGATACTCTTAGTTTCCGCTCAGGAGCAATGGGATGTCGTAATTAGGTTTGTTTCTACAGTATCACCACACATACATTAAGTATTTTCAAATATGACTGCAGTTTCCTTCATTTAATGCTCTGATCCAGTCCCTGTTAACTCCAGAATATCACATTCATATTTAATTTGATACCTTGATGTTGGTTCTCCTAGAGCCCCTTTCGCCTGACTGAGCTGTCCATGGATTAATTGACATATTAGAAAGATCTCTCCTAGTGTTGCAAACAAGTCTGAATAAGTCAAACCTTTAAACGCAGCTGCTCTTCCTCCAACCACTTTAGACAGGTATGCCCCAAAACTAACCCAAATAAAACGGTTAGCAAAAACCGAGGCATGAATCATGAGGACATCACATTACCAGTCAGTGTTATCCCTCCCCAAGATTCAATATATAAGGTTAGAACACAACGAAACAGTTACAGCACAACATTACTTGGGAATCACAAGCTTGCCGAAATACAAGCCAATACTGTATTTGAAACCACACTTATTTATTCATGTCCCACCAAAATCGTTGCAAACTACCCAAAGAGGCAATGAGATCAGAGGAGCCATTGCCCACGTCCGATACAGAAAACCATGGGGTGTTCTTGTTTGTTTACCCACAATGTGGCAGGGAACCTTAAAGCAAAAACCTATTTGTTTAGGGAAAATCATTCTCTCAGAACCTCGCTGGCGGGCAAAAATGTGAGGAATTACATTTCTTTCCAACTGTATCACAGACCTGGTGCAAAATCTTTAACTCTATCGTTACTAACAATGTAAAATAAAACATAGACCCAGGGGAGTTGCTAGGTCTGGAAAAGACCCGGGGCTAAGCTGATGTCGGAACTGTTGGGACTGGGGGCTAGCTAGTCTTTTGGCTGTAGCTCCTGAGATTCTATCCGGGGCTACAACCAAAAGATCAGGGGCTATAGCCCCCTTAGCCCCCCCCCCCCTAGCAACGCCCCTGCATAGACCCTTTGGACTAATGAGCCGAGCCGAGATTTAATCATAGTGAGCAGTCACTCACTTGATCAAAACCTATAGCTCTGAAATTACCAGACTATCAGTAAATCAAGTGTATTTATTATTCACACTCATCAACTATCATTTCGTAGCAATCTAAACATCTCCTAAAATATCTACGTTTCGACTATTCTTACCAATTCGATCATATGTCATCGCATGCAAACATGTGTTTCCAGCACTCACTCTTCTTTAGGGCCTATTGTTTAGGTAGTGTTAGTAAGAGTCAATCACACAAATTAACTTATTTTCATTACATAATAACATTCAATATAGCCAACATACATTACACAGCAGTGTTGCCACTAGACAGCTGTCACACTTTATTATAACTTACATATTCAACATCACATCATGCCCTCGATATGCCAGTGCTACAGCATTAAATCCAGGGCCATACTACGAAATTGCATAGGCTCTCATACATCCCTTACACAAGCCACGGGCAGGCAGGTTTGAGGCTTACCCCACGTTCCCACCCCAGCAAAGACTGCAGAGATCACCTACAACCCAAATGCAGCCTATGGTGGCCATTCGATGCACCTCAAATCAGCCCCGGTGGAAACCTGTTAGCAGTGCCTTCAGTTGTATGTAAATTGCATCTGAATTGCTTGAATAGGTATAGCAGAATCTAAGATTGTCTGAACTGCCAATCCTTTCACATGTTTTGCAAATGGTCCACACAGAAAGCTGTGGTTGAAATTCTCTGCAGAGGTGATGGCTGCCGCACCATGCGTGTCTTGCCCAGAGCAGATGAACTAAAGGAGTCTCTGCGAGCAGCAGGTGCTGGCCAGCCTGCAGCAGGTAAACAGCAGCACCAGTTCTGAAAAGCTCATTCTATCCCCCCAAAGTCAAGGACACCTTTTGGAACCCTGTAGCCCTGGCCCCTCCCAGGTCACACTCCAGGGGGTTTCTCTCCCATCTGTGTTGTGCAAGACCCCAAGAAGTCCACTGAGTGCATACCTAACAGCCTATATTGTAGGCAGGTCTCAACGAAAGGACGTGTAGTTTAGGATTTGGAGGGTGAATTCATCCCTGAAGGGATGGGGTCCAGGTGATGCGCACAAGATCAGTCCATCCACCTATTGTAATAGAGTGACCAAGCCATCCCAAGGTGGAATGCATCTTCACTAGCACCCCATTGATAGGATTAGTAGAACTAGCTGGTATTGGATTGACCTGCCACAATACTCCAAAATAGGTGGGCCTGTGTGGGCTTGTCGGATGTTCAAACCTGGCACTTCATGAAGGTATAGAATCCGGGTCATACTATTGGCTGTAAGATAGGAATGCACATATATTGGGGATATATCTGGGACTGTGTCAGGTTAGAGGAGTGTCCATTATTATTGCCATCTAGGAGGGTCTTGGGAGGCAGAAAGGATGGAGCATCACTGAGGGATCTGCAGCCGGCCGCGCATAGGCTGTTGGCATGGTTTCTGAGTTTGCTTCAATATGCCAGCATGTCTCCATGCATACCTAGAACTCTAGTGTGGGAAGAGGGTCTAAAGTAAATCTAGTGAGGAAGGTCAGGTTCATTGAGTGGGGTTAGGGGATAGTGGATCAGTGTAAGGTCAGACCCCAGCCCTCTGGCAGGCACCCACGTGATTTCTGAGAGGTCAGATTGATAAATGAGGCGAGAACGCCAAAGGCCATAGCGGGGTCGCTCACACCTTTTGACCTGTGGAAGGCATACGAGAGGATGCCTTGCCAACCATGAGCCCTGCTGCACCCTAACAAACAACTTGTCACTGAACTGACAACGAAGGCCTTTACAATGCCATTCCTATCACAGTTCACTCTGTCAGCAATTACAGCAGACAGTCCTCAGCGCCAAGAGGTATGTAAACTGCAGAGAGGTGCTTCATTATCCCCGTAGCAAAACAAAGGTAATCAGAATACAGGGAGGTTGGGTCATCCATAACCAACATTTTAATACACAAAGACATCTGCCGCAGCCAGAGATATTTTTATGGGAGGGCAAAAGGGGCACTTGCCCAGGGCCCCCACCCTGGAGGGGGCCCCACAAGCCTGCCTGAATTAAAGAAGTAAGGCTCCTTTGTTCACAAGACTTAAATAGCACACATGAGGATATTTTATGGCATGGTGCTGAGGCTCTAAACCTACTGCATGTCTGTTTTGGCAAGTACATTCTGCCTCGATCATTCATAATGTATTGCTTTCAGTCTTCACTGTGGTATGTATAGTTTGTGTGTTCCTTGCGGCACAACTCCTGTAGCATTCTTTCCTTCCTGCAGGAATTATGTTGATCATGTGCAATAGCCAGTTTTGAAATGCATATTGGTAAATTGAGTGCCACAATCGCTCAGACGTTATGCTCAGTGTGTTAAGCACTCATTGCAGAGATATGTGTTCCTACGCAAGATTAGAATAGCACATTCCTGTAAGGCTGGCTGAGCCTTTCCTATGTCTGAAGTTTATAAACCTGCCTGCATATGTACTTGGTCTTGCAGCACAACTGGTGCTATTATCAGCAATGTACGTGCACCAGATAAGGGTTGCATTACAAATGAACATGTCATCCGTGTGGTGAAGGTCTAGAAATTGGTTTGTTCAGATGGGGTGTTGTAAAACCTATGCAATCACCTCCAACGATGAGCATAAACTGTTAGTCCAAAAGATGAATAAGTATCCATATTTGGAACCAAAGCATTCATGCTTGTATTCTGATTTGCCAGCAGACAATACAGTGATCCTGGTCAAATCATCTAATATCTCTTACATTACTGTACTGTCTTCTGTGAAGTTGGCCTTCTCACAAGCTGGTGGCATCGTTTAGCCCATTACTTGATCTTTCTTCTTACGTAGGCCATTTGAGTGGAAGTGGTGGTAGATAGAAAGGAGCGGACCAGATGGTGCAGGCCTCGGACAAGCATGTTTTAAAGTCTGCTCATTTGACACAAAAAACGCTACGCATTTTTGTAAAAGTGAAAGGTTTTTCTGCACGTTTATAAATGACAATTTTTCAAGCCAATGTTTTGGAAGTATGTAAAGCTTTGAAATACAAAAGACAAACCCAGATTAAATCTATTAAATCACACTAATTGGTATGCCGGTACTTATATACTTGAAAAAAGGTAGCAGGCGCTCCACTCCAGAAAGAACATGGCATGATAACCTGTTCTGAGATGAGAGTTTGCAGCACACGCTTTTTGCTCACTGTACCTTTCACAGTTGGGAAAAAACCATTTGCATATCAGTCTTTGTCCCACCCACATGGGCAGTCCAGCACTGAAATACTATGGCAATTCCTCTCGGAACAAGAGTACCAACAGCAACCCCATAGACGTGTTTCAGCCTTGTTGGGCATCATCAATGAGGTGAAGCTGTGGCTCTCTGAGCACAGTGAGCAGGGAGTCCACGTCTGGTTGCCCCCAGGTAACTCAGGGTGACCAACCCCAAGTTTCTTGCAAATATTTCAAAAAAGGTCGCAGGCGCTCCTCTCCAGAAAGAATTTAGCATGATGACCTGTTCTGAGATGAGAGTTTGCAGCACATGATTTTTGCTCACTGTACCTTTCACAGATGGAAAATAACCATTTGCATATCAGTCTTTGTCCCGCCCACATGGGCAGTCCAGCACCAAAATGCTATGGCAATTCCTCTCTGAACAAGAGTACCAACAGCAACCCCATACACGTGTTTCAGCCTTGTTGGGCATCATCAATGAGGTGAAGCTGTGGCTCTCTGAGCACAGTGAGCAGGCAGACCACGTCTGGTTGCCCCCAGGTAACTCAGGGTGACCAACCCCAAGTTCCTTTAAATATTTCAAAAAAGGTAGCAGGCGCTCCTCTCTAGCAAGAACATGGCATGATACCCTGTTCTGAGATGAGAGTTTGCAGCACACGCTTTTTGCTCACTGTACCTTTCACAGATGGGAAAAAACCATTTGCATATCAGTCTTTTTCCCGCCCACATGGGCAGTCCAGCACTGAAATGCTTTGGCGATTCCTCTCTGAACAAGAGTATCAACAGCAACCCCATACACATGTTTCAGCCTTGTTGGGCCTCATCAGTGAGGTGAAGCTGTGCCTCTCTGAGCACAGTGAGCAGGGAGTCCACGGCTGGTTTACCCAGGTAACTCAGAGTGACCAACCCCAAGTTCCTTGCAAATATTTTGAAAAGGTTAGTAGGCACTCCTCTCCAGAAAGAACATGGCGTGTGCTGCAAACTCTCATCTCAGAACAGGCCACAGGCCAAGCCACAACCCCATAAACAAATGTTTACTTTTGTTGAAATCCGGGGAATGTGGTGGGGTGTCCAAATGTTATGTAACCAGTATTTTCCGGAGGGTTCTAAGAGGTAACTATGCACAATTTGGTCCAGATTGGTGAAACAGTGTGGAATTGTATAAGGAACAACGCTTGGCCGCGCCACAAACAAAACCACACATTTTCACTTTTATAAATATAGATAAGCGATTTAACATTTTTTAAAAATTTTGTGGTTAAAAAAAATGCAACCTTTACAAACAATAGAGTAAACATAATTATGTAATTTTCCACATACAGTTAACCAACACAGTCTTAATACATATAAAATCCTCATGTAAAAAGTTTCAAATGTCATGCCTTGAGTAAAATTACTTTGCTAACTTTCAGTACATTATAAGAGGATTAACTATTCCCTACTAATACGTATTGATCTAAAAACTTTAATCACTTTAAAAACCCTAAAACAGCCAGAGCTATTGAGGTAGGATATCCACCTATTTATAGATGCTACTGTTTTTCAAAATCAATGGAGTCGAAACCATTCACAAATTTCCTAAAATATAAATTGTGCTGTGTTATTAAAGATGCACAATACACAACAACATGTTTAAGAATTTCCTCAGTATTCAAATAACTGCAGAATCTACAAAATCCTTCTTCAGGCAGAATCAATTTCCTTCTTACTAAAAGAGCTCTGGTTGGTAAAATATCCAACCAAAAACTCATAAAATAAGATCGAGAATTACTATTCTGAAAAATATGTAAATATGAAGCCAATTTTACTACAACTTTATGTTCGAATTGGAGGTGAGACAGAGATTGATAACTAAGAAGAGACTCCAGCGTATTAGTACCCGGAGAGGGCAGTGTGGTGGCTTCCCAGCAGATGATGAGGCTTGGTACGGGGTCCTTAACACACAGGGAAAAACCCTGCTCCAAGCCTCCTCGGAGCGAGAGGCCGCTATCCTCCCTCTCTGGGACCAAAGGTAAGTGGGCTCCCTGCATCCTCTGCCCCTTCGCCCACCCAACACCCCTTTTCCACATATCTGAACCTCTGCCTAAACCAAACCCCTCGTACCTACACTCCTCTGTCCCTCGGTGGCACCGTGAACAGTCCTCCGGTGTGTGATTGGCCACCATGGAAAGGGAGAAGAGACTACGTGTAGTCCCTTCTTCCATTCCATGGCTGGGGTTTTGTTTATCTTTTTCCATTCATTTCAATGGCTTCCATGGAAAGGGACAAGGGACTATGTGTTCTATGAGGGGTACTACTAGCAATAGAACCCTCAGGCGGTGGCATTACCAGTCTGGTAATGCCCCCAGGGCTACGTTAAAGCCCTCACTTTGCTCGGAGTTGAAACTATCGCCCCAGAGGCATTAAAAGACAAGTATTGCCCCCCTCAGAGGGTTCTATTGCTTCATTAATCCAATCCAGATTATAAAGCGCCTTATTAACACTTGTCAGATTCTCCACAATCTCATCAACTCCAAAACCCATCTCAGACAAGATGGTTTTACATTTCTCAGCAAAACATTTAATTTAGTCCTCTCTTTCTGACTGTATAACTGTGGCAAGAATAACATGTAATGAAAGTGCAGGGGGATCAAAAACAAGAATGTAATCCTAGTTCATATTTTATAGCAATGACTGGGGTACAGTTTGGCAACCTCAACACCCTCCGGCATATCAAAGCTTCACACTATCTAAGAGCTCCATTGCTCAAGATTGTATGACCTTAATCCCATAAATCAGTTTTGGGACCATCTTGCCCTTGTAAAACTGTACCAATGAGCGGGCTGAAAATGTTCCATATTTAGAATTGATCTTCATCATCTGGTCAAGTAGGGCAAAAGATGTATGTTTTAGACAGTCTGTTATAATACATTTACAAGGCTTACATAATATTGGGAAACCTAGGCATGTGAAGCTACTGACCTTCTGTAATGTGTCTTCAGTGCCCACTTCAAGGACAACCTATTTTTTGACTTAGTGAACTGAGTAATTTTAGTTTTTTGCAGATTTATTTTTAGGAAATTATCGGCAGCAAATTAACCAAACTTATTTAAAAACCACAGTAGACCGATCAGTGTGCAGTGTAATGAAAGGAAATCATCTGCATAAGCCAAGTAACTAAATGTATAAACTACCAATTTAGGTGGAACAAAAACATCTCTCACTAAATAGTATTCTAAATCCGACACACATAAATTAAACAAACAAGGCACCCGAATTCAGCCTTAGAGTCCTGAATTAGTAGGAATGTTTCCTCTGTGTAATACCTCACCCTAATATTTGAGTTATCATGCAGGACAATAAAAATCTGCAACAGACCAGACGGAATTCCCCACCAGTAAAACGTTTTCCACATGTGACTGCAATTCACGAAATCAAAAGCGGAGGATAGGTCTATATCGATGCCAGATAGATAGAGGAATATTTCTTAGCACAAGTATGATCCTGAAAGCATTTTAACAGGAAACCATTCAATTTTGTGCTATGGTTTCTCCGAAATCCTGTTTGAAAAAGCCTTGGACGCCCCACACTTTCAGCACAGCTAATCAGGAGAGGGAGGAGGATGGAGGCAAAGATCTTACTATGAGCTTCCATAACTGAAATCGGCCTATAATTATTAGGGTCCGATTTCACCCCTCTTAAAAATCAGTTCAACGTGAGAGGTTTCCCAAGAAGAGGGAAATTGACTATTCATTAGAAGATTATTAAAATATATAGTTAAAATAGTTGCCCATGTATCTGCTGCAGATTTAATCATATAGTTAGACAGTTTATTAGGGCCGGCTGCCCTAGAGGAACTTGCCTTTTTAATAATATCTAATACAACTTGTCGTGAAATCATTAGTGATCAAGAATCCCTTCCACTCTGTTGTGCCATGGGATAAAGATAATGATATGATTCCCCGTTTCCCTGAGAATATAAGGAGCCGAAGTGAGTCACCCACGTTATTTCAGAAATAGAGTTATTTTGTAAGACTACCTGGCTATATTCTAAGGAATTGATAATATTCCAAAATGTAGAATCCTCGTGGAAATTCAAAATATCGAGCAATGCCTCTCCATCTCTTTGCAACATTTTCATCCAATGATATGTTATCAAATTCCTATAAATTTGCCTTAGTTTTTTAATTTCTTTAAACTTAAGACAAGGGTCAACCAACTTCTTTTCGGCACAAATCTCTGATTTATACTCTTTCTTCCTTTCAGAGATCTCCAAATCAAAAGTATGTAAATGATTACGGTTTGTTTTCCTATAATTACATTCTGATAAAAAAAAACAACTATCTAGTGTGTTCTCTATAAAGGGTGTGAAAGTATCTAAATTAAAAGTATGAACTTTCCATGCCGTAGTAGTATCAGAAAACACCCTTTCCAGTCTCTCATTCAATAAGTGCGAGGTTCGAGCATTTCAGCATTGCTGAGGAAGGATAGCTCAGGGGGAACGCATTTTTCTTGGAAGCAATACAGTGCAACGCAGCACAGGCTCGAATCCCGATCACGTGCTTATAAACCACTGGCTGGTATTAAGTGCTTTTATAAAATGAATGATTATAATCATATACGACTTTTCGCTGGATTAATATTTACCCGATTTAAGCATTTTAGCAATTTAATGTCAAAGAGTGCAGAGACAAAATGATGATCACTTAACTCTGTTGGAATCATCCTACAGCTAACACAGATATTATACAAGAAAACATCCACAAAAATATAACCTGAAAATACATTAGTTTCTCCCCTCTGTCAAGTTGCATGAGCTGGTAAATCACCAGGCATATTCGTGTTTAACATACATAACCCCATGGATGCTAAAAAGGACTCCCACCAATGACCACAAACTTGTTTGCCCCTCACGAAGGTACCAGGGAGAAGAAAGTCAAGCCCATTACCTAAATAGCCACAGTCCCGCAAGTAGAGTTAAGGTCACCTGCTAACATAACATGGCCATTGGGAGTCCTATGCATCCAGTCATGCACATAAAGTTGCAATTTACCCACAAAGGGGATGGAGAAAAATCCCCTCATGCCAGTAAATATGAATCACAAGTAAGTCCTTCATACTGGAAGCCTTAGAAAAAATAACGCCGGCACCTGAAACCCCCCAGTCAATATCACAGGATAATGTAATAAACAGACACACACTACATCTACCAGCTGTCATAATCCCACCAGAAGGGCGTCCCAAGGAGCTTTTCCTAGCAGCCTGACAGGCAACTATATAACCATTCAACAAAGGACACTCCAACAACCAGGTTTCCTGGAGTAAAATACAATCATACTCTTTCAATTCTAGACCCAAATCCAGATTAGCAAACAGTTGGCGATGACAAGATACAACCTTCAGGGACTCCCTTTACTAAAGATTAGACCGTCTCACAAAATTGGTAGTAGTATGAATAGACAGTGCACTGACCAACCAGGATCCATGATTTTAGTAGAGGTATACTTTTGTGATGCCAAAGCTACGTCCCTAGACCCTAGGTCAGAGCTCAAAATTGTAATTTGAATACCTCTGGGGTCGGAAATCATTTTGGCACCCACCAAATCGGTACTTCTATGAGAAGATGCCCTATAGGGAGTTATATTGTAACCCATTTGCTTCAAGGGAGCTGATTTATTTAAAATAATAACATGGACAATTTTGGATCCAATATTAAAAATAACTCTGTCTGTAGTTTGGCCACCAACAGGTTCGACTAAATCAATATCCTGCGACAAAATGTCCCTTAAATTAGGGACTTAATTAAATAAGGCTACAACATTCACCCGATTCAGTAACTGCAGTTTCCCCGCCCAAAAAAGACATTCCAGGAGAAGCCAATGTTTATACTTAGTCGCCCCCTTTGAGGGTGCTAGATGTAAACTATTATGCATCTCTCCCCAGGGTAGATTCACATTAGAGGTCTGAGACTCGTACATCCCCTGCTACCATTTGCACCAGCCCCTGCACCTTTCATGTTGTTACTTAGCCCCAGATGGATATTCTCACTAAAATGATTAACCTCGGTTAAGCTAAATTACTAACAGAGGAAACCACATTCATAGGAAGCGTAGATCCACTGGACAACTGTCATCCCAAATTGTATTCCTGATGAATGAAAGAGGGGCCCTAACTGTTGCCTCCTGCAGGTTAACAATTTCAGAAGGACCTAAGGATTCCAGCCTGTCCCCTGAAAGAACAGCTAAAATACCTAGGTTCAAAAAATGAGTAATGGAATTTCTCCCCCTGCAGGCTTGATGGCAGCTTTGGAATAATTCTTGTGTAGTTTCTTACAAATGGAAGACTTCTCTTTTTGTGTAGTCACTTCTGCAACTGAGTAATAATAGTTGCAGAATGATCCAACATAGAAGAATCTTCCTCCTCATTTATGCGAGACAAATTTGCCTTTGCTCGATGCAAAAACTTCAGTGAGCACTAATTTTTTCGGTTTCTCATTACTCTTAAGGTTTTTCGATGAGGTAACCTTGTTTTGGTTTACTTTCCCTTGCTTCGAGCCAGCAGGGATCTCCTCACTAGCAATTGGCTCCCCTCTATTATCAAGCTCTCCGCCGATAGTATCCATTGTGGCTGTTACAACAACTTACTGCCAAGAGCTCTACGAGGTACTACTAGTAGATGCTTCCACAATTAGAATCGAGGACTCTTCTTTGTCCTGCGGATTTACTTGTGGCCACAAATCCTCCTCCCCCATTTCTCTTGCATGCTGGCGTACATTAACAGGTGAAGTATTAGCTTTCTCATGAGAGATTACATAGATGTATCCTTCTAAAAAGTTCATCTTAGCCAAAATGGATTTGAGAGAACTTTGCTGCATCCTAAAATCATCCTTAATGATCTCATATAATTTCACTAGAAATGTCAGTGCAAAATCCAAAGCATAAAGAGCTGAAGTAGGATCTTGCAGCCGATCATGACTCCTAGAATGAGTAGGCTGGTAGGAAAAAGCCAAAGGCTCAAACAGCCTAAAACCTTCAGAGGCGCAGAGAGAAGGGGCATGGGATAAACATGTCCCTTGCAGACCATTTTCCTGGGAAGTAGTAGTAGCAGTTACTTGCTCTTGAACAGTAATTTCAAGAGATTTGATTATTCCCCTCCCTACAAAAGGCCCTGCATCAGGATCCTGATATAAAACGTTTTAACCGATTCCAGTATCGAACGATCTCACAGCAGCCGCAACTGATCACGATTTGCGGTATCTCTCGAAAAGGCTGCTATAGAGTGCACGTTACGGTACAGTTGAATTGGATACGCATTCACTTTGTCATATTATCACAATGGGGAGAGGACAGCATAGACACTGCCACATTAGTCCCCAGAAAGGAATCAGCAAGATTTAACATCTTCAACAGCAATCTGTTATGCAAGGCATAGGTGTACATCAAAGCAGAATATCAGAGCAAGTACTTACAAAGAAAATCCGCCCACTGTCCAAGGAGGCGGAAGCCGGCGCGTTCTTCCGCGGTCTAATGCACACTAACAATCTGTAGTCACTCCGCATGGCGCTCCGCGTCGGATGCAGATTTTATCAGTGCCAGTGTAATGATGAAAGGGGTCCTCCCCTGTAACACTCAGTGAGAACAAGCAAATTCACAAACTCCAAGGAGCACTAGGAAACAATGTAACATGCAGACAAAATCCCTGCTGTCACTCCATGAATTTCATTGGAGGGAGATCCCTCCTCACAATACCAGGTATACACCTGAAACACTTAAAGTAAATCGAAGCTGTTATGAAACGCAGAAGTTATAAGACAGCCTGCCTAAATAAATTACATCACTTATTCAAAACAGACTCACGTCTAAATTAGCATGTGTGTGTTACTGCTCTGAATAATGTATTGATGTAATGCGTTTACTCACACTAATGACAAACATAATGATTAAAGCCTGTCAATGAAGCCTAGAAAATATAATAGCAACTGAACAATGGAAAATGGTGCTAACCCCATATTATGAACAAGTACATTTTTAAGAACATATGCAAACCAATACGTTTTAGTGAAAGCAATCATTTTTCATCAACTTCACATTCATGAGATCAAAAACAAATATAAGGTTGGGCTTGAAAATGACATTTAGATTAACAAAAATAATTTGGAAACAGAATTTAAAATGACCTTTATTTCAAAACAAGGCAGACGGAAAGGGGAACTGTTTTGAACTACTGGGTCCTGTAACCCCATTACTCACATGGCATTCTCCATTTCACTAAACATTACATAAGGGCATGCTAGGTTTGGACATCTATGTGACCAATGTTTCCTACAAGGCTAAAATTGAATGAAGCCAGTAAACTGCATGCACAGATTCAAAGAAAGTTAGGATTTCCCTTCCACCCTTTGAAGTGCTGATTGAGCGGAAAGTACAAAGGAAAACGGCACCATCAGAAGGGAGACAGCACTGCAAAGACATCTTGATCCAGCTGGGCACTGATGAAAAAAACACTATGGGCTAACCCCCAATGCACTTAAGAAAAAGTTGCTGGAAATTGACTGGATTGAAACTAGAGAGAAAAGAGAAAATCACCAATGTATGAAAAATGCACCAGGCGAGGCTAAAAAACTTAACACTCTCCCTAAATACATGATTATTCGATTATTGCACTGTGTAATCGTCTAAGAAGGCTATATATGAAATTCTAAGTCACAGACGAATGATCCAGTCCGGAAATACAAGCTGCAGATTCTGCTTAAAGGAGGAGGAAAACGTAAAGCATTTGGTCCTCTTTTGCCGTAGCCTAAGAGATTTACGCGGAAATTTCTGGGGAAAGAATTGGACAAATGCCTGACTTATAACGAGGATGTTTGGTGGAAGCAAATGCACAACAGCGAATGCAAACCATTAACGTTGGCACTTATGAGGTTCCCAGAGCAGCTACAAAAGATGCTGGAGATGGTGTCAGGCGTTCACTAATGAAAGCGAATTTAAATAGCAGCAAATGTGACTTAGTGCTAATAGTGCTCGCTCGTCTTTTTCTGTTCTTTATTCTTATCTTTTTATAGAATAATTGGAAATTTATTTGTAGAGTTAGTTTATATTGTGATGTATTGTTGAAGTTTTATATTTCAAAAGTTTGTATAAACTATGTGAAATAAATGTAAAAAATGTTTTTTAAATGTTTCGCTTCCGTAACAAACCCTGAAGAGTCAATACATTGATTTATTGAACCGTCAAAGATAAATACCCCCAACAATAATCGCTTTCTAAGGGATATAACATTTAAATATATGAAACAGATATTATTTGGTTATTTCTAAAGCTTTAATGGAGAATTAGAAAGATGGTCATCACCACCTGACTCGTTTTTTGGGGCCCTTCTGTGCTTGATGGAATATGGAAAGGCCCTGCATAACATGGAATGGGCTCAACCCGGAATCCTGGCAATAGGCTACTCACCCCCCTTCCTTCTGGCTTTAGGCTGAATTCTGCCTCTCATTTCTTTGCTTCCCAGTAGCCTGGAATTTGATAGGCTTAATTTGAATACTAAAAAATTGGATGGTACAGAGCACTGATATGGTCATCACATGTCAGATACATTACATTTATTTGAATAAAACTCGAATGCAGGTATTGATAAGGAAATAGAGGTTGATGCTAAGTCCCTGAGTGACACTTACATAAGTAGAGGTTAATGCTAATCCTCTGAGAAATCTTCTTGACAAAGACATAGAGATTGAAGCTAAACCTTTGTGGGTCACTCACGGGAACAGAGCCGTACACTCAGCCTTACCATAAGCCTCTGAGAGATGCCGCGTCTTGACATGGAAGTGGAGGTTAGAGGCTAGCCTCTGAGAGACACTGAAGGAAGCCGAGGTTGACAGCATTCCTCTGATAGATGCTGAAGGCATGAGGTTGAGCAAAGCCTATGTGATATACTGAACAAAGTAGAGGTGGATGTGAAGACTCTGATGAAGCGGAGTCTTGACAAGGAAAAACATGTCAATCCTCTAAAGGTTCATGTTAAACCTCTGGGAGAAGCAAAAGGAATTAGAAGTTGTTGTTAGGCTGGTGAACGTCTATGAATGCTGAAAAGACAGATGGAGGTTGATGTCATGCCACAGAGAACCAAAAGGACATGCAAGAGTCTTATATGAAACATGGTCCATGAAATGTTTCTAAAGAAGTGGTATACTTTTGTAATAAAAAAGTAAAGATATTACTTTCCTGGTTGACGTTAATGTGACTTTCTGATGATTCACCAAAGCGCCCTTTTGCTTTGTCCCACATTCCCTACTGCACTTGAGAGTTAAAGTCATGCATGTTGCTCTTCTTCATTGGCTGACTCTGACATCTCACCAACACAATTCAAAACGACTTTGGGCCGAATTTATTTTCATGCAAGTCGGACAGAGCCTTCTGAAGCAACCTGCACATCCTGGATGCAAACCTCATTGGATGACTAGGAAAGGTTTTGCTCCTTCCAACCAATGTTATTTTGTTGCTGAATGCCATGAACACCAATGATCACAATGTTTAAAAAAGTATATATATTGTTATTTATTGTTGTTCATGTATTTATTATTCCTGGTTTTTATGAGATACAATATTGTGTACCGCCATTCCCATGCACAGGGTAGTCAGGGCATTGGTATCATGTTCCTCAGGCAGTGCTGCAGCACCTCTTATTCAGAGTCCAGAAGCAACCCTTAGAGTACTTCACTGTGGCAGTAGAGACCCACACAGCTGCAACAGAATCCAGGGAATGTCGCAAGATGGCATGGAACCTCAACCATTGGCTCCTTAGATGTTATGTAGTCTGACATGCACAAGCTCTCGGTGGTGCGCCATGCCATTTGAGAGAAGGTCAAGCTAGTTCTGGGACTTTTCCCTTTGCCCATTCAAGATCTATGACGACATGTCCCAGCATGAATTGTGCATACTGAAATGTACTGTACTACACACAAGAACTGCATCCTGTTAATTTCTGAATAATAGGCACCACTGCAGCCCATGCACTGCAAGAGGCATCCCACTAATGCAACAGGTTAGCTGGCATAGTTCATACTATATTTCTGGGCCGCGTGGAATGATATTGGTGGAAGCCATTTTATCTTCAATTTAAAATACCCTTAGAGCTTGCAAAGGTTGTTGGAAAGGCTTTCCATACTCAGGAAGACTATGCCCTTCCGAATGGACATCTCTTCCCCACAACATACGCTTCTTCACTGCTCAGGTAGAGCTGCCCTTCTTTCATCCACCCATTTATACCTGACACAGGGCCAGGGCCTACAGTTTATTGCCCATAAGGGCCATCATGGATAGTTGGGATGCCCTCACTGCAATGTCTTCCCTGGGGAGTATAAATCACCCCCCTCATGGGGAACCCATACCAGCGCATGGCAACACATCAAAAGAAAATAGTACAGTTGCCAAACAGAGCTTCTACTAACATGACTCTGGTCCTTGCAGTACTTAAAACGGAGGGAGTGATTGCAAATGACACCATTACTGCCAGCTATAGCATCAACATGCCGTTTGCAAAGACCTAATCCGAGCCGACAGCCCCGATCTCAAAATGGAATTCAATAGGATCAACCACAAGAAGCAGACCATGCCACGTAACAAGCGTGCCTTGTCGCCTGAGCAACATAATGTGCCTGCAATAGAAATGGAAGAAAGATCCGAAGGTGAAAAGAGGAGAATGTGCCTAAAAAAAACCCAAAAACATAGTGGTTCCAATGCAAAACAAAGCTATTCTTCACTGCTCCTCATACATTACTGCACTTCAACGTACAGTGCATATATTACCTCTCTCTTTCTGTATTGTGCATCAAGCTAATATTAATGTTTCTTTTTTATATTGCATGCCACATGTGGAATATTGTATGGGGTGTAGTCCCGCTACAGCCCATTCCAGCTCTTTCCATTGCAAGTGTGTCATTCATTTTCTTTTGGCCATGGAGGGGTTTATTACTAAATGTGGAACCACATGGTCTGTTTTGTGATATCCATTTGTGAGGGACTAAGGCATTATATGCTGTATATCCTATTCTTTAATCTGAAACCCTGTGTTGGGAAAGCTTCCTGCTGGAGCCATTCCCACCGAGTGCGAGAAAGGTTAGGGGCCAGACACGCCTGCTTATTACCTGAGGGTGCAAGGAGTGCACCAGAAGGCAGTGGGTGACCCGCTCATGTGGGTGGAGTAACAGGGGTGAGAACCTGCATACTATCTTAGTGATGACGCTGGTCGTGTTCCGGAATGCCATTCATGTTCAGGAGTAGGGCTTCTGGAAAAGAAGCCCTACTGACGCCCGCAGGACTGCCCGAACAGCCTGCACTGGTGGATGCAGACCTGGCAGCCGGAAGTGACCTTTCAGAATATTGTGTGTCTGCTAAGGATAATGCAGCAACAAGGAGCATGGAAAGAGCTTGCTGGACAGCTCCAGCTATAACTGGGGGCTCTGACTGTGATAGTACTATATTGTCGGGGAACAACCACCAGCACGAAAAGCCAATGAACATGTTGTGCACCCCAGAATTCAATGACTTGCCGCCCAGACACTCTAAGTGTCAATGACAATGCTCTCGTGACTGCCACATGCTCAACACCTTCCCAAATGGTCATATTGTCCCCATCGTCTCCTCGCCACGCTGCCTACCCAACCTGACTGATGATGATCTCTTTATGGTGCCCAACATGACAACCCCACTGACACCTTTCCCATTGACAGCAACTCCCATGCCAGCTCCACCCACAACACCCCAACCCTGTCTACTGAGCATTGGTTTCTGTCGTCCTCGTCACGCCAGAAGGAACCAATAAGATGTGCGCATGCTCGTGCATGTGCGAAAGGGGTTTGCCAGCGCTCGTAGCAGAATGTAAAGAAATAAAGAGAAAAAGCATGCGTTATTCCCGGCTCTGCGTCCCTCATTCCAGCAAGGCGCACTCAGGGGCCTAGATGCCCATCCTACGGGGCACCACAGAGTGGGACATGATAACTGTCGAGGAGGATGGGACGGCTGTCCCACATTTAGAAATAAAATAAAAAATAAAATCAGAGGTGACGAGACAAGAAAGACTGCACCTTGGTGAACACCCTGCACACTTCAACAATAGTGCACAGCCGAGTAGCACCTACCTGCTTGCAGCACAATGCCTGGTGATGGAGAGAGAGACAGCCAGAGGCAGGCAAGTGACGCTTCTGAGGAGGAAGGACCCATTTGCGCTGCCTTCTGGCAACCAGGCCCATTTGACATGGGCAATCAACAAGCCCCAGGGCCAGGGTAGGACTGGGACAAGAAATAGGCCCGGACACCAAAAAAAAAGTGGCCCACCCCTCGTCTCAAGAAAGTGGCCCACCCCTCACCTCAGAAAAGTGGCCCACCTCGCACCTCATAAAAGTGGCCCTCAAACCGTCATCCATGAATTGTGTCAATTCACAACTTTACAGAAAATGCTACTTATGGAGGGTTCATGTGTCTGTTACATTACAACACAACTCATAAAATAACATAACTTTGCATAGTTCTGTGACGGGGTCCACAGCTACAAGGTGCAGGAGTGACATGAACCTACCACCCCCACTGCGGTTCGATGCTTATATAGGGTTCCGAACCCCAGCATGAAAGGAGGGTTAGGGTGACGATGGTTGGATAGCAAGTGGGGGAAGTAGGAAAACCAGAATGAGGTTTAGGGAGATGTTGTATAGCATTGTTCCTAAGTACACTACGAAAAATATGGTTATGATTTCACTAATGTGATATGCATTTCATACAAAAATGAACCACCATATGTATCATTAAAATCTCTATTCATATTGTTATTTTAGTCTTACTCACGGTCCCCTCATGAGCTGTGGCCAGGTCAGAAAACGTCCATGGCCGGAGTGCTGATCTTTGAAAGATGCTGTCTGCTCTTATTCGCTTTGAAGATAGCTGCGGTATTCTCCTTTCTCCCTTTTGTAAGGGTTGGGGCAAAAAGGGGGGCCTCCAGATTTCTGCCACAAAATGTATGCCGTGCCTGGTCCTGCAGCAGGGGAAGAATTCCGCCTGCTTGCCCTTCTGTAGCACCATTGTTTAAATTGGTGTTCATTCGCTGATCCTTGCTCTGTTCCGTCATGCTATAGGCTGCTGAGCAGAGCACCCCGCTGTCGGAAGGGCTGGGGAAGTGTCGGTGCTCCGGCTGTCTTGATCCTCGTGGATGCTTAACAGAAAAACTGTGGCCTCACCTCTCTCCGTGTGTGAAAGCAGTCCTGTGGTGCCTGCAAAATGCGGCTTTCAGGTGTTGCAGGCCAGCAATTTAAACAATTACTTTTTCCATGTATTGGAGTGTTCGTCGCAGGGGGCCGCGGGAGTCTGCTTACATACATTTTGACAAGTGCTATTTCAAAAGCCGCTTGTCAGACAGCTAATTTCATTTCTTGTAGCCGCCTGCCTTTGCCTTCCCAAGCACACAGTTGATCCCTTGTCACGCTGACCCAGCTTAATTTGTTCTGGGAGGCTGCGGATGTGCTGGAAGGGCTGGGGCACTGACGGTCGCCCACCCAGTGGCACTCGCTGTGTTTTGTTACACACGGGCACGGACCATTCTTCCGATTCCCCCAGGGCCGCCTTGTGTGAGGCCCTGGCCACTGCTGACACTGCATCATTTCTGATGTATTGGATGGGCTGGGGAAGTGTCAGTCTGCCAATGCCGCTCCTGAAGCTCGGTTCCTCACGAGAGCAGTATGTTCTTAGTTCTTTCTTTTTCTTCCCATGGGCCGCCTGTACCTGAATGAGCTGGAAGGTGAGCGCAGGCTTGCCCACGCTGCTGCCTCCTACAATCACTAGCCGGTACATTGCCTACACTGAGCAGTCATTCCAGCCCGCCATGGGGGTGAGGGGTTGGGGGACCCGAGGCAGGCCTGGTTTTTCCGCAGGGGCAAATGAAGAGGTCCCAGGGCCACGGCAGGCCCGGGGCTGCCTCTGCCTGCTCCTCCTGGTGCTGGCTCTCTGGTTTTTGGCATCCGAGGCTTGGACTGGTCCACTTATAGGCAGCACCGGCTCTTCCTTTCCTTAGCGCATTGTGCTGCCGCCGTCTTTGGCTTTTGCCTGCTGTGCTGATGTCATGCGGGTTGGGACAAAGTCACTGCCTTCCCAGCACGGCATCCAATGTTTAGCTTCCAGTGGGCCAAGGAACGCGCCTGGCTCTCCATTTCCTTCCTGCAGGGCCGCTTTTAGTTTCCGTATCGGAGGCTGCCGTGCTGAGTCTGAGTCAGGTAAGCATGGAGGTATCACGCCTGCTGCCCCTCTGGGGCTTCGTTGACACCCTCGTGTGCCGGGGGTTAAATGTTTCATTGCTGCTGCCGCCTGCAGCCATTGTTTGCTCTCTCTCGTTGTTGGTCCATGTCGTCCTGCTTTTTGCATTCTGCTGAGGTGTCGGAGGGGTTGGACAGAGTCACTCCTCTGCTGCACGGCATCGGTTTGCTATCCTGCTTCCTGTGAGCGGGAACAGCCCTGGATGTTTCCGATTCTTTCCAGCAATACCACTTTTCTAGTAACATAAATCACTGCCTCTCCTGCCGCCTCCCCCATTGCTGTCACTCTCTCTCCATGTCTTCATTGCTCTTTCAACCTCTGCAGCCCCATTTTTATTGGGCCAGCGCTGGCGGTCCCCAGGCACAACAAGTTGCTTTGAACTTTGCAAAGAAGTGCAACAAATTTGCTGCTTCCTGCAAAGTTGGAAGCAACATAATGTGTGCGCTGGCGCCGCCACTGTGTTGTGGTCCCAGCCAGGCCCTGCCCAGCCCTGCATGCAGCCTCCTGGCTCCTGCTGCTGTCGTTACTCTGCTGCGGGTGCTTTTTGGCTTCTTTTTTTTTCTTCCTCACACTGGCCCAGCATGGGCAGAAACCGGCCCCCAGGCAGGGACTGACCCATATCGTATCGGCCACGGGCCGTTTGGCCGAGGGGCCAATCCACCCCTGCCCAGGACAAAGATGGGAGCGATGGCTGCAGAGATTTCTAAACTACATGTAAACTATGATGAAAAAGATCCCGGCAAGTTTGCCAGAAGACTGCTCACCAACCTCGTTGGGGGCGAAGTTGAAGATCTCATCCCCACGTTCCCACCTGAAGAGGTCAAGATGTTTGAAGGACTTAACGAGGCGTTGTGTACATACTTTCACCCCCACCGCAACATAGACCATGAGAAACACACTTTCAACACGGACTGTCAAATGACTGATGAGTACATGGATGCCTTCGTGACTCGACTGCACAAATTAGTGGCTCACTGTGACTTTCCCAAATTCTCCAATGAGGAGGCTTTCGACTAAGGATCATTGGAGGGTGTTCGTCGTCCATCTTCAGAAAGAAACTACCTTGTGAACTGCTCCCTCTGGCCACCATTCTCCAGATGGCACGGACGGAAGCGAGGCAGACTCACAAGCTAGGCAGATAGAGATAGGCAAAGGACAAGTGAAAGAGCAAGCGTGCTATGTCAGTCAAGGCGGCAGAAGTTGCGGCAGTGGTCACACCTGGACAAGAAGGTATGGCACCACTGGAAAGTGTTACAAGTTTGGTCTGCCTATTCCCCAGGAAGAAGGAACACGGTGCTCTGCGTTTGGACAGAGGTGCACCAATTGTGGACGTGCAAACCACATGGCAAGGGTATGCAACATGCTGCCAAAAAGGGTGCAAGGAAGTGGTCATGCGGGGCAAGACATGAGTATAATTTATGTACCCCAGGGCTCAGAAGAGGCACCAATGTGAGAAGAGACCTGATCAGTCACATTCAGCAAATTATTGGATGGATGCCATTGCCTCCACAAGAGCAAAAGAGAGACCCACATGAATATACATACATGATAAGCGACGTAGTGACCGCCCCAGATGGAGATATTGACATCCAAGTGGGTCAATACCCCGCCAAATTTGTCATTGACACAGGAGCCATGCTAAACATCATGTGCATATCTGAATTTCGCAAGATGGCACACCCACCAGAGTTAGAAGCCTGCGAGCTGAAGATATTCCAGTGGGCCGCTCGAGGTCTAGTTCGGAATCATGGGAAGTACTCGATGCTCCTGAACTACAAAGGGAGAAGAGTCATGGCAGAGCTGCACGTTCTTCAAGGGGATGTGCCGGGAAATAATCTGTTAGGTCGACCAACAGCCCTTGAAATGAAGATTGCAGCCGTGACATACTCTATGCAGCACAAAGTGTCAGTGGTGCAACGATTCCCATAATTATTTAAGGGACTTGGGTGCTTGATAGGGGACCCAGTCACCTAACACATAGACAAGTCAATAGCTCCAGTGGTGCAACACCCCCTACGGATACCCATCCACCTGCAGCCGCAAGCAAAGCAAGAGGTCCAGAGTCTGCTGAGGGAAGACATCTTAGAACAAGCTCAGGGTCCCACCCCGTGGGTCTTGCATGTGGTGGCAGAACCCAAGCAAGAAGGGTCTTTTGAAAAGATCAGGCTCTGTGTGGACATGTGCCAGACCAACAAAGAAATTCAACGAGAGAGACACCCTGGCATGCATCTGGACGACATGATTAGCATGCTAAATAGAGCCAAGGTATTCACAAACTTCACCTCTACAAGGGGTATCACCAGATCCAGGTAGATGAGAATTTGCGGTACATAAACACGTTTGCAATGCACAAAGGCCTATTCAGATATAAGAGGTTACATTTTGGGATATCGTCATCTGCTGACATTTTCCAAGAGCGCATCCGGAGGGTCATTCGGCACATAAAGAACTGTTTCAACTATAGCAATGACATCTTGGTTTTTGGAGCAAACCTCGAACAACATGACGAGGCACTACAACAGTTATGCTTAGCTCTCTCCCAGGTTGGGCTGAAGCTGAATGCTGAAAAGTGTGCATTTCACAAAAGGAATCTCAAATTATTTGACACGTGTTCTCACAAGAAGTAATGAGCCCTGACCCAGGGAAAGTTGCAGCGATCGAAAATGTTTCGCCTCCACAAGATTTGAGCGACTTAAGGCCATTTCTGGGCATGACAAGCTACTACAGCAGGTATCTGAGAGACTTTACAACCACTAGTGCACCACTAAGAGAACTCAACAAGCAGGGGAACACTTTTCAGTGGGACCAAGCCTGCGGTAGGGCGTTCAGCCAGATCAAGAGAGAAATTGGATCAGCTGAGTGTATGGCCTATTTCGACCTGGCAAAATGCACTGAGATGACAGTGAATGCAAGCGCGGTCAGCTTGGAAGCCATCCTAGCACAGCATAGACCTGGCTGAGACAGTCCAAGGGTCATCGCCGCCTATGCATCCAAGAATCTGACGGACGCCGAAAAGAAATATTCACAGCCAGAAAAGGAGGGGGTGGCAGTCGTCTCGGCGTGTGAGCACTTCCAGATGTTCCTCCTATCAGGAATTGATCACAATCTATGGAAACCCGCAGTGCAAGATGCCTCAGAGGATTGAAAAGACTGCAAGATTTCAACTTGGCCATCTTGCACAAGCTGGGCAAGGAATACAATCCAGCGGATTTCATATCAAGGCATCCGCTTGTGAAACAGGATTGTGGTTCGTCCATGGCGAGGGAATACATAAACTTCCTCACGCAGCGGGGACCACCGAAGCCACTCACGATGAGCAAGGAGAAAGAGCTCATTATGCCGTGAAGATGGAGAGACACTGAGTTAGAATACACACAAAGAGACACAGAGGCTGTAAGGCAAGAAATGCTGGCTTTCAGGCAAGTGAAAGATGAGTTGTCAGTCACTGTGAAGGGTCTTGTGATGCTTGGAAGGCAGATCATTATACCCACAAACCTACAACAGCAAGTAGTGGACCTGGCATGTGAAGGGCATCATGGCATGGTGGCCACCAACCATCAGATAGGAGACACAATGTGGTTCCCAGGGATTGACTCCATGGTGGAAGACACTGTGAAAGGATGCCATCTGTGTCAGTGCACGTCGAAGCCCAGTAATCCAGAGCCACTCATGATGTCTGAGCTGCCCGAGGTGTCATGGACACATGTCGGGATCGACTTCTTTGAACCGTTTGGTGGAGAGAAATACTGGATGGTGATCATGGACAAATTCTCTCGATTCCCTCTGGTCCAGATAATCTCATCCACAGCAGCCAGCACCATCAGCCCCGAGTTGTATGTCATATTCTCAGCGTGTGGCATTCCTGAGACACTCAAGTCAGACAATGGGCCTCCGTTCAGCAGTTGGGAGTTTGCCTGATTCATGAGCCACATGGGCATACATCATAGAAAAATTACACCCCTTTGGCCACAAGCCAACGGGATAATAGAAAAGTTTATGGGAAGTTTGAAAAGGTGCTGCAACCGAATGCATTGAGTCAGAGGACGCTGAACCAGGCACTGTGCAGCATGCTCTAGGATTATCAGAACACAACACATGTGACATCTGGGAAAGTGCCTGTCGGAACTGGGGTTTCAGAGGAAAGTGAAGATGCTATTTATTGTCCCCACAGCGGGGACTTCCGGAAAACAGAACTGAAGGCGCTCCAGGATGAAGACAAAACAAAAAAAAATAGGAGGTGAAAAGGTATGTTGATGAGAAGAGGGGAGCAAAGTGGTCGACACTGCAAACGGGAGACAAGGTTCTCGTGCGTCGGAAGCAAGAACGGAAGTCAGAGTCCAAATTTGATCCTGATCCATGTGTCATCACGCAGATCAAAGGGTCTATGGTGCGTGCCCGGGCCTCGCGGCGGGTGATCACGCTAAACGTGTCACAATTCCGACTCTACCGAGAGGGGGAGAAAGAGTGCAAGGACGAGTGCTGTGGAAGGTGTTGAAGTGAGGTCAGGGAAGGAGAATGTGGCCTCGACAGAGACTGGGCAACCTGTGGAGGAGTCGGAGAGGCCTAAGTGGTGCATCACAAGGCCCATATGACTTATCGAAGAGATGTGAAGCCACCTGTGAATAAAGGGGTTTTCTGTTTGCCTGAGAGGGCGGGATGTCGTGTTCCGCAAGGACTAACCACTCTGAGCCCTCCACTGTGGAAAAATCTAAATTGACTCCTGATACATGATTAGACATTGCTTCAACACGTTTGACTTTGCAAAAGACTTCTTTCCCAGAATTATTCAATCAGGAATATAAGCATTGACTCTGTTTACTTTTTTAAGATCTGGTTTCCAAGCATGCACATGTTTCTCTTGCCTCGTTCAACAGCCTCTGCCTGGGAATGTCTTCTTATTAACCAGCTCTCATGTATAGTTTAAATCTCTGATGCTGTTTCTATTAGTGAGTGAATACTTTAGGGCTAAGTGGCCCATGTTTTATCAGGATCTGCACTATGCCTTGGACTTATATCTGGCAGAGGAATTACACATTAGAAAACGTGTTTAAGTCTTTTAATGTATTCTCTCACATTACGTCCTTTGACCTTTGTACTACATGTTGCAGCATTTTGGTTCTTTCTCATTTATGCCAGTACTCACAGTTGGCTTTTTGGGATACCCAGGAATTTACTTCTCTGCCTGTTAACCTCTGTCATTCCATCTGTGTCTTTTGGGTTAAGCACTTGATGGCTCTTACTGACTCCAATCATCATTTCTTCTCTGTCTTCATCTTTGCGGGGCTCCTCCTCTCCACCCCTTTCAGTCACAAGTTTCACCTTGCCTGCTTGCAATACATGCCCAGCATCCAAATGAGTCATCTGAGTCCTGGCATCACCATCTCCCATATTTCCTTTCTCACAATGCCAGGGGGCTTTGGTATTCACGGATGTGTTGCCACCATCAGCCTCCCCAATCTGATCATCGAGCTCCCGCTTGCTCTCCAGAGACTTCTCGGCCACAGCAGCATGGAGAAACAGTCAGCAGCACGGTGGTGCTGCTTGGTGGCATGCCTGAGCCCTTCCCACGGGCCAACTTGCTGCATGGAACTCTGCTAATCCTCTAACCTTCTATGTGGTCTTACTTCTGCCCTCCAGTGGCTCCAGCAGCTTCACCAGTTCTGGTATGAAGACGCGCATCAACCGCTGCTGAAATGCATGTACCAGCCATGACACGTGTCTCTCTCCTCTCTCAGGGATACCCAAGGGCCTGTGGCCTCATTGGTCGGATCAGGTTCGCCTTAAAATCGAAGACAGACTCATGTTCTCTCGTCACAGTTCCTTGTGGTGTTTGTGATGACAAAAAGTGATCTTATCACAAGGATCTGCCTCACTGCACTGCACTATGTGTTTCTCCATGTTTTCTTTTGATCTGTGTGCTGTTTTTATACCGTTTAATCAATTCATAGGGATTCATTAGTTGTGTCAACCTCTACCTGAAGAGTGACATATATTCCGAATGTCCCTTTATCTGGGCTACCAATAAACTCCCTGGCTTTGACCTTTGTTCTTGGATGTTTCACTTCCAGACAACAAGTCACTATTGCTCTGTTTGGTTTATTTTTTTTATGGCTTAACACTAATCATTTTTCTATCACGTATCCTATTTTACCCTTTTCAGCCTTTTGTTTTGTTTTGTTTTTCCAGTCCAATTTAATTGGAATAAGGAATCACGAGTCAACTAACCTTTTATTCCTTAAATATAATGGCCCTCATTACAACACCGGTGCTAACCCATGGCGCTATTAGCACCATGGTTGGTGCCGGTGTAGTAACGGGTCCGACATGGTTCAACGGGGAATTACCACCCCATTCCAAGGTTGGCGGGGCGGTAATTCCCCATTGAACCATGGCCCTTCCCCATTCCCATTTTCGCCGCATAGGGCTCTATGGGAATGGGGAAGGCGCTAAGTATGGTAACGCAAATTGCGGTACCGTACTTAGCACCAAGGTCCCTTTGCGGGTCCCTACTTGAACGGCTGGTCTAGACCATCCGTTCAGGTCGGGTCTCGCAAAGGGACCTCGTAATCAGGCGCTAATGGGTTAACGGCGCCGCAGCCTTTTACGGCGCCGTTAACCCATTAGCGCCAGGGTCGTAATGAGGCCCAATATGTCTTCTCTTTGCAAACAATTTGGCTGGATTTGTTCTGCACCTGCCAGCAAGTTCTGTACTGGGAGCGCCAGCATCATCGTTGGTGATCTGTCAGCGCCCTGTGCGTGCTCCTCCCGTGCTCCTGCTCTTTATCCATCCTCTTGCTCCTCAGCCTCATATACATGTGCATCATATGACATGTGGCCGGCAGCTGTTTTATTAGCAACCTCTCCAATGGTCTTTTTCATGGACATTGGAAAAGGATCCAGCTGGGCTACTTGCATTTATTAGCAAACAAATGTACATTATTTCTGCTTGCTTCCAGGTATTGGGGTTTATAGCACATATGTCCTTGCTTGCGTGCCTTTTGATGTGTGTGTCTTTCTTGGAGTCTTGCACTGTTGATGCGTAGGGGTGCAACTAATTGTTGTTCCTTTACTCTGTTCCTTTCCTCTTTTTCAGGGAGTTTTCTGTTGCTCTTAATGTTTTGTTCTTGCTTGTGATCTACTTTTCATTCTGTTATTCATTGTTTATTTCACTGAACCCCCTGCCTTTCCACCAGCCCCCAAGAACCTCTAATGAAAGGCTCACAAGTATATAGTGCTTTATTGTTTTCAGCCAGCCTAACGCTGATGATCCTGCGTGGACAATTGGTTTATCTGAATGCACTCAGGGCATTACATCACATCCACTGACATTGCGCCAGAATCACCCCGCCATGCCCCTTTAGATCTCCCGGGATGTCTTAATCCCGTTGACATTCTTATTCGCCTGGATTCATTTAGTGCCTCAATTCCCACCACTTGCCTTTGGTGAGTTGCCCAAACTTGTTCTGTCTGTGCTCGTTCCTCAACCTTAAGTGCCAGGCTATTATGCACGTCTATGCAAAAAGGACGAGCATACTCTACATCCTGCCACCAAATGCTGCTCTTTAAGTGTCACATTGATTGGAATGCGGCGTGGCTGTGCTTAATCTTGCACGCTGTGTTGGGAACTTAAAACTCCTGACACAGAGGTGAGATTGTAATCAGGCGGTGGTTTGGATAAACGCCTATCAGAACTAGAGGGTTACTGACCATGAAAGAGTGTGCTCCTATCATGGAGCAAACTAAGCAAAAGTTGTCAGGATGGGTGGAACTGTGGGGTGTACGAGTTCTCAATGTGGGAAATCCAATACTCTCCTTCGGACTGAGGTTATACCTGTTTCTCTACGAGGGATGTGGTAAGGGCGAATTGCCCCCTTTGGGGGTCTTAGAGCTTTTTCTCTGACTAACAAGGGTGTTCCCTGCTTAAAGCAGTCGGGATGGGTGAAACAAAAGTGCACCAGGGTCTCCTATCTAACAGGAGTATGGGTTCCCCTCAGCATTTTAGGCTACTGTAGTATATCAGGGGTATAGCACTTCTTTTTCAGTATCACAGTAACTGGGATTTAGATCCCATCTGCTTTCCACGATATAGTGCCTAGCTGTTTCTTTGCTCCATTCACATGAGGGAAATAGTGCACAGCGGTTATGTGTAATCTGTCCAGGATAATACTGCATGGCCCACTTTCTCCTGTTCCAGGTATCTCGTGCCGGAGTCCCCTCATAAGGGAGCTAGAGCCCTTATTTTTTTTTATTTTTTTTACTGTAAAACTACAGTTTGTTTACGTCTTTTGATTCAATTTCACTGGTTCTTGTCCGTGCAGACTAATTTTACATTTTGGCCCTCTAATAGGTGTTTCCACCACCCTTCAATGTCATTGTTCAGTGGAAAAAAAATTCCAAGTGGGTTTTACGCAGCTTGATGTTTTCAGTACACTCTGTTATTAGGTGTTTACTTGTTTCAATGTCAAGGTTACAAAACCTACAGGTGCTGTCTTGTGTTGTTTTGTCTTTCCTTCGCCATAGTGTTTCTTCAGTACTCAATGCATATTCAATCTCAAGAATTGCATACAATGATGTTTTGAAGGACATCGTCTCAAGAATCTTGGTGGCACGTATAGTTTGTATTCGCTGGACTCTATAGTTGCCATTGATTTCAGTTTGTCTCGTGTTTCCTTGTTGACAATCCAGCTCCACTGCTCAAACTTTTTTTTTGCAATTTGAGGTGTTAGTTGCAGTTCCAGTTCTTTTATGGACGCTGCTGCTAAAATATCCTTTAGTTTTATGTGGCAATCTTTTAGCAAGGTCATTTGATTTCCACTTTTCATCTTGAAAATCTCATATGCAGGAATTGGGGGCATTAAGCTCATTTTCCTGCACGTGGTAAGTGATTTCCATATAACATTTGAGTGTAATGAGTTCAATGATAGTTCATGCCTCAGAGCAGTCATTGGGACATGTCTAGGTAAATTGAGCACTCTACGCCAAAAGAGGCCCTCCAGTAAGTGCCAGGTTGATTCAGGGATATTCCACCCGGCCTCGGCACCAAACGTTATTGTTGGCACTACTTTTTGAACGTAGAAAAGTAGGACCGGCTCCAATGAAAATGTCCATATTCTTTCTCTATTTTTGCACCTTGCAATGCCAATATCTTCATCCGGTTTTTTAGATCGTTGATCCAAGGTCATTCACAAATGGAGTTGTTATAGTGAATGCCTAGATATTTTATTGAGGCTACCTTTTCTATCATTTCCCCATTGATTTTCCATCGAAAGGCCTGATCTTTCTTGTTTCCTTTTGGGCCGATTGTCATTATCTTTGTTTTAGCCATGTTTATTTCAAGTTCATTGATGGTCAAGTATTCAAACAATTTACTTAATAGCCGTTGCAGCCCGATTTGAGTCTGATCTAATAATACAATGTCATTGGGATATGTTATGCAGGATATTGGCATTTTATTCAGCTTTGGAGGATATGAGTTGGCGTCGTTTAAATAAATTGGTAGGTCGGCAATGAACAGTTTGAAGAGTTCAGAGGCCAGGGGGCACCCTTGCTTTACTCCTTTTTCCGTTTTAATAAGATCAGACATTTCTCAGCTGTTATTGAGGCGAACACAAATTGTTGTGTTGGTGTGAAGATCTATTATTGGTTCGAGTAAAGTTGCGGGGCATCCCCATGCAGTTAATTTGAGCCTTAGCTTGCCGCGATTTATGCCGTCAAAGGCCTATGTCATGTCTATGAATGCTAGAAACAGCCGTTTACCTGCCTTGATGGTTTCCATTTTTAAAATGCTCAGAAGACAAAGATTGACATCGACTCCAACACCAGCGGTAAATCCCGTTTGTCTAGGGTCGGCAATTTTTTATGTGTTTGCCCATTTTACAAGCTTCTTCCTCAAGAAGGATCCACAGACCTTACCTATGGTGTCAAGAAGGGCGATCGGTCGATAGTTGTTAGGATCGTCCCGATCGCCCTTCTTGTGGATCGGGAGCACAACGGCTTTTAGCCATGATGCCGGTATTTGTTTGGTTGTTGCTATTCGTTTGAATAGAGTCTCGATGAAAACTGACCACTCTGCAACATTTTGTTTTAGCATAATGTTTGTGATTAGATCTGGCCCCGGGGCCCGTGAGTTTTTTAGCTGCATTGAGGCTTCAGTGAGCTAGAGCCCTTATCTCTAGTAAGCAATATAGTGACTAACTCTCTAGTAAGGTATATATATGGGCCTCATTACGAATACTGAGGTGCAGGAAAATACAGTGGTAATACAGTGGTAACTCTGTTGCCACTGCATTACCTTTGCATTATCATACCGCCGTATTACAACTTTGGTGGTAAGATGGAAGATTCCTCCTCCTTACCACCAAATAACAGCAAAAGTGGCTCGCTGGTGGTAATTCTGTCGAGAGCCCATCGAGTCCCATGGATTCCAATTAATAGGGAATTACACCGCCTACAATCACTTGTAATACTACAGTAAATTCTTGATACCAAGTGGCAGAAACAGTAATTAAGTTTGGTGGTATTTCAGTGGATTTACCACCAAAATACTACCAAACTTGCAATGAGGCCTCACTTGTAAGCAATTACAGTCTCTGTCAATAAGGCGCTGGCCTTCCAGCTTCTCTCGCATTTCAGCTCTTGGCTGTGTGTGCTGCCGCTGTCACAGGTGGGTTAATTTGGCATGATGTTGCAGGGATCCCTGCTTACATCCGACACCCTGTGGTTGCATATTTCCCTTTGTTATTGTGGGCCTCATCACAAGCTGAGCATTATTTGCGTTAACGCCGTGAGTTGTGGCACACACAACGCCCCATCACGAGTCGGGCACGCACACACGGCCCGGGCGTTAAAGCTAATACTGTTCGGCAGTAATAGTGGCTGAAAACCCAAAAACTCAGTGAACATTGCATTAGCGCCAGCAGCTAGCGCTATTAGCGCTTGCTACTAGCGCGTGCTAATAGCACCATGGGTCAATGCATCACCGGCGGAACGGGAAACAAAGCAGCGTCCGTTTTGGAAATCACAATCCACCCAAAATCAGAGCCCCTGGAAGCCATTCATTCCAACAAATTGCAGAAAATGGCCCTGGAGCGTGTGAGAGGCAAGTCTGCCCTGGATATTCTGCGCAAGCACAAGCTCTCGGACTCTGTACTCACAATACTGCTGGAGGAGGTGATTTCCCACCAGAATTAACTCTATGGACCCCAACAGAAAAGGACAGGGTCACAGCGCCGTAACTGCATTTGGGCAGACATCATCAAGAAGGTCACTGCGTCGGGCCGTGTCCCCAGGGATGGCGAGGACTGCCGCAAGAGATTTAACAATCTGCGGGTCTGTGTCCAGGGCCTACTGGCACAGCACAAGAGTATAGCATGGCTACCGGGGGAGGGCCACCACCACCGGAGCTGGCACCATGGGAGGAGCAGTGCACCACTCTCATCGACATGGCATCCATTGACAGAGTGGGAGGAGTGGAGGGAGGCACCATCAAATTACTCCTGTGCTTTTGGAAGACTTTTCTTTTTTTTAAATTATTATTATTTTTGGAGGTGAGTCAACCCCCCTTTCAAATTGATTGTGAATAGGCCATCACTCCATTCCCAGTGTGAATGCCTGACTGCGAGGCACTGTCTGTGGGTGGAGTGCGTGAGGGCTTCCACAGCCATCCATGACAGCCCCCTTGTACCAGTGCACCTAGGCAACCCCTGTGATCCAGAGTTGTGAGTAGGGCAGCCAATGGACACATGCAAGCACCATGCCACACACATCCATGGCGGGGGCACAGCATCGTCAGGTGGACATGTGTAGTACCAAGTATGAGTGAAACCCTCCTGTACAGCCCCCGTCCCGTATGCATGGAAATACATAAGAATAATTTGAGGTGCTCTGTCCTCATGCCATACCCTATGTTCCTTACAGGCACGCAGGCATCATCCGAGGGCAATGTGTATGACGAGGAGGCAGAGGACCCACCCCACTGCAGCGGTGTCACACCACCTCGGCGCACACAAGCCACCAGGGGCTCACCACCTCAGCACACACAAGCCACTAGGGGCTCACCACCTTGGTGCACACAAGCCACCAGGGCCACCTAACCAAGCCTGTCCAAGGCACCAGAGGAGGGTGCATCCTCCAGTGGAAAGCGGCATGCTGTATCTGTCTTAACACCAATACACAACCCAGTGCAGCAAATGGTCACACCCGAAGGGACCCCTGAGCATGTGGCGACTCACAGCCACAGTCCACATGTCTGTGAACGCTGCTGCCATGTACACACAACAGTGGCAGATGAGGACAAACCCTCATATGGGTCATCTCCTGGCAGCATCTCCATCCACGGCAGCCCCACCAGACAGCCCAGCGCCTCCAGCGACAGCAGTCCCACAACTCCGCGCAGCCGTGCTGGGCACAGAAGCCCTACAACCCTGCGCAGCACTGCCCAGCACAGCAGCCCTACAACACCACACAGACCTGCCCAGCACAGCAGCCCGACACGGGACACAGGGACAGGTCCAGCCAATGCTGTCATGGCATGCCTGGATTTGATGGAGGCACGCTAGATGAGGATCGAGGGCATGGCCAGCGAACATAACCTCCACAACAAGGCCATCAGCAGTGCAATCAGGGGGGCAGCCAAGACCATGGTGCGTGACAATGCATGCACATGTATGGTAGTGGAGGCATGCACTGCGGCCCTCACAGGGTTTGGCCAGCGAGTCCACAAATTGCACAAAGGGCAATCTTCACATGCAGAACAGATGCGTGAGGTGAACAATCTTCTCCACCGGCAGCTGCAGTTGGCTGCATCGGTTCCATCCACCTCAACCGCCCCCACAGAGGGCTCCCTTCAGGGGTCACCCAGGCGTAGGTTACTGCATCATTTGAAACACCGCTCACCTGAAGGCAGGGCATGGGGGAAGCTTCACGGTCCTTGTTAGATGAACAATGCACTGTTTGCCTGAGGGCCGGGCACATGGACCCATTTGCACTGTGTGGGGGAGGGGGGTATGTGTGCTGGGTAGTTGGTGGGGGAAGGAGGGTATGTGTGCTCGGGAGTTGGTGGGGGAAGGGGGTATATTGGCTGGGGAGTTGGTGGGGGACGGGGGGTATCTGTGCTGGGGAGTTGGTGGGGTAAGGAGGTATGTGTGGTGGGGAGTTTGTGGGGAGGGAGTTTAGTTCCACTTTCATTAAACCTGTTCAAACATGACATACAGCAAGGACATTCATGATTGTGTACAAGTGTTCTTTATTTTGGTGTTCGTGGTATGTGCCCATTCACCATATTAGAAAAAATTGTCCATCAACGCCTCTCTCGCCAACCTCCCCTTCCTCGCCCCATCCCTGTGTTCAATAGCCCAGGCACCAAGCACATGGTCATTGTCGCTCCCATCCCCTGGGGGTTGCCTGTCTGCGTCAGGAGATAGTGGCACATTCCTAAGACAGCAGCTATTGTGCAGCATAGCACAAGTGAGGACAATCTTGCCAACATTTTCTGGCACATACATTTGTGCCCCTCCAGTATGGTCCAGGTACCTTTCTCGTGCCTTCAACAATCCAAATTTCCTTTCTACACATATGCCTGTCCTACTGTGGGCATTTTTGTATGCCTTCTCTGCCGGAGTTTGTGGATTCTGCACAGGGGTCATCAGCCAGGTGAGCTGCGGGTATCCTGAATCACCTGCATGGCATGAAATGAGTACATGAGGCCTAGGTCACTTCAATGGGTGTGCTAGGACTAAGCATCAATACACTGTGCACTGTGGTCCACTTTTTGTGCAACAGGGACATGCAATGTGATTGGTATACATCCATCATCTTTCAGGCCATGCATCATCTGACCCGTACATGCACCCTGTGTGATTAAGTGGGTTGCCCTGTGGCAGATTACATTTGGCTGCACATGGGATGACTGAAGTCGCACCGGTGGATGATGCCCTATGTGAATGGGATTGTGTGGGACTTCAAGTACCGTCATGTAACCACTTGTACTTGGAATATGTTGTATTCATGCTCCATGGGTTTGTTCTGCAATGTGCTGCATGTCCCTTGTAGCCCACTTTCTACCTGCACTGCTCCCTAGGTGTGATTGGCACAGTGGTGCATCCATACCCTCGTGATGATGCTCCCGTCATGACTGGCTGTTCAGGGCCAGTGGTGATTTGTATTTGGATGTGGCTGTCTCAGTGGATGGTGGAGATTTAGCTACATGGCACCAGTTTTTGTTTTGTTTCTCATGCATGTAAATGTGCATTCATGTGTCACACTCTCAGGGATGTTCATGTTCGGGTTTGATCCTGATCCTCCATAGTGGTTTAGGGGATGGGTATTGCATTCCTCTCACTTTGCATTCCTGTGTGGTGCCCTGGGTGAAGTTACTCTTGGGTGTCAGGTTATAAAGCAGCAATGATATGATTGGTTATTTATAACTTGCTTAATACCCAGAGGTTTCTAAGCGTGGACCCAGGAATTGAACCTGTGTTGCTCCTTGTCATCTTGCTTCCAATGCAACACAGACATGGTGCATTCTGGTTGTTGTGGTCCCATGTGTTATGGTGTTTTGAGAAGTGTGTGGCCATAACCTGGTGTGGGTACACGTGTGGTGGCAGTGTGTAGGTGACCTTGTGTGCCGCACGTATATGGTACTGGTGCTGTAATGGTGCTGGCTGTGGCTCCTGGTGGCGTGCAAGGCTTCCTTTGGCTCTGCCCCTTCCATCATTTATTGTACTTTGCCATGCATTTCAAGCATGGTTTGTACTCGCCCACTATCCATGTGCGTTGTTCTCTGTGCCTCTCCCGGTAGGCTGGCAGTGTGCTGTTGCGCAGCACCACGGAGTCGTGTGTGGATCCAGGGTAGCGAGCACAGCAGTGACTGATGGTCAGGTCTGGGCTGCAGGTCATCTGTACAGTCAATGAATGGAAATGTTTCCGATTCCGGTACACTCCCTCATGGACCCAGGGTGCAACCAGTGCAACATGTGTGCAGTCGAAGGCTGCGATTACGTTGGGCACTTATGCAATCACATAGAGCTGTGCCGTAAATTCATTCACCTGTGCCTGGGTAATGCAATGTGTTGGTTCACATGGCGCAGCAGTGCATCCAGCACCTGGTCCAGGACTGCACTAAATGTGTCCTGGGCCATACCATGCATCATAGCAACTGTGTGCTGGAAGCTGCCAATTCCAAGGTATTGCAGGACTGACACCAGCTTCACGAGTGAGGGCACAGCAGTGCTGATGGCAATCCTGATACCAATGTCCCCTTGAACTGTGTCCAGCAACTGTGTGATGTGATGTTAGCCCTGTCCAGCCTGTACTCTGCTACCAACTGGCCATCAGTCAGGGCCCACAGTGTTGGCCTGACCCTGGGGATGGCTGCCTGCCTTGCTGGGGCTGGTATCCTCCTCCTCCTCCCCCCAGATCCCACATGCTCCCTGTGCCCTGGGCTAGTTGTCAGGCCTCCAGGCGCAGTATGTGGAGGTCCATGTCAAGGCTCCCTGCTCCAAATGGCATCATGGTGTTGGGTAGTGTGTTTGGGGCCTGGGTGGGTCTTTTGTATGACTCTTTTGTGCATTGTTTGCACCTGTGGCTTTATTGCTCTCACCTCCCTGCCCCTAATGTCAACATGGTGTTGGAAAGTGTGTTTGGTGTCTGGGTAGGTCTTTTGTACGCCTCTTGTGTGCATTGCTTGCACTTGTGGCTTTGCTACTCTCACCTGTGTGGTTTTATCTCCAGCAGGCAGCCGGGGGTATTTCCAGCACTGTTAGCGTCTGTTTTCCGGTGCTAGTAGCGTCAATACTCTACTTGTGATATGTCTGTGATAGCGGGTTGTGTTGTCAGCGCTATTACAGCCGGCGCTACTACAGCTGGCTGTAATAGCACCCGGCTGGAAAAGCGCTGGCTTGAGTGCAGCCGTGATCCGGTGGAGCGGTATTGGCGGCGCTAATATCGTTACCGCCAGATTTAAGGGCCCAACTGGTGATTAGGCCCTTTGTCTGAGTTAAGGCCAGTTTAGTGCTTCCGAGCAGGGATCCCTATTGACATACAAGATCCTGTAGATCTCATTTCCTCTTCACAGTATTGTTAATCATGGCCTCTTCTTTACCATTGGGCAACCACTGTAAGTGTCCTCCTGTGCATCTAGCTCCCCACAAGTTCTGGACCCTCAGGTCTAAGATTTGCCACTTAACTACGGCACTGATCTTTTCAATATGGGGTCCTCCCTTCCCAGAACTCCTATGTAAGTAAAGAGCAAGGGACACATGTATGTTACCATACTCTTGGTCTTCTGAGTCTACAACTATCTCTACCATGAATGCTCCACTCCACTCGCTTATTTTAAGTCATTTTGCATGTACCCTACAAATTAAATTGCCTCAGGAAATATATGAAAACCAATCTTTGGTATATGAATTCCTACATACATTTATTTTATTACAAATATATTTTTTGTTTAACTGATTTCCTACTAAAGATACTTATCAAAAAATGTTTGACGCAAAATGTTCACAAATTGTATAAAACTGTGTGCCTCCAGATTTGTGCTGCCTCTTAGTTATCAAAACTAGGGTCAAGGATGTTGTTGTTAGAAATGTCAGAGTTAACAATTTTCACAATTCTCAAATAATTACCCTGTGAATTATTTACTCAGTCAGATCTCATGATATTCTATTGATATTATTCTCTCAACATGTTTCAGTTAATTTACAGTAACATTCCAGAACCTTCATCAGGAGTACAATTATTATGCAGCACATCCTTGTACTCTTATTGCTTAAAAAGCCAAAGGCCTCTCCCTCGTGTCACCAAACCCCATGTGATGCACCCACCACCATACAGTTCTATAAAACGTTCACTACTTTAAATCTAATACACATTGAATGTATACATCTTTCTTCTTTTCACTTTGCTGTGTCATCAATATTATGAGGGACCTGCAAAACGGCATATGGGTCTATATTAATAATCACCATTAGGTTGTGTGAAATGTCAACACTTTTGAATACCGAGTTATATATTTGAAACCGAGTGCTGTTGATGGAAGGCCTTTATACTCATGTCTATCCATCTGTATTTTTGACAGATTGGAGCTCTGGTTATGTTGGAATGTGAAGGAAGACTGAGATTGGGGACCAGTTTCAAATATATAACTAGGTATTCATAAGTGTCGACATTACTTTTTTAAAAAATTATTTATTTATTGTGCGATAGCCACATTTTTGGACTTTTAGCACATTCAACAAAGACATACATATAGTAGCAAAAATATAAATAAGACAATATACATAATCCAATCACATTTGCGAATAATCAATCAAAACATTCAAATTTAAAAGAAAAAAGAGCAACGAGTAAAACATGAGCTACCAAATGAAGAGAGAAGCAAAACACATAGTACATTACCTAGTATAAATCAAGCTGCATACAGCTTCTTAATCACATTTAATTTCCCT
Source organism: Ambystoma mexicanum (assembly GCF_040938575.1). Classification (NCBI taxonomy): domain Eukaryota; kingdom Metazoa; phylum Chordata; class Amphibia; order Caudata; family Ambystomatidae; genus Ambystoma; species Ambystoma mexicanum. The sequence goes on from NC_090935.1 coordinate 628,711,412, forward strand.
CCCCATGAAAGTGTCCGTTTACCACCAATTTAAGTTCCTTCAGAATTCTAACCACCTCTACAGATAGGAAGCTCTCATTGCCTGATGATAATCGGCACCAAAACTCATCTGTGTTTAACCAACTTGCATCATGGAGAAACCTACTGAGTTTTCGGGACCTCACGTTCCAAGTGCCAGGGCAATTACATAACAGATGTTTCATTGTCTGATATTCCTTGTTATCACACTTGTCACAGGTGGCATTAGTCACCCCTTCCTCATCTCTAGTGGATAATATCTCTAGAGTAGGGAGTAGGTTTAATCGAAATCTCAGAAAAGATGTTCTTGCACATGTGTCAGATGATTTTTTAAAGTAGGCAGGCAAGACCACCAGTCATTTTTCCGTCACTGTGAAAGAGGCAGATCTCTTAGCCTTCTTCATATTGTCTATCGTACCTATCCAATCACACCGTTTCATCTGTTCTTTAATTTTTAAGGTATTTTGAACAAGGAGATCAGCACAACAGTCCGACCTAGTCAATATTTCACAGCATTTTGCCTTAAATTTAACCAAGAACCCATTATTTGCGCGATGCATCGAGAGGACCACATCCTCATACAAAGAGCTCTTTGGAGGATTTAAAATTAGTCTATAGAGGGGGATCCACTTCCACTCCATCTATGATCTAAGAGATGAAAGGCCTAGTTCGTATCTGAGGCAGACTATTGGGACACAATCAGGTAGACCTAGGGTTCGCTTCCACAGTTTGGCTTTTTTTATATCCCATGCTAGATCCATAGCTATGGAATTATAATCCAAACCAAACAGAATTATAGGAACCACCTTTACTATACAGAATCTTAGAAGCGGCAATATGGATAATTTGCAGAATTTAGATTTAATTATTTTCATTTGTGCTCCCAATTTCACAATTTTTTAAGTCAATAGATAGAAGAAGACTACTTTTCGTTGGAAAAGATTCAATTGAGGCTGGCAAATAGGTTAATTCAGACATAATTTCTATGGGTAGCTGATCAAAATTCCAGGTGTGGGACTTAACTACCTTCTCGGATGTTTGAATATTAGTATCTTGGACTTTGTAGGACTGATGGATAGATTATTATTCCGAGCATAGATCTCCAGTGCGGACAGAAGACGCTGCAGCCCAACCTGGGAATGATCTAGGACTACAACATCATCCGCATAAGCTAACCAATTAACTTTTGTATTTGCAATGGAGGGTACTATTAAGCCTTTCTCCTGCAGCCACCTGGATAGGTCCGCCATAAAGAAAATTAATAGAAGGGGAGCTATCAGACATCCCTGACGCACTCCTCTTTCAATCCTGATAGGGCTTGACAATAGCCCAGATCTGGATAACCTCACACGCATAGAATTATTGTGGTGTAGCTCTCTCAGGAACAATAGTAGGCTCGGAGGGACCCTCCAGGCATCCAATTTCTTCCACAATAGGTCCTTGTTAATTGTGTTGAACGCCTGGGGGAGGTCGATCCATACCCTGAAGAGGGGAGGGTCACCCCTTTGGAGAGAGTTTGCACTTAGGCAACTACGAACTAGGCCATTAAGTGATGTTTATAATCCCTTCCTAAAGCCTGTTTGCTGCCTAGGTATTATTCCCTTAGATTTGGCCCAGGTCTCCAAATGCCCCAATATGAGGTCGACAAAGATTTTACTGTCGTTATCTAAGATGGAGATCGGATGATAATCTGAGGCCAATAATCAGTCTCCCTTCTTGTAAATTAGTATGACAATGGACTGTTTCTACGTTTCTGGCAGTGTCTTCTGGGAAATTATGTTGTCAAATAGTTGTTTTAACACTCGCGCCCAAGTCGGTTGGTCCATTTAAGGATCGAGTTACTAAGGCCATTCGGGCTCACCGCTCTGGCGGAAGAGGATTTCCTTATTAACAATTCGAGGTCTGAACTAGTGAAATCAAGTGACCACTTAGATATAGTTTTTCTCTCAGGGGTTGATGTATCAAGAGAACCATACACCTTCGAGAAGTGATTAATCCAGACCTGTTCTTGTATAATGGAATCCTGTTTCTGATCCTGAGAGTCGTTATTCGATCCAAGCATTGTCCAAAAATGTCTAGAGTTTCTCAGGGAAAGTGCATAAAGCATTCTTTCTCCGTCTTGCTGGAATACAAGATGCCTATGTGATCGTAACCAGTTTCTTTAGTTATTATTGAGGATTCTAACACCTTCTCTGTAAGACTCTACATCCTGGTGAGATCTCCTTAACGTTGCCATTTGCTGTTTTAACTTTTTCTTTTGTTCTATAATATGTACATTAAAAGTATGTTTGTGGATCTTATGTGGTTTCTAAAGGTGAGCATCAGATGAGTTCAGCTTAGAAAGAAAATGGAGAAAGCCCCCAGGGTTACAATGTCCCGACAAATGTTGGTCAGAGAGTTGATCAACCATAACGTTTAATTCATGATTGAGCACTTTCCCCCCCTCTATGAAATTTCCTAATGTAATTCCCTGCCCGATTGGTAGACAACTTATGATCATAGACAGGTACCACTAAATCACCTTCAAAGCACAGGGTTGCCTCTAGCATTGCATGATCATCACTGTTTCCCTCCCCTAGCTGTCAAAATGTTTCTGGAGGCAAAAACTAATCAATTGTCGAGACGATATTCCCTTGTGCCAGGTCGGTACATTCGGAATATCCCCCCAAATATTACCATTAAACAGGCAAAGATCCCAATCCTGCATAACGTCTACCCAGGTTATGCCATTACTACTTTTAGGACAGGAATTTCCTGTAGATAGATCAATTGTGGAGATACATTGTGAATTTAGATCTCCAGCAATAATAATTTCGTCTTCTGGATATTGGGAGGAACACTCAACTAAACAATCTGAGAGAAATTGCAGGAATTCATTTAGAGGGTAAGCACTGGGGTTCCAATACAAGTTTGCAATTATTATTGAACCCACTTTAATGCCTCTTTCCGTTACCCTCACCATTAAAATGTCCTGTCTTTCATTAGATAGTATACTAGAGGTATTAAAGGCATCATTGCTACATAAAAGTAGAGAACCCATCAATCCCCACCAAACTGGTTAACCAAGTCTCCTGAAACAGAATTAAATAAAAGTCTTAAATATTTGGGTTTTCCTAGGCTCTTGAGTGTCGACATTGCACACAACGCAATGGTGGTGTGTTGCATATTAAGCTACAAGATTACTAATACCTATCTGTCTATCTGTTTGTATTTTCCAACCCATGGGCCTCAGCGCGCTTACAAAGAGAAAACATAGAGACAAAAGGAGAGCACCAGAAGAGCAAGCCAAAGACTGAAGGAGAAGATTAGTGTTAGAGTAATGACTTGTTATAAGTGAGAGGTTATTGAGCCATTCTGCCGGGTTCAGCATCGAAAAGAAAAGTTGACAAGTGCTTCTTGAAAAGAGCAGTTGATTCGCTATCAGCAAGATAGTTGGGGAGGGCATTCCACAGAGCAGGAGCCCAGGAGTTAAAGCTAGCTCCACCAGTTTTCTTCAGAATGATACGTGGTTGAGTCAAGCGAACAAAGTCATTAGAGCGCAGACTGCGTACAGTGTCCTTCTTCTTAAGTCTGGTGTTCAGGTAAAGCAGAGTTCGTCATGAAGACTTTTAAATACTGTAACTAGGCCCTTGAACTGTAAACTATGTCGAATGGGCAGCCAGTGTAAGCTCCTGCGGGCTTCAGTAACATGTGCTTTGCGTTTCAGACCATAGACGGTGTGTACAACACCGTTCTGAATTACTTGAAGTTTTCTGATGTTGGTCTGAGAGTTGCCTATTAACAGACTATTACAGTAGCCAATTTGCAGTTAATAATAGCTGCTGCTACCATTTCTTGATTAGAGTATGATAGGAAAGGATGAATTTGCCATAATAGTTGAGTGTAGTAACAGCATGAATATTTAAGATGGCTGACCTGCCGGTTGAAACGATAATCGAGGCTCAAACAAGACACCCAAGGTCTTTACTGTTCTGGACCCTGGGATGCCGTTTTGGGCAATAGTAAAGTTGTCATAGTTGGGATCAAGCTTTTGAGCTTTCGCTGCCTGCCTCAAAAAAGAAGCTCATGTTTTTAATTGGTCAGACCTAAGGAGCTCATTGCCATCCATTTTTTAAACACTGTGTAGATGTTGGTAATGTGCACAGAATCATTGGTATATACGCCTGATAACCTCAGAACAATCTGTGTGTCATCAGCGTAATTTGCGAAATATACCCCCAAGGTAGACATCGGTCACATAAGTGTCTTGTGTAAATGTTAAAAAGCAGTGGTGACAGGCATGACCCCTGGGGCATACCACAAGAAAGAACAGTCCTATTGGAGGATGGGGTGTCCTTTGCAACATTCATACTACTTGGACCAAGAAAGGATTTGAGCCATGCTGTGGCAGAGGGGGAACATCTGCCAACCGTAGATAGCCTATCTGCCAAAAGACAATGGTCCACATGATCAAAGGCAGCGGGTAGGTATAGAAGCAGGAGCAATTCTGCGTTTCCCTCTTCAATAAGGCCTGTGATATGCGACTTCAGGTCGAGTAAGGCCGTCTCGGTCCCGTGATTAGGACGAAAGCCAGATTGCTGATCTGCTAAAATGTCCTAGTTTTCAATGAACATTTGGTACTGCATGTAAGCTATTTTATCCAGAATTATAAGTATAAATGGGGCGTTACCCAACTTTTGCTGGATCAAGGTTATCAATACATAACCATATGTCGTTTTGCAGATCCCTCATAATATTGACGACACAGCGAAATGAAAAGAATAATGTTTTAGCGCACAGCTACAATTGAAAAAAGAAATCAATTAATGTTGTGGTCATGCAAATTAAATGACAATCATTCTTGATCATCATGGCATTTGATGCAAAGCAGAATTTCTGGCCAAATTAGTCTTCATTAAAACCACTTCTTTGTATAAATCTACCTCAAGATAGGGTTTAGGTTCATAAAGGGTACTAGTTTAGGATTAACACTGATCTTGGCCCTTCTTGGTATTGGCCTGGTGAACCAAGCCTCCTTGTTCTGTGGGAGGCAGTTTTAAAGTAGGAGCCCCTCAACTGGAATTTTGGGGGATTGGAGAAGGACATTTTGATTTTTTTGTTATGGTAGGACTGGGATTGCAATGGGGCATACCTTGTGGAGTTCTCTGGTTTCAGGTGATTGGCATTAAGGATGTAGAGCAGGAATTTGGCAGTGTATTTGGTGTCTCAGGTGGAGTCTGAATTAGTACCACCACTGACATTATATGATAAGTCATTTATAACACGCCTGTACAAAAGTGTTACTAGGCACGACAAGACAAGCGAGGGAGGACAAAAGAAACAATCTTACTAGGCTTTGTGTCATTCAGATCATGCAAATGTGATACACAAAGTGCAAGGGGTGGATTAAAGGGGAACTGCCAAGGAGAGGGAAAGGGGAAGTGCAATCAGGGCAGCATTGTTCTGTGGAAGTGCAGTCAGGGCATCGCGGTTCTGGGTAAGTGCAAGGAGGCAGGGGACTGTAGGGTTTCAGTTACACCCCCTAAGTGAACAGTAGGCCCGGAGGAAGTGCAGGGGCGACTGGTCATGGAGGAGCCTGGTACCCAGTGATACTCTGAGGGTAACCATGCCACCAGTAAACGCAGCAAACAGGTAGGTTGGCAGGGGAGAGAGCGATAGAAAACAGAGGCAAAATGAAGGTCTTGAGTTGCTTCTGGAACGTCGGGTGATCTGGTTCAAGTTTGAAATGGGCAGGGAGGCCATTTCAGAGGGCGGCACCTGCATAGGAGAGAGACCTGCCCCCCTCTGAAGAAGCATCTCACCGTCAGAGCTTTAGAGGTGGCTGAGTGAAGGGCTTGAGAAGAAAGGTATTTTGGAAGAGAGAGTTGGATGTAGTGCGGGCTCTGGCCCCACCCTTGCAGTCACCAGGAGCCAGTGGATAGATGTGAGGGCTGGAGAGATACAGTACCTGGGCTTGAGGCCAAGGACAAGTCTCGCAATCCTGTTCTGGATTAGTTGCAGAGAGCGGAAGTAGAGGAAGGCAGATTGAGAATGGGGCTGTTGGAGTAGTCCAGCCTAGAGAGAACCAGGGTTCTGGAGACAGTGAGCTTCTGGGAGAACGTAAGAAAAGGAAGAATACCTCTGAGGAGGTGCACTGGTAGTGGGGCTTCTTGGCAAGGTCTGTGATGTGAGAAGAGAAGGAGAGAAGGAGAGAGTGGAGTTAAAGATGACACCAAGGTTTTTGCCTCACAGAAAGGCAAAGGAGAAGCGCTGAAGGAGGGCGTCCAGAGTGTTAGATGGGAAAGCTGGAGCAGGGGTCCCAATGAGAAGGATCTCAGTCTTGTTGGCATCAAGGCAGAGATTGTTGGATGTGCACCAATCCTGAATCACAGATAGACAGTCAGGAATGAGTGAGAGAAGAGAGGAGAATGAGGGGAGTCTGAAAGAGAGCTGAGTGTCATCCGAACACTGCCATTTAGAGGAGAAGGTAGAGATAAGGTAGGCCAAATGGGCCTAGTACACATTGAAGAGCCAGGGTGAGAGGTTTGAGCACCGGGGAACACCACATGTGAAAAGAGAGGTGGTGGAAAGAAATGACCCAAGTTGGACCTGAGATGGTCGGTCCAGGTGTAAGGAGGACAACCACTCCAGTACCTTGCCCATGATGCCCAGGTTCTCACAGAGTCGAATGATCAAGATGGCATGATTAGTCGTGTCAAAAGCAGAGGAAAGGTCAGTGAGGATGAGGACAGAAGGAAGGCTTGAATCGAGATTCGTGAGCAGATCTTTAGGGATGTTCAGGAGAGCAGTTTCTGTGCCTCTGGCTGCTCTGAGGCCAGACTGATGGACATGTCGACAACCAACAGATTCAGTGTGGAGATTAAGCTGGGAGATGGCAAACCTTTCCAGGAGTTTGCCCATGAAAGGAGTGATAGAGATTGGGTGATAGTTTACCGGACAGGTTGGATCGGCAGAAGGCTTTTGTAACGCTCACCTGATTCCCACGGAGGCGCTGATCTTGGCAGGAAGGTGTCTGTAACTCGGAAGGTGATGTGCAGAACCCGATGGGCTTCTGGGGTCGAACCTCTTCGCACTGTGTGTCGAACTCGTAGGGTGAGGTTTCTGCAGGTGAAAGAATATGGGGGTTAATGGTCTGGGTTGTTCAATTTCCCTCTTCCTCTCTCTCCCTCTCCGTAGAGCCCCCCAGGTCAACGTGCTCACCTTAGATAGGTGAATGCAGGGCTCTCCATCTGCGTCTGGTGCAGGGCGCTGTTGCCAGTTCCTTCACTGGTGAAACATAGGCCTCTTGGACTCAGAAGACCGTTACCGTCGTTAACTGCACGAGCGGTGAGTTTCCAGACACCTTTTTAGTCTTTATAGTCTTTAGGTGCAAGGCACGTTAACATTGAACAGGACTTCGTATAATGCTTTTCTCCCTTTTGTCTTGCAGGACTCTTGAGGAAGATGGAGTGAAGCGCCTGGAAATGCGTGAGTAAATGCAAGCACTCTAACTGTCTTTTCCTTGCAGCGTAGTTCGTGCTGAAGAGCAGGCGTTCTATTGCGAAGAGCGCGATGGGCGTAAGTAAATACCTGTCTAATGTCTCTTCTTTTGTCTTTCAGAAGTTGGTTTGCAGCGCCGGAGTCCGCGGAATGTCCGTAAGTAGATACAATGCTTTTATCTCCGCAGGCGGCGATGCAGTGTGAAGAAATCCAGAATTCACGGAGTGCCGGTAAGTAGTGACAATGCTTTTGTCTTCGCAGGCGGAGGTGCAGCGTGCCGAAAATGACCGCAGCCGATGGATCAGGTGAGTAGCACTGCGAGATAAGGCTGCCTTGCTAACCTGCTGTTTCTTGTCTCTGCAGGTGCTGCTGTCGACTGGATGCAGGAATGGTGAGTATGCTTCTTGCAGATTCAGGATGCAGGAATGGTGAGTATGACTCTTGCAGATTCGGGATCGTAAGAAGAAAGGCTGGAACAGACTCGGTGAGCGTTCTGCTGCAGATGCTGAATAACGCGAAGCACGTTTCGTCTATCGGGTGTGGTTTAAATAGCCTTGGAGTGATGAGGCGTCTTCCTCCACGGCCCTGCCTAGGTAAGAAAAGAGTTCCAGTTCCAGAAGCTTTCCAGTGCTGAATCCAGGGAGTGGAGCTTGCCCCACCCAGGTAAGAAAGTAGTCCCTGTTCACAGAGGACTTCTAAGAGGCTGGTAAGTAAGCGGCATGGTCTGCTGCAGGTAAGTCCACCCAAACATATGCACACATATTATGAGCCCGGCGCTTCCAGTGCCGGGACCGATGATTCTGATGAGCCTGGTGCCACCGGCGCCAGGACATGGTCCAAAAGGTCCCTGTGGGGACCGGCTGGTGCCTAGGATTAGGGTTAGGGGCCTGCTTCCAAGGACGTTGGGCTGGTCCTGGCTCCTTGGAAGCAGTGATCATGACAGTACCCCCCCTCAAGGCCCCTCCTAAGCGTGTCTTCTCCGGGGGTTTTGGCTTGTCGGGGTGATTCAGATGGAATCTCTTGACCAGACGAGGTGCGTGGACATATTCAGAGGGTTCCCAAGACCTTTCCTGGGGGCTGTATCCTTTCCAATCAACCAGATAATATAACTTAGATTTGGAGATCTTGGAGTCTAGACTGTTCTTTACTTCGAATTCGAGTTCTCCGTCTACCAAAACAGGTTCTGGGAGTTCAGCCAATCGGGTTTCTGGTTGTACTGGTTTTAATAAGGAGACATGGAATACTGGATGTATTTTCATATGCGCAGGTAATTCCAATTTGACCGCCACCGGATTAACTATGGTAGAGATGGGGTAAGGTCCAAGATATCTCGGGTTGAAGGTGCGGGGTCCTTTTAGATGCAGGTGCTTAGTGGATAACCAGACCTGATCTCCTACTGCGTAGTGAGGGGCCTCTTTACGGTGTCGATCTGCTCCATTTTTGACTTGAGCTTTATCTCTTTGCAGATGGGCAGTGGCTTCTTTAAAAGCACGGGTAATCTCAGAGTGCAAATTATCCACAGCAGGTGTTTTGAATTCTTGGGGAGGATCCAGATTAGAGGTTCTAGGATGATGTCCGTATAATAGGAAGAAGGGAGTCTTCCCGGTTCCAGAATGAGTCGAATTGTTGTAAGCGTATTCAGCGATCCAAAGAATATCCTTCAAGGGTTTTCAGTTTGTTGGAGCATGCAACGCAGATATTGCTCTAGAGACTGATTTGTCCTCTCGGTTTGTCCGTCAGTTTGGGGATGGTGACTGGTTGAAAGTCTTACATCAATTTGGGCTAGGCGACAGCAACTTCGCCAAAAGTGGGAGATGAATTGACTTCCCCTATCGGAGATTAAAACCGAGGGAAAACCGTGTAACCGAACGATGTTTTCTAAGAATTCTCGAGCCAATACCGAATCCAAAGGTAGGCCCTTCAGGGGAATGAAGTGAGCCATCTTGGAGAATAGATCCACGATTACTAAAATGGTATTATACCCTGAGCATGGAGGTAAGTCCGTGATGAAATCCATGGACAGGGTATGCCATGGACAGGGAGGAATATCCAGAGGGTGTAACATGCCGGCTGGTTTCTGCTTCTGACTTTTATTCTGGGCACACACACCGCAGGAGATTACAAAGTCTCTAATATCCTTCTTCCATGATGGCCACCAGAAATGTCTCTTGATCTTTTCCATGGTTTTGGTAATGCCAGGATGACCCTCCATTAGAGAGTCGTGATAACAGGAAATTACTTGTTTTTGTATTTTCTCACAGGGCAAGTACAATCGCCCTTGGAAATATGGTAGGTCTTGATCCACTGAGAATTCTTTTCCCTTTAATTGCCAGTCCTGCAAATCGGCCGGAGTTAGGAGTGACTTGACTGTAGTCTTGATGTCTTCAAAGGATTGAGCGTTGACCAACCCCAAAAGCCTTTGTTCTGGGATTATGGGTATTGGTTCTGGATTGGTCAAATGTTCATCAACTCCCATCCGAGAGAGGGCATCTGCTTTTCCATTTTTACTGCCGGGTCGATAAGTAATTATAAAGTCAAACTCAGCCAGAAACAGAGCCCAACGAAGCTGTCTGGAAGACTGAGCTTTGGCCGTCTTCAGATATTGTAGATTGCGGTGATCAGTCATTACGGTGACTGTGTGTCTGGCTCCCAAAGATAATGCCGCCAGGCTTTAAAGGCCGATCTGATAGCTAAAAGTTCCTTGTCTGTAATTGAATAGTTGATCTCGGAAGCCGAGAATTTGCGGGACCAAAAGGCTACTGGATGTAATTGGTGTGTGACCGGATCTCTTTGTGATAACACTGCCCCCATAGCAAGACTAGAAGCATCCGTTTCCACGATGTAGGGGAGTTCTGGGCGAGGATGTTTTAGAACAGGAGCAGAAATGAATTGAGCTTTTAAGTCCTGAAAAGCTTGTTCTGCCTCTGTAGACCATTCAAAACGTTTGTTCTTCTTTAACAGAGCGGTGATGGGCTGGACTATCCGAGAGAATTCAGGAATGAATCTGCGGTAAAAGTTAGCGAAGCCTAACATGCTTTGAACTCCTTTTACCGAGGTTGGTGATGGCCACTTGATGATTGCATCGACCTTCTTTGAATCCATATGAACCCCATTAGGTGACAATATGAATCCCAAGAACTCAACTTCAGTTACGTTGAAAACGCATTTTTCAAGCTTGGCAAAAAGGTTATGTTGACGCAGTCTCTTGAGAACCTTTTTAACGTGTTTCTGATGTTCCTCTTCAGATGATGAATAGACAAGGATGTCATCAATGTAGACAACAACACACACATCTATGAGTTCTCTAAGGACATCGTTCATAAAATACTGGAAAGCGGCAGGAGCGTTACAAAGTCCAAAGGGCATCACTTGATATTCGAATAGCCCATACTTGGTGCGAAAGGCCGTCTTCCACTCATCGCCTTCTTTTATTCGTACCAAGTGGTAGGCTCCTCTGAGATCCAACTTTGTATATATGCATGCTTCTTTGACTTGGTCCAGGAGTTCAGGGATCAAAGGTAACGGGTATCTGTTTTTAACGGTGATTTGATTCAGGGCGCGGTAATCTATACAAGTTCTAAGGTCTCCTTCCTTTTTCGGAACGAAGAACAAAGCCGAGGAAGCTGGAGATTTAGAAGGACGGATAAACCAGTTAGCTAGGTATTGGTCCAGATATTGCCTGAGGTGAAGATTCTCTGGCTCGGTGAGGGCATAAATCCTACTGCAAGGAGGAGTTGTTCCGGGTATCAGGTCTATTTGACAGTCGTAAGACCTATGAGGAGGCAGGGTGTTAGCTTGATCCTTCCGAAAGACATCTTGGAATTCTTGGTAGTCGGGAGGCAATGTGGGAACCTCTGAAGAGATCGCCGCCACTGAAACTTCAGGCCGAGGATAACAAGTGGTAAAACATTCTGGAAACTGAACCGTCTTTGCTCGCCAGTTGATCTGAGGATTGTGCTTCTCTAACCAAGGGATTCCCAGAATGATCTGGAACTGAGGGGCCTTGATCACATAGAACACGATTTTCTCCCGGTGTCCATCTTGGCTCACTAGCGTCACTTTTTGGGTGGCGTGCGTTACTGGTCCGGAGGCTATTTCCGTGCCATCCACTGTAGTAATGACGTCTTTTACTGCCTTAGGGACAAGGGGTAGATTCATCCTTGATGCCATTTCACGGTCCACATAATTGCCGATTGCTCTGCTGTCGATGTAAGCTTCAATTGCATGCAAACGATCCGGACGTGCAGGATTAATGAGGACCATGGGCACCACGAAATGCGAGGTCACGGGACAGATCTTAACGCTCGGCAAGAGGACCTCTACACTTGCCGGGCTAGGTCGTTTCCCTGCTCGGAACTTGAGGTACTGGAATCTGCGGCTCCTACAGCCTTCTTAGCTGGTTTCACTGGACAGTCTCGAAGAAAGTGCACCGAGTTCCCGCAATAGAGGCATAATTGCAGCTGTCTTCTTCTTCTTTCCCGCTCCTTTTGGGTTAAAGGACCTTTCATCCCCCCTATTTGCATGGGTTCCACAGTGTCAGCTCCCTTAGTAGAAGTCTGTGGTTTAGAAAACACTCGGGTATCAAATTTAGAACGATCAGCCTTCCTGTTCTGTAATCTGTGGTCCAATTGGACGACTAAGTCAATATAGTCCGAACATTCTTGTGGAGGGTTCACAACTTGAGCTAACACATCCTTGAGCTCTCCACGCAGGCCTCTGTAGAAAAGCGTTATTCTCTTATCCTCGGGCCATTGAGTTTCCACTATGAGTCTGTTGAATGAGGCTATATAGGTCAAGAGGTCTTGATTACCCTGTCGTAATGAAAGAAGTTCATTGTCCAAGGCCTGCCCTTGTGCATGTCTTGCGAACAGTTTCTCCATGCTGGACTGGAAGGCCTGGAAATCATGTAAAACCGGATCATCCTGGGTGACTAAAGGAATCGACCAATCTGCGGCGCTGCCACTGAGATAAGAAAGCACGAAAGCCACTTTGGTCTGGTCTGTTGGGAATGCAGCTGGTCGACATAAGAAATGTAAGCGGCACTGGTTGAGGAACACTGCAAATTTCTTTGGGTCACCAGAAAAACGTTCGGGCGGAGCCAAGGGCACATTACCAGGTAGATTGATTTGCACTGGATTTACATATGATGCAGAAGGATAGCTTCCTCCTGGAGCGGGCAGGGGTGTCTGTCCTGCCTGCGTTTGTAGCAATTGCCTAGCGAGGTCCTCTGTTCGCTCCTTGGAAATTATCAGTTCTCTTCTTAGAGAGCTTGTTTCCTGACGAGCTGCATGTACTTCTGCTCTTAATTCCCCGAGCAACTGGGCTAAGTGATCAGTGTCTGAGGTTTCCATTGCGCCTGGGTAGGAGTTTTGCGGTGGGCTTCGCGTTCTGTAACGCTCACCTGATTCCCACGGAGGCGCTGATCTTGGCAGGAAGGTGTCTGTGACTCGGAAGGTGATGTGCAGAACCCGATGGGCTTCTGGGGTCGAACCTCTTCGCACTGTGTGTCGAACTCGTAGGGTGAGGTTTCTGCAGGTGAAAGAATATGGGGGTTAATGGTCTGGGTTGTTCAATGTCCCTCTTCCTCTCTCTCCGTAGAGCCCCCCAGGTCAACGTGCTCACCTTAGATAGGTGAATGCTGGGCTCTCCATCTGCGTCTGGTGCAGGGCGCTGTTGCCAGTTCCTTCACTGGTGAAACATAGGCCTCTTGGACTCAGAAGACCGTTACCGTCGTTAACTGCACGAGCGGTGAGTTTCCAGACACCTTTTTAGTCTTTATAGTTTTTAGGTGCAAGGCACGTTAACATTGAACAGGACTTCGTATAATGCTTTTCTCCCTTTTGTCTTGCAGGACTCTTGAGGAAGATGGAGTGAAGCGCCTGGAAATGCGTGAGTAAATGCAAGCGCTCTAACTGTCTTTTCCTTGCAGCGTAGTTCGTGCTGAAGAGCAGGCGTTCTATTGCGAAGAGCGCGATGGGCGTAAGTAAATACCTGTCTAATGTCTCTTCTTTTGTCTTTCAGAAGTTGGTTTGCAGCGCCGGAGTCCGCGGAATGTCCGTAAGTAGATACAATGCTTTTATCTCCGCAGGCGGCGATGCAGTGTGAAGAAATCCAGAATTCACGGAGTGCCGGTAAGTAGTGACAATGCTTTTGTCTTCGCAGGCGGAGGTGCAGCGTGCCGAAAATGACCGCAGCCGATGGATCAGGTGAGTAGCACTGCGAGATAAGGCTGCCTTGCTAACCTGCTGTTTCTTGTCTCTGCAGGTGCTGCTGTCGACTGGATGCAGGAATGGTGAGTATGCTTCTTGCAGATTCAGGATGCAGGAATGGTGAGTATGACTCTTGCAGATTCGGGATCGTAAGAAGAAAGGCTGGAACAGACTCGGTGAGCGTTCTGCTGCAGATGCAGAATAACGCGAAGCACGTTTCGTCTATCGGGTGTGGTTTAAATAGCCTTGGAGTGATGAGGCGTCTTCCTCCACGGCCCCGCCTAGGTAAGAAAAGAGTTCCAGTTCCAGAAGCTTTCCAGTGCTGAATCCAGGGAGTGGAGCTTGCCCCACCCAGGTAAGAAAGTAGTCCCTGTTCACAGAGGACTTCTAAGAGGCTGGTAAGTAAGCAGCATGGTCTGTTGCAGGTAAATCCACCCAAACATCTGCACACATATTATGAGCCCGGCGCTTCCAGTGCCGGGACCGATGATTCTGATGAGCCTGGTGCCACCGGCGCCAGGGCATGGTCCAAAAGGTCCCTGTGGGGACCGGCTGGTGCCTAGGATTAGGGTTAGGGGCCTGCTTCCAAGGACGTTGGGCTGGTCCTGGCTCCTTGGAAGCAGTGATCATGACAGCTTTTTAAGGAGGGGGTGCACAAGGGAGTGCTTGAGGAGAGAGCGGAAAATTCCAGTGGCAAAAGAGTGATTGCAGAAATTGGCCAAAGCTGGAGTGAGGGTGTCAATGTGGTCCTTGATGGTTCTGGAGGAGCAAGGGAGCACCGGTTTGGATGACACTTTCATTGATCGCACTTGTCTAGAAACCTTGTCAGGTGTAGACGGAGAGAAAGAGGAGAAAGGAGGAGGAGAGGGAGAGGCAGCTAGAGGAGGGCCGAGAGAGGTAGAGGTAGAGGAAGAGGAGGGAGAGGACAGTATGTCCTTAGTTTTATTGGTGAAGTGAGAAGCCAGAGCTGTACAGAGGGCCTGGGAGTGAACAAAAGAGGTTTGTTTTTTTGTTTATTTTATTTATATAGCGTTCCAGACCCAGGAGTAAATGGGCGCTTAAGGAGAGGTTACACATATACAATATATATAGCGAATGCAATTATACATTTAGAGTTAATATACAATATATACAGTCAAAGGTAGTTCGTGCGTACAATTAAACAGACCAAAGAGGGATTGACCAGCTCCTTTGCAGTTTTTAAAGAGTTTGGCCATGATTTTAGAGGCCACCTAGATGGGGGCTATGATGTTGGCTTCCTTCTTGGACAGGACAGATAGTCCTTGTCCAAGAAGGAAACTGGCCTGTTGCCTTTGGATCAGGCAACAGGCCAGTTTGTCAGAGGATGCACCCAATGCCCTCCAATTCCTCTCAGCCACCCTACACTTAAGTTTCATGGTGGTGAGGTCGGAGTCATACAAAGAGCTGCGCTTGGAGGTAGGCTTCAGACGGATTCTCATTACAGGGGCAAGGATGCCCAGAGTGTTGGAGATAGAAAGATGCAGCTTAGAGCGGGCTGTGTCAGAGTGTGAGTCAGCTGCAGGTGTGGGAAGAGCAGAGAAAGTAGTGGCAAAGGAATCCACTGACATACGCTTCACGGGCCGAATGACTGAGAAGGTAGGTGGCTGTGCTGGGGTGAGATTTGCCTGGGGGACAGGAGAGCACAAAGTGGTCAGTCCAAGAGAGAGGAGTGGTGAGAGGGTTTGAGGATATGAGAACATCCAAGGTATGCCGGCCAGAGTGTGTCGGACCAGGGGATAGAATGGAAATAGAGAGAGTGTTGCAGAGGTTGCGGAAGAGCCCTGAGGAGGGAATAGAAGCATCCAGTTGAATTTTGAGATCTCTAAGGAGGGGAAGTTGAGAGGTAGAGGCAATGAAAGAATAGGAGAGGTCAGGCAACTCTGAGAGGAAGTGGGCAACCTGGCCAGGTGGCATGTAGATGTTGGCCACAGTCAGAGAGAGGCCAGGAGAGACAGAGAGCCTGCATACCAGGCATTCAAGCAATGGGCCTGCATAGGAATGACAGAAGCCGGGACACACTCAGACATATCAGAGGTACTCCACCTATGGGACAGTTGGTTCTGGGTTCGGAGAGGATCTTGTAGCCATCAGGGAAGAGAGTGTCAAAGCTCGTGACAGAGCTGGCCGTAAACCATGTCTCTATGAGAGTGAGGACATCCATGTCAAGTTCTCCGAGGAGGTGGCAGATGTCAGAGGAGTGTTTGACAGCGGAGCGAGAGTTGAGAGTAGCGACATGCAGCAGGTTGCCACATTTGAAGGACTTTTGTGGAGGGCTACAGGCTTGAGGTATGCTCTACGCAAGTGGTAGAGGGTCCCGAAAGTGGTCAGAGCTGGTAGAAGGAGGTGGCAAAGGAGCCCGAGAGGAGGGTGCCAGAGAGGCGGCAAAAGAAGGAGGTGGTGGAGGAGCCAGAGATGCTGGTAGGAATAGCAGGAGAAGGAAGGAAGTTGAAAAGATGCGGGAGACGCCTATCAAAAAGGTGGAGTTTGGGGTGAAGGCCCTGGACCAAGACAGTGTCATTGAGATAGACATTAATGATTGCTTTGGAGGAGTGGAAGGGGCCCATTAATGGGAGAGGAGGAAAAAGGAGAGAGACCAGAGACCATATGAGGGGTCCATAGGTCTGGAGAGGGAACAACATAGAGCATGTCGGTAAGAGTCCGTCTGGGGGAAGCAGTGATGTAGGTATCAGCAATAGGGAGGACTGGGTTGGAGACCAGGATGTCCCTCTTGAACTTCTTCCTTCCCGACTTCGTGAGAGGGATAGGATAGGAGATAGAGTAGCAGTTGGAGAAGATAGGGGAGTAGTAGGAGGAGGAAGTGAAAGAGAGAGGAGAGATGCACAGCCCAGCAACGCTCAATGCAGGATGTGCATGGGTCACTCAGTTGGGAGCACACAGAAGGAACCGACAGGTACACTAAACAGTACTGACGGTACCCCCAGTGGGGTGGGGTCCTAGAGAGTGGGAGAGAGCGTAGTTGGGACAGTTCACAGTGCAACAGAACCCACAGTGGATGAGACCCTAGGGAGTGGGAGAGAGCCAATGGGACAAAGTTCACTGAACAACAGTAACCAAGAAGAAGGGGACTTAGAGAGAAGGAGACAGATCACAGTACAACAGTAACCAAAGTTGGGGGTGAGCTAGAGAGTGGAAGAGTGCCTAATGGACACAGATCACAGTACAATATTAACCGCAAACGAGAGGACGTAGAAAAAGGACACAAAACAAAAAACACAGCTAACTGCTGGAGGGGAGAGGCTAGGGTTGCACAGAGACAGAGTACGATTATGTCAGACGGTTAAGTGGAAGTACCCGCAAGGCCGGGAAGTTTAGGAGAGAGCAGTAGTGGCTGCTCCGCCTTCCTGCACCTTTCTTACCTTTCGGTCACTGACGGTTGGTGGCTGCACTGCACGCTCGCACTCTGCACTGCTAGCCATTAGTCGCCGAACACCTAGGTCGCCCAACACCGCAATCTTGTTCTGCGCGGGCTTTGCTGCAGAGGGTCCCATCCTTGGTTCTTAAAGGTTTGTATGCCTGGCCGTAGGCGCAATGTGTTACATGTATTACATGTCGCACAACACCGCGGGCATGTTCTGCGAGGGCTTTGCTGCAGAGGGTCCCATCCTCGGTTCTTAAATGTTTAGATTGGGTCAAGTGCTGCTCACATGTTCACTGTATCCTTTTGTGTTTGCAGAAGATCACTTGTAATGCTCGGAGGCTTCTGTCGTTTGCCAATCTCAAAGGGTGTCGTAATTTTGTGATTTGTGTGTGAGTTAGGGTTGACTTCTGATACGATTTAATGTCTCCTCGGATCTCTAAACACCATGATATGGGTAAATTTGTCATACATGTTTCATGCCACGTGTTGGGGACATGTTTAAAGAATAAAAGATCTACGTTGGTTGCACCCATTGTAATGAGCGTGGATATATATGTTAAGTGTGATAAGAGTTTCGGTGAAACGCTTGAATGTGGTGTTCTTTGTGCTGTGTTTTGTTTTACTTTTTGAAAGTTGTGGTTACATGCATTGTTACTAATCCTTCAATCACTATTTTGTGCAGAAACCCATTTGAGCATTCTTCTGTTTGTTCAAGAGTTGGCCCTGGCCTTGTTGGAAGAGGAAACCTCATGTTGTTCTACACACCAGCAGTGCTGTTTTGAAGAATTGTAATGCTTTCACAACCGTTCAGGAAGTACCTCTAAGAGTTGTCTCACAGTGCTCAGACACACGATACCTATATCCCTGTCACTGTTTGCCTGGATGCACCTCATGTGGAAAATGTTAAGTCTTTCCGGCCTGCACCATGGAGATACACGCCTACCCACTGGGTTCCTCAGGAGTGTTCTCGCAGCATCCAGACCCCTGACTTGCCATAATGGACCAATGATGGGATGATCGCAGCCCAAACTCCACTTGCCAGTAAGTACTTCATGCAGACTTGCATGCGTCCCTGTGTGGCAGGACATGTGCAAACACTCATTGCCTCGGCTAAACGCAGCATACCACTAACTGCTCATTAAAGTGTTTTATCCACACGATGCAGGCACAGACCATCCAATGTTCTCCATGTGTGCCTGGACCATTCCATCATATCTTCGTCATTTAATCATGTTATCACACTATTACAGGACCCAGGTGGACATCATTTTGGAATTTCTTTTTTCTTTTACCAGGTGCATGATCATAACATGTAGTTCATAGCATAAACGTATATCTTATCTTGCAAAATACCCACTGCCATTAGGGATACATTAATGCTGCTGCTAACAAGAACGGGCACCTGAGGGCCACAACACCATTACTTGGCAGGCCACATTACAAGCCCCAATAAGTGATGCTATTAAAAGACAATGCTCTTAAGCATTAAAAAAACATTGGGCCACTCATGTTCAATGGAGCCGTAACGTGAATGCAAGGCGCCAAAGCCTTGAGTGAGGCCTGAACGCCTTGCATTGATGCTATGGCTCATCTTGCATCATTTGTATGGTGGAGAGGGTGGGCAGAAGGCAACTTGCATTTCCGCAGATCCCTTCCTCTCCACCATTCAGCATCTGCGCCGGCATGGATTTTCATATTGGCGCAAATGCTGGAGATCCCCATGCTGTCCTCCGCGTGCTCTATGCACCAGCAGAAAGCAGGCAGACTACATAGGGATCCCGTGTACACGCTCTGTGCCGGGCAAGCATGGCAGGGAGCGTGTGCAATTAAACGAATCCCTCCCGTGACATGCTTGCATGTCAGCCAGGGTTTGCTTTGCATGATAAGCAGTCTTCGCAATTAGAATGAAACTCTCCCCGACATGCAATTCTGAGCATCACTCGTCATGCGAGAATGGCAAGTGGTGCCCACACTGGAAAGAAAACGATCCCTGGCCTGTCCTTGGAGATGAGATTCTTTCCTGGCGGTCTGGGAACACTACTTCTCACTTCCTTTCATTACCCATAGTCCGACTACCGCCAAACCACATCCAGGAGAAGGCTCTGCCCGGGATTTGGGAGCAGGGAAGTCATTTAGGGGTCGCCAGAGGGTACAACTGCGACCTCTGAGGTCTCCCTTGCGACCTCTGTGGTCTCCCTTGCGACCTCTAAAAAGAATGTAAAAAAGAAATATATATTCTTTTTTTTTTTTTTTGTAATGCAAGCTCCTGGGCTGTGGCGAGCACCATGTGGCTCTTTACTTCTGGAGTAGCTGCCTTTCTTGTTCAGGCCCCTTAAAAAAAAAAAAGAAAAATAAGAAAAGGAGTGACACAAGTCTAACACTTTCAGCACTGACCCTAAATAAGAAAGAATAGGAATACCAAATAATGTGTCTTTCTGGAATTCTATACACTAATTGCTGCACTCATTAAAGGTTTATTTCAGGCACACTTTAGGGTGTGAGTCACTGATTTAGTCTGTTCTTAAACGCCTCAACTCAGCCTTTCATCCTTCTGAGGTTAATAAATGAGTACCAACACAGGTTGGGTGATATTGGGTGTATATGTTTCCTATATAAAGCGCTTAAGCGTAAGTGCTATATAATAACACATCATAATCATTTGGTCATGGACGCCTGCTTGCATTCACAGTAATTTGGTATACAATACATATGGCGTTCCATTCTTGTATGAAATGTACATCACATTATAGTGATATCATAACCATATTTTTCGTAGTGTACAATGCTATGTCATGCCACTTCGTGTTTTGGCAACGAGTGAAAGGTTGTGTTCCATTTCTTCCCGCAATATCACTTCGGGGTGGGGTCAAATTACATCACTTCCTGTGATGTCATCAGGGGTCAAGGGTTGTGTGATGTAACTTCTGCTACCCCTGGCATTTTGGTGAAATGACGTCCCTGTTTGGGAGAACGCTGACGTGAGGACCCCAACTCCCATCCTGAGGTTGGGTTTCTTCATTTCCAAGATACATCTGACCCTTTGGTAACTTATGTTCCTATAATATCAGGATTATCTGGGCATGTGACATTGTGTTCCTTTTAAGTCCCTTCCTGTGCCAAACAAGCAGTCACATCTCAATGGGCCTGCCCCGCGCTTTGTTGCTGGCAGATCAGTTGAGGCGCTTTGTGTAAACTTATCTTTATGCTTCAATGGAAAAGTGGATCAGAAGCGCCAAACCATCTCATTATGGCAGGCCACTAGCACCTGCGATTCCATTGTCCCCACTGCAGGACTTCCCCTTCAGTTTGAGAAGTCATGAATGCTGCTTAAAATTGTATTCATTTCGGTCACACGATGCCTGAAATTCAGTCTCTGCTCCGTGTATTTCTTACAGTTGTAGTGAACATGCTCTAGAGTTACCAATCCGTAATCCTTCCAATTATGCACTCTTTTATACTTATGCAACCCAAGCCCGGTTTATTTACTCTCTCTGACCGACAAGTGGCTTTTCCCTCCTTTGTCTCTGCTAGGGTCTGCGTAAACCATTTAAGCAGCAGCCTGGTGGTAAACTGCAGCTGCACAAATGCACTCCCCTTTTACATAAATTCTGATATATTTTTTAAAATTTCTATTAAGTGATAACAATATTTTTTTATTGGTTTTTCACCACTTTGCTGAAATGATTCCAACAATGTGCTCCGCCCTATGCCATGTTATGCTACTTGTCTTTTGTATAGTGCTAAATCACCTCAGTAGCAGTTTCAAAGCACTGAATCCTTTGTACAAGCTGTAGTGTGTCCCTCCCGGGCTCCACCAGACCATAGTGTGCTGGGAAGAATAGCATGAGCAAGTGTGAAGGAAGAGGGAGGGAAAGCAGGGAAGGAGTTTGGAAACACGAGGCTGGTCTACATGCTTGAATTAGTATGGGTGCATGTTCGTCCAATATATATGGGCTATCTTATACAGAGAGGCAATGCAGAAAAGTATGTCTTAGGCTAATATACGTCCTGGGATTCCAAGGAATTTTGGGGCAAGATAGAGATTTCGCTGTGTTGAGTGTGTGAGGGTCTTGAAAGCGTGCTTGGGCAATCCTGGTAGACATGCAGGCTTAAAACACCTGCCATGACTATTTATAATACCACAGGTAAACTCCCCAAAAATACATCTGGCGGTGCCATGCCAAATTACAAGCTGGCCTAATGCAAATGTAGGACGCGCAAGAGCCGAGAGGCAAATGTTGTTGGTAAAAAAAAAGGCAAAGGAGCGCGAGGGACAGAGGTATTAAGTAAATATGTTATGTCTGTCCCTAGATGAAAAGTGGACAACATTTGTAGTCTGTGTAGTGCTAAAGCCACAGTAAGGCCACCAAACAGCACTGAGATGAAGAAAGCAAACTGAATGACCATGGACAGCCACTGCTATGGTACGATAAGAGGGTCACCCTGAAGCCATTACCATCATAGGGTGAGAATACTCCGCCCCTCAGCCCTGAATGAGCATGGACAGCCAATGCTATGGTACGATAAGAGGGTCCCCTTTAAGACAGTACCATCATAGGGTGAGACTACTCAGCCCTGAATGAGCATGGACAGGCAATGCTATGGTACAATAAGAGGGTCATCCTGAAGGCACTACCATCATAGGGTGAGAATACTCCGCCCCTCAGCCCTAAATGAGCATGGACAGCCAATGCTATGGTACGATAAGAGGGTCACCCTGAAGACACTACCATCATAGGGTGAGAATACTCCGCCCCTCAGCCCTGAATGAGCATGGACAGCCAATGCTATGGTACGATAAGCGGGTCACTCTGAAGACACTACCATCATAGGGTGAGAATACTCAGCCCTGAATGAGCATGGACAGCCAATGCTATGGTACGATAAGAGGGTCACCATGAAGACACTACCATCATAGGGTGAGATTTCTCAGCCCCTCAGCCCTGAATGAGCATGGACAGCCAATGCTATGGTACGATAAGAGGGTCGCCCTGAAGACACTACCATCATAGGGTGAGAATACTCCGCCCCTCAGCCCTGAATGAGCATGGACAGCCAATGCTATGGTACGATAAGAGGGTCACCCTGAAGACACTACCATCATAGGGTGAGAATACTCCGCCCCTCAGCCCGGAATGGGCATGGACAGCTAATGCTATGGTACGATAAGATGGTCACCCTGAAGACACTACCATCATAGGGTGAGAATACTCCGCCCCTCAGCCCTGAATGAGCATGGACAGCCAATGCTATAGAACAGATAGGAGGGTCACCCTGAAGACACTACCATCATAGGGTGAGAATACTCAGCCCCTAAGCCCTGAATGAGCATGGACAGCGAATGCTATTGTACGATAAGAGGGTCACCCTGAAGACACTACCATCATAGGGTGAGAATACTCAGCCCCTAAGCCCTGAATGAGCATGGACAACCAATGCTATGGTACGATAAGAGGGTCACCCTGAAGACACTACCATCATAGGGTGAGAATACTCCTCCCCTCAGCCCGGAATGGGCATGGACAGCCAATGCTATGGTACGATAAGAGGGTCACCCTGAAGACACTACCATCATAGGGTGAGAATACTCCGCCCCTCAGCCCTGAATGAGCATGGACAGCCAATGCTATAGAACAGATAGGAGGGTCACCCTGAAGACACTACCATCATAGGGTGAGAATACTCAGCCCCTAAGCCCTGAATGAGCATGGACAGCCAATGCTATGGTACGATAAGAGGGTCACCCTGAAGACACTACCATCATAGGGTGAGAATACTCAGCCCCTAAGCCCTGAATGAGCATGGACAGCCAATGCTATGGTACGATAAGAGGGTCACCCTGAAGACACTACCATCATAGGGTGAGAATACTCAGCCCCTAAGCCCTGAATGAGCATGGACAGCCAATGCTATGGTACGATAAGAGGGTCACCCTGAAGACACTGCCATCATAGGGTGAGAATACTCAGCCCCTAAGCCCTGAATGAGCATGGTCAGCCAATGCTATGGTACGATAAGAGGGTCACCCTGAAGACACTGCCATCATAGGGTGAGAATACTCAGCCCCTAAGCCCTGAATGAGCATGGACAGCCAATGCTATGGTACGATAAGAGGGTCACCCTGAAGACACTACCATCATAGGGTGAGAATACTCAGCCCCTAAGCCCTGAATGAGCATGGACAGCCAATGCTATGGTACGATAAGAGGGTCACCCTGAAGACACTACCATCATAGGGTGAGAATACTCAGCCCCTAAGCCCTGAATGAGCATGGACAGCCAATGCTATGGTACGATAAGACGGTCACCCTGAAGACACTACCATCATAGGGTGAGAATACTCAGCCCCTAAGCCCTGAATGAGCATGGACAGCCAATGCTATGGTAAGATAAGAGGGTCACCCTGAAGACACTACCATCATAGGGTGAGAATACTCAGCCCCTAAGCCCTGAATGAGCATGGACAGCCAATGCTATGGTACGATAAGAGGGTCACCCTGAAGACACTACCATCATAGGGTGAGAATACTCAGCCCCTAAGCCCGGAATGAGCATGGACAGCCAATGCTATGGTACGATAAGAGGGTCACTCTGAAGACACTACCATCATAGGGTGAGAATACTCAGCCCCTAAGCCCGGAATGAGCATGGACAGCCAATGCTATGGTACGATAAGAGGGTCAAGCTGAAGACACTACCATCATAGGGTGAGAATACTCAGCCCCTAAGCCCTGAATGAGCATGGACAGCCAATGCTATGGTACGATAAGAGGGTCACCCTGAAGACACTACCATCATAGGGTGAGAGTACTCAGCCCCTAAGCCCTGAATGAGCATGGACAGCCAATGCTATGGTACGATAAGAGGGTCACCCTGAAGACACTACCATCATAGGGTGAGGGTACTCAGCCCCTAAGCCCTGAATGAGCATGGACAGCCAATGCTATGGTACGATAAGAGGGTCACCCTGAAGACACTACCATCATAGGGTGAGAGTACTCAGCCCCTAAGCCCTGAATGAGCATGGACAGCCAATGCTATGGTACGATAAGAGGGTCACCCTGAAGACACTACCATCATAGGGTGAGAATACTCAGCCCCTAAGCCCTGAATGAGCACGGACAGCCAATGCTATTGTACGATAAGAAGGTCACCCTGAAGACACTACCATCATAGGGTGAGAATACTCAGCCCCTAAGCCCTGAATGAGCACGGACAGCCAATGCTATGGTACGATAAGAGGATCCCCCTGAAGACAGTACCATCATAGGGTGAGACTGCATGGCTATGGTACGATAAGAGGGTCCCCCTGAAGACAGTACCATCATAGGGTGAGACTACTCAGCCCTGAATGAGCATGAACAGCCAATGCTATGGTACGATAAGAGGGTCACCCGAAGACACTACCATGTTAGGGTGATAATACAGCCTGAGGCTGCTGACAAAGCAAGCATGGTGCCATAACATTACACCTTTAAGGATTCCTGGGTTCTTGCGGAGATTGGACCCTACTTAGGGGTTGCTGGGCTCCGGTGGGAATAATCTGCACATGAACCATCCCGTTCCTACCCCGTTCCCTGAGCTGCAGTTGCCTGGTTAGGTTAACAGGCGGCGTTACAGAGTCCCAGGACAATCTTCAGGCCCAGAATGCACTGAATGTGTTTGAAACACAAATTGATTTGCTCCAAAAACAGGGCCAGAGGGAAGAGAAATGAACAGGTGGGGAGTTTGTATATTTGGAAACCCTTTAAACGAAACAGTTATGTATCCAGGCATGTAATACTGGTCACAGCACAAATCGGTGTTCACTGCAAAGTTTACATCTAGAGCTAGGCCCTTTACCAACTGAAAGATAAATATGAATTTTTGCAAAATATAAGCTGCGAAATCCATCAAAAACCTTTAAAAGACCAGACAGTGTGCAAACACATATTCGTTTGCATCAAAACGGAACAATCAAACGAATAAAAACGTTTACGCCAGCAAGAGGTGTATTTCAGTTCCTGCAATCAAAATTATTGAAATACCATTTTTCCTTTAAGGGGTTTCCTGAGAGAGCCTGGGGGAGTGTTGAGCCTTCTGTGTATTTGTGTATTTCTGTGTATTTTATTTTGGCACTTCATATTTTATTTTTTACCTTTAATTCTTTATTTTTTTTATCTTTAATTCCTTATTCATCATTTGTTATAGGATATCACACTTAGATGGATGGTTGGGGTAGGAAATGTATCACACTTTGATGGATTGTTGGGGTAGGAAATGTACCACACTTAGATAGAGTGTTGGGGTAGGAAATGTGTTGCCCCTAACCATACAAAAAGCTCACCATTCTGCATACCCTCAAACTCTGAACTAAACACAACCACACCTTTACCACACCACAAAGTACACACACGTCCTAACACAAAACCATACCATACGCAATCATACCTCAACACCACATGACGGCTACCAACTGAAAACAAACTTAGGCTCAATGACCGGTTTCTCGACATCAAGCTCTCATGCTCTTCTCCCTCTTAATCCCACTAAAATACCCTCAACCCTCATTCCATTGCAGAACCACCAGAGCACCAAGAGACCATGCAAGTGGCAAGAGTGCATGGTACAAGGCCCATTAACATTAATATTAACAAGCATCCTCAATTTCCACTTGCACCAAAAGCTTTTTACCTTTTTTCTCACTATGAAAACTTTGATAATCATACAAACGCACCCTGCATTGGTAGCTCAGCTTTATTTTCTCACTGTAGGTGGATATTTAATGCTATACTCTGTTAGCCTACTTGCAAATAAGGCATCACCCAGTATCTCTGGGAACTACAATAAAGACTGGCAGGACGTGATATGGAAATAACCTTTTGGACATCAAGGTGCCAGGCTTTCCTCAATGTTGCCATACTAGTTTGACCACTCCAATCACACTTTTGGCACATGCTTGGAGGTCACAGAAGTAAAATTCTGGTCTTTGACAAGGGGTAAAATGTGGAGATACGCCATCAAATATCCAGGATTTCCCAAGTATACTCTGAAGCCGCACATGCATCCAACATTACATGGCATACTAACTTACTGTGCATCAAATTTGCCTTTGAAACACAACCCAGTTTCCAAAACACATTAGGGCACATCTGCCTCATCCCTTTTGCAGAATGATGGTCCACCTAACAGGACTGGCAAGCACCCAGGCTATCATGACACATTCTTTGCCCGCTGCACCCTCCTTTTGTTTGGAGAATTTCTTTCCAGCTTTCCTATGCTCTTATCCTCCCCTCACTTATTTTCTCTCCTCAAGCAGACCAAGGTGTGCATACCCCTTGTGGGGGCACAGTATGTCACTACACACACGGCTACGTGCTCTGACGCTACTACAGTGGTGATTTAGAGGGTTTAGAAGCAGGCAAACTTAATATATCAGACCAAACGTGTACTTCTCGACAAACCCAGGGCCTGTCTTGAGTTTCCATTCTGTTGACCCATAAGTTATTGTAGTTGAACATACATATTTTTACAGAGTGTTGTGGTTTTTTGTTTTTTTTATATATTCATAACATTTGTGTAACACCCAGACCCATATGTATCACAGCGTTTGTAAAGAGAAACTAGCAGAGTAAGGTAGTGATGGAGAAACAAAGGTGGCATTAGTCATATTTGTTGAATAGCCAAGTTTTCACTTGTTTTCTGAAGATCAGGTAGTAATGTTCATTTCTGATGCTGGGCGGCAGAGAATTCCAAAGTGCGGGCGCTGTGACACAAAAGCTGGCGTCCCCAGCTCTTTTGCTTTCAAATCTGGTGAATACTCAGTGACAGGTTGGCAGAGGATCGTAGAGGGTTATTTCCTATAAAAAGTAAAGTCTACAAATGCTGTGCATGCCAACTTTAATGATACTACAATCAACCAATATTAACTATTCCTGCATCTAAACCGTCCATCTAACTAGAAAACACACCTTAACGCACACTTCACCATTACTTTCCCACATTTTCTTTGAAATATTAGGTAGCTTACATCATTACTATAGTAAAGGTGAGTCTTATAAAGTTGTAGTGTAGTGTGAGTTGTGCTGTGATTTGTATTGGAATGGGTCATCTGCGGGAATAGTTTCTAGATTAATTTGTGTTTATTTTACTGTTGGCATTTCTAAGGTTTGTACACTTCTGGACTATCTGAATATCAACCCCTACCCCAGAGAGTATCACCTTGATTACATCACAAGCTCCCTCCAATGATAGCTGCGTATTTATATACAGCTTTCTTTGTAGGCCATTCAGGATTTGATGTAAAATGATAATATCGGCCGAATCAGTGCATGTCCTCCTCTGTCCAATGTGGTGGATAAGGACACAATGTGTAACTGCGCAGACTGAGATCCTTCCCATTGGGACCCTTGCTCCTTCATTCTTCCCTTCACTCTGGCCACCCTCTATGGCCCCCCCTTCTCCTTCATCTGAAGCCAGAAACCATGACGTCATCTTGGACTCATCCCTCTCCTTCCTCCCTCACATGTTGGATCTTGCCAAGAAGACCCACTTTCAACTCCACCTGCTCAAAGGAATCCTTCCTTTCCTCACTTTTGCCCAGAAGCTCAATGTCTCTAGAGCTTTGGCACTCTCTAGGCTGGACTACTGCAATAGCCTCTTTTTCAATTTTCCTTACGCCTCTCTACATCGCCTCCAACTTATCCGAATAGGGCTGCAAGACTTATCCTTGGTCTTAAGTCCAAGAACCACATCTCTCCAGCCCTAAAATCTCTCCACTGGCTCCCGATTGCTGCAAGGATCAAATTCAAATCTCTCTGCATCATCCATGAAGCTGTCTGTTGCCGGGGACCAAGCTATGTATAACCAAGTACTCTCTCTCCAGATCTTTATGCTCCTCCAGCTCCATCTCTCTGCATGTGAAGCGCTTCTCTAAATAATGAGCTGGTGGCCGAACTCTTTCCTCGGTGGGCTCCCTCCTCTGGAACAGCCTCCCCCTTCCTCTCTGTCTTCAGCTGGATCTCCTCAACCTCTGGAAGCTCCTCAAGACTTTCCTTTTCATCTCCTCCTTCCCCCTGACCTTCCCTTGCTAGACCCCTCAGCTGCTAAGATTGGTGAGCAGGGCCCTTGTGTATCCTTCTGGGTCCTGGCCTTGCCACCCACCACCCCCAGTCGCCTCAGCTGCCACCCACTCCTAAAACATTCCTTGGACGCCCACTGGCCTGTGCTGTCTCAGAGGCATGCACTTATCATATTGGCAGATGCCCTCTCTTACCAAGTGATCTCTGCTAGGCACTTAACAGCTGCTTGCAACTTACTCCTTAGCACTTCCCTCAATGGAAATCCTAGCACTTACGCCCCCGTTCTCTCTCTCTGCACTTGCACGCTCTGAATGCTCACAAGGGCTAGTAGGACCGCCTCTTTTTTTCTCTTCATTGTTATTGTATTTGCCTTTCATTCTCATGTTCCCTCCCCATTGCCCTGTGGTTGCTTTGAAACACAATTTGCTTAATGTATAAGGGCCTTACAAATACACAATAAAATAAACAGCGGGGTACCTAGCACACAGCACTGAGGACCCACAGTATTCACAATGTTACTTGTGTGCAGAAAGGAGTCAAACAGACTCTTCGGGGGACACACGAGCTTTGCAGAAGGCTGAACTCTTTTCTGTGCGATTTGTAGTTACCATGGCAACACTGTGGTGGAGGTAAACAAAACAATACAGAACGGCTTATCCAGCAATACATTCATGATTAAACAGGTAAGGTTATATCCTTGGCTGGAGATGAATTCACATCGGGAGGGTACTGAGAAC
Organism: Ambystoma mexicanum; assembly: GCF_040938575.1. Taxonomy (NCBI): domain Eukaryota; kingdom Metazoa; phylum Chordata; class Amphibia; order Caudata; family Ambystomatidae; genus Ambystoma; species Ambystoma mexicanum. The sequence goes on from NC_090935.1 coordinate 628,740,314, forward strand.
AACAGTTAGTTCACCGCACACAAGAATCAGAAAGGCTTAGTCAGGTAAGACGGTGGGAAGCTCCTCAGATGACTTGGATTCGGCACCACCGGCGCAATGCCCTTAAGAAAATCCATACGCGGCACCAGGCAGTGAAGTAGATGCTCATCAGAGGCCATGACTATTCCCATGACAGCAATGAGCCGTGCCTTAATCCGCAGCAATGGGCAGTGCCTTAATCCACTGGATAGCAGACTTCAAGGTGATGTGCAGCAATGGGCAGTGCCTTAATCCACTGGATAGCAGACTTCAAGGTGATGTGCAGCAATGGGCAGTGATTTGCATTGAATTCACTAGACAGACTTTATCATGTTGATTCAGTGCCACAGAATCGCAAGGGAATTTAATTGGCGCTTTACTCTTATTACCTTTTCTATGAGTATTTCAAACCAATATAATTGGGCTTTGAGTTACGACCACCAAATATGTAATATGTTGCCCTTTGGCATTCCTCAAAAGACGTATTTGACATATTTGAGATTCCTAGGAATATTAAGCTAAATTTCTGGGGGATAAGGGACCAATGGTAAACCACCTCACACTCATTTTCCATATGTCTTATACTCGGTGATAGCCTTGCTGCCTTGTAACAGATATTCCTAGGAAGCTTCTGGGATAGCACGCCTGAGGTTGCCCCCCCCCAACCTGCCATACAGAGATGGTTTTGATTTCAGGGGCCTGGCTCTAGAGTCGTTTAGATGCACGAGACAGCGAGCTTATCAGATTCTGAAGGCAGCTCAGACCTTTGGCATCACTGTTTTCTTTTTGTTTTTGAGACTTTATCATTTTATAACCAAAGCATGGAAGCGATACAGAAACAGAACAAAATCAATAAGGTGAAGGTGCCATGGAGCAACTCAAGTACAGTGGCAGGCTGAATACACTCAGGCGGGGCGCACATATACGTCGGATACGCAAGTGATCTTCGGAAACTGGGCCTGACGCTTGAGAATGAAATCAGGGAGAAATCTTGCAACATTTGTGGACAGATTGATGGCAGGGGATATTTCTTACAAAATTCGTCGAGGGGGAGCCAGGTTGTGATATGTTTAGTTAGACATCCTTGGGCAGTGGCACAGACCTTCTCCGCTGCCACTATCTCCTAGATCTTGTACCACAAAAAATGTATCTGTGGCCCAACCGTCAGCTTCCAATTTCTGGTGAGAGTAATGCAGGCCGGCAGGAACAGCTAAGTTATCAACAATGTTCTGGATGACTTCATGGGATTAAAGGAATCAACTGATTTCCTCAGTAGAATCACCAATGAATCCATATGCATAGCTGATCCAGTCACTTCCTTTATTAAAGTGATCACCTCCTTTCAGAACACCTGTGTCTTTGCAGAGGACCAGATGTAGGTAATCACCTCCTTGGCCACAGACCCTCCAGCACAAGGGGGAAGTTGTTGGATTAATCTTATTAAGCAATGTTGGGTATATGTCCCATCAAATCATAACCTTGTATGCGTTTTCCTTATTCGTTAAGCAACAGAATGCTGTTGCAGCCCTCTCCCAGATCCCTTGCGAGGACTCCTCAAAGATGGAACGACCCACATCCCTTTCCCACTGCAACATATAGGTGAACTTAACAGAGGGGTCAGTCCTGTCCAATATTTTACAGTCTAGAGATCCCTCCTTCACAGTGAGCTCCAACGCTGTGAGTGAGCGGGTGCCAGCGCTAAGCATCCCGGGACTAGTGATCCAATGCCTACATTTGCAATAGTTAAAGCGTTCCGTTTTAGGGATAAGGAACAATGACTTGCAGTCTTCGAAAGAAAGTAAGAGGTGCATTCCTGTGGTACATTTGACTCAAGTTATACAGCCCCCCTCAACCTCCCTCTGCCATTGTACGAAATTCTTCCAGGTGAGGAATGGAGTAAATCATGGATTTCCCAGAACTGGGGGCAGGGGGCCCATACCACCCCACCTAGAGGGGGAGGGCAGAATCTCAACTGGGAGAGACAGTGCATAGTAAAGGAGCCTGGAAACGATGTTCATTTGTACTGTTAATTTTTACAGCAATGACACGCCTACCCATGAGATCTCCTGAGTCTCCCATCTCGCCTAATCGACACCCAGTGCATTGAAAATGGCCCTCAAATGTACCCTATGCAAATCCACGAAACATAGAGTCAACTTAATCTTCTGGTAATCAGGTTGGTCAGCACCCCAATTAAATGGGCAGTCCTGTTGGATCCTAGACATAGTGTGTGGGGAATCAGAGATCTTCAGACCTATGGCCTTTCCATAATTTATAGTATAACCTGAGGCACGCTCCAACCTCTCAAGTTGCAACGTGATGGACCGGGGAGTGTGAGTGTATGACATCATTAAGAGAATGTAGTCCACGTATAGGGCCACTTTATGCTCAGTCTGTCCTGCGGGAATGTTAATGTTAATTGTTTCTTATGAGGCTCAACTCACCTGTAGGCCTCAGTGCGCAGAAAGTAGGAGAGCTCAGTCGAGAGAAGCAAAGGGAAGAGCAGGGAGACACAGGGGTTGATAGGCACTAGTCATAAGAATTCAATAGAAATGCTTTAAGAGATTTCTTAAAGGAAGAAAGCTCAGGGCAGGTGCGCAGAAAAACAGGGAGAGAGTTCCAGAAATGTGGGGCAACAGAGTCAAAGCTAGTGCCGCCAAAGTGGGCAAGCTTGTAACAAGGTTGCGTAAGGTTATTGGAGTTGTTGGATCGTAAAGCGCAAGATGATTGAGAAAGCTTAATCCTTTCTTTCAAGTAAAATGGGGCATTGTCTGTGAGGCACTTATGAGTGAGGGAAAGTACCTTAAATGCAATGCAGTGCTTAACAGGAAGCCAGTGTAGGGGGTTACAGGCTTCAGTGACATGGTTTCTTCTGGTGATACCACTTACTGCACGAACAGCATTATTCTGAGCCACCTGTAAGGAACCTAGGTTGGACTGAGATGTACCAGCCAAGAGGCAGCTGCTATAGTCAAGTCTGGAGTTGGCCAGGGCACCAGCAAAGGCCGCAGTATTGGTGGTGGATAAGAAAGGCTTGATTTGTCTGATAAGACATGTTGTATAGACACAGGAGGCCTTCAGCTGGCTGACATGTTTGTTCATGTTGAGATTGGCATCTAAATAAATGACAAGGGTCTTGACCCAGGGGCTGGTCTGAATACTAGTTCCAGAGTTGTTAAAAGCTGAATATCTGGAATCAAGTTTGGCAAGACATTGAGGAGTATCAACAAACATGATCTCAGTTTTCTTCCCATCGAGAGCAAGGGCATTTTATTTTTGATCATCCATTCCTCATTGGTAGCATAGATAGAAGTGATCTTAAAGTGGCCCAACTCATAATTGCCAGTCAGTTTGATCACCACCTGGGTATCATCGGCATAGTTGGTATAACTCACTCTGATACTGTCAAGAAGGTCAAAGAGAGGACGAATGTACAAGTTCAAGAGAGTGGGAGAAAGAGAGGCATCCTGAGGGACACCACATCGCAGCAATTGGATGGGAGATTTTTAGCCCCATGAGGCAACACAAGCAGATCTGGGACCTAAAAATGAGTAGAGCCAACATAAGGTATTATTGGAGCAGTTTGTGACAGTTCCTAGTCTCTAAAGCAGCAAATAGTGATCAACAAGATCAAAACCTGCAGAGAGATCTAGGAGCATTAAGAGGGCAATCTGTCCTGAGTCAGCATGTGGCACAGGTTAGCTTTTAAGTTAACCAGAGTGGTTTCAGTGCCATGTGATATGTGAAAACTGGACTGTAATCAGCCCAGTACATGGTTATTGTCAATGTGTTGCTGTAGTTGACTGTATGCGACTTGGTCCAAAATATTCAACAAAAAGGTAACATTAGTAATAGGGCGATAGTTGTCCGCAGAGGCAGGATCAAGAGTAACCTTTTTTAGAATCGGGGACATCCAGACATCCTTGAGAGAAACAGGCACAGTAGAATTGGTAAAAGATGAATTAACAAGTCTAGTGACAAGAGGGGTTAGACAACTGAACATGTCCTTAATCTTAGCAGGAGGACAAATATCGTAGGAGGATGTCTTAAGGTGTTAGACAATAATGGATAACTCAGATTCTGAGATCTCTTTAACATTGAACACAGGGATAGAGGTGTCAGATAGGTTAGGGACGAGGGTCTCATTAGTGGTGGGACTATGAGGATTGAATAGTTTCTCTGGTAGCGAGGCAATTTTATTACGATGAAGACAGAGTTTGGCATTAACGCCTGATTGAATATCAAGACACCACTGATTGGACATTGTGTCCAGCTGCTCTGAGGTGTGCTGTGCTCTAGGGATATTGAGTGCAGTTCTTAAGGCATTATTTTAAATTATTTGTAATTTTTTAACTTTTCTTTTGCTTGTCCCTAGGTACAAGGCATTGCAGTAATCTATTTTAGATAGAATAAATGCGCTTGCTAGGGTGATGCAACTACGTATGGACACGAAAGGTTTGCAAGCATTGATTAGTTTACATGTGTAGGCTGTGTCAGAGGCTGTTGCTTTGACCTGTCTGGCCAAGGTCAAAGCAGAGTCTAGATATACTCCCAATGTTTTCACTTCCTTTGTGACTCTAATATTAATACCATCTATGTTGAATGAATTGAACTGGCTACCTAGTTTGTTCAGTTTAGCCTGGGATTCCGTGAGAAGTAGCTCTGTCTTATCATCATTAAGGCACACGCCATGTATGGCCATCCAAGCTTGATTTGTTAGACATATTCTCTTAATCAATAGAGAGTCAGCAACGTAGTCACCCATAATAGGGATGAGGATTTGGGTGTCATCTGCATAGTTAGTGTAGGTGACACCCAAATTGTCTAGTTTGTCAAACCGGGGCTCGGTGAAAATATCATAAAGCATTGGTGAGACACAAGAACCCTGCGGTACTCTGCAGGTGACAGGGGCAGGCTCACCCGATGCTGTAGGGGCGAAAACCCTCATGGTTTTATTGTCTAGGAAGGATTGTATCCATGTGGTGACTTTAGGGGAAAAACATGCTGCTGTCGAGAGGTGATTGCAGAGGATTTTATGGATGACCAAATAAAAGGCGGCCGATAGGTCTAATAGTAGGAGGAGGGATAAGTTACCCTCATCATTTATATTGTCCATCTGTGTTTTTAAGTCAATCAGGGCTGTTTCAGTACCATATTTAGGTCTGGAACCTGATTGTCATAGGCCAAGGATATTGTTGGATTCCAGGTGAGCCTACATTTGAAGGTAAGTGCCCTATCTAGAATTTTCAGTAGGAACGGTTCCGTGGTTATCGGTCTGTGATTAGTGGGATTGCTAGGATCAAGGCTAGGTTTTATCAGTATTGGTAGGACCCGAGCATCTTTCAGGTTAGTGGGGACAATGCTGGTTTTGAATGATGCATTGATTATGGTGGTGATGAATGGCGCTAGATCCCTAGCTGCCTCTTTAATGATTGAAGCAGGGTAGATGTCCCCTTGGCATCTTGACAGTTTGAGACTGGATATTATGCCCTCTATGTCGCTGACAGAGACAGGCGTGAAATTAAAAAGGTTGCCTGCTTTAGAGGAGAGAGCCTGAGGCTCCAGTGGCGGAAGGTCAGATGAGATATTCAAATGTTTAGTTTCACTTTTCGCTTGTAGGAGTGCAATTTTGTCAAGCAGTGTTTTTTGCATGTCCGTGCACCACGTTGTATCTTTAGTACTGGTTGTTGGAGGTGGTGTAGTAGACTCTAGCTCTTTAAGGATGTTGAACAAATCTTTTGTGTATAAATTGGCTTTATTAATTCTGTCGTTGTAAGTGTCTCTTTTTTTCTGCAGAGTGGCAATTTTGTAGCCGTTGGAAACTTTAAAGAATTTTTCTCTATTCGGTACTGTGGGGTGATTTTCCAAATTGTTTTTAGCACTTCTTTTTTCATTGCGGAGGGCTTTAAGGTTCGGGGTGAACCAAGAATTTAGATAAGCGAGTGCCTTTGCTTTACGCATTTTTAACAGTGCTATTTTGTCCATGGCTTGCTGAATTGTTTGGTTATAGAGTTCACTAGTGCCAAAGGGTCGGAGTTGAAGCTAAAGTTAGTAGTAATAGGTTGTAGTAAGGGTAGTTATTTCTCAACCATGATATTATGGTTGTTTCTGGCGAGTGCTAGAGGTGCTGATGAGTTGCTTAGATTAGCTTGGATAATGTCTTGTAAAGTGAAGGAAATTACATGGTGGTCATACCAAGCACATGGGGCATTGGATATGATGTTCGTATTGCCGTTAAGGTCTGCAATCCAGTCTAAGGTTCTCCCTTTACTATGTGTGGGTAGATTGATGCAGTGAGAGAAGCCTAACTCCATAATTGTGTTGGTGATGGCTAAGGCGTTGACATAATTTATATCATAGAGGCCTAGATTGAGGTCTCCCAAAAACATGATTTGTTATCCTGGTTTAGTATTTGTTGTGTGTAGTAGTGTGACGGCTTCCTCAAATGTTGAGATTGGGCCTGGTGGTCTATACATGAGGGGAATAGTTATAATTTGGGATGCCGTGAGTGATAATTTGACTGACAAGAGTTCACCTGATGGGAAAGTTTGATTAGGTAAGACCCTTAGGCCAAGCTTGGTTTTGGCAATGAAGACGACTTCACCACCTCTAGAAATTTCTCTGTCTAGCCTATGGATGGAATAGTTGTCTGGTATAGCTAAAGTGAGAGATGGACCAGCTGCAGCATGTAGCCAGGTCTCAGTTATGGCTGGGAAGTCAAGATGGTTTTGGACTATGAGATCGGCAATGTCCAGCCAAGACCTTGCCACCTAGCCCCCCCCTTGGGTGTTTTCGCCGCCATTTCCAGGAGTCAATAAGCGACTGGGGGAGACCTGGAAAGCAGATGCGGCACTTTCACAACTGCCCCGGAACAGTAGAGCAACGCAAGCAGAGAGCCCACCAGGCAGGTAGCTGGAGTGACAGGTGGAGTGCAGCGCCCATTAACAAGGGTCGTGGTGTGAATCTGAAGTCAGCACAGCCTTGGAGAGTGTCCCGTTAAGATAGTCTGGAGTTATCAGCAGGAGGCCCGGTGAGTCCAGGGTAGCAGTGGTGTGATGTGGAGTGTGTGATGGCATCGGCTCGACCTGGCCTCTTTAGCCCCCTGCTCCAGCGATGCACAGACCTTGGCCTTCATTCCCTATGGGGCGAGAATCCATTGGAGAGAAAAAGGGTGTGAGAGTAGGAGAGCATCACTGCTGATCAGGGTCCCTGCCAATGAGCCCCCCGGGCTTCAGATTGTAGGCACCAGATCCTGAAGCTCCGGGTGCCATCTTGAATTGGATCGCACCGCTGGGGCATCGACTCTTCGAAGGCACCAGGGAGCCTGTGGCTTCAATGTAGAAGGTGGAACACATCACAGGCCGAAGAGACATCCATGTGTCCCCAACTTGGTAAGATTCCCTGGTCTCGGTCCGTCGGCTGCCCCTGTACCGTCCGCAGCTCACAGAGCTCGCATCGAACACACCCATGCAGCGCTCGGCTCGGCCATGCTCACCCACATCACCATGGTTTTTAACTTCTCTTGTAACATCCAGTGCCTGAGCTGGATGAACTGGAATCTTCCAGCCTCCATCGATTGTAATTTGGCTTTTCACGTTGCCAAGGTCAATGGGAAGAAACTATGCAAAGCTGCCTAATTTTCTCTAAACCACAAGTTCCCCAGCTCCTGGACCTTTCCGCCGCAGTCCTGGTGTGAAATTAGGGTTCTGCAGAGCAGGAGCAATCTACGAATGGAAGCTTGTGACGGGAAATCTCCAAATAGCACTGCCCACGTACCACCAGAATGCAGCTGTCAGGCGGGATTTGCAACACTGCAGCTAATTCATCCCCAGTAAGGAGATATCAATGCCTTTCAATTATATTGTCACATGGTCCACTGGACTAATCAATGACTTGCTCCAGGTGTCTGCCACCAGTCTTCTTGCAATATCTGGGTCTTCTAGTCTGCCATTAATCGTGGATCAAAACATTATTTAAGGGGAAACGCCTTGGTCTTTGCCCTCTCCTAATGAATTGTGAGTTGCACTTCATAGGTCATTCAGCTTATTGCGATTTTGCTCTCGAAACAAAATTTGCATTTTTTGAAATTTCCAGATGTACCACGACATTTCTAAAATGTCATTAAAAAAGGGGTAGAATGAATTCAGTTTCCCATCTATCATACATTTTAGTCTGAAGCAGAAATCAATGGCAATTGCTAATATTCGATGGCCACAGCGCCAGTGTTCCCAGGCCCCCACATTATTTACATGAATCAACCCCCTCTGCAAGAGTCCAGTCAGGGGGCACAGTACGGACATAATCATCGAAGTAGTTCTGCAGATGTGTCAGTTACATATTGATATTTTAACTAAAGTAGTGTAATGCAATTGATCTTGTATAACGCTGGTCTGCCACTATTTGCTGCACTAAGCATTCATGCTGATCAATCCACGGACTTGCGCGGCAAAATGTCCTTTTCTTTATGCAACTTTATTGAAATCAGCGTCACTATATGCCCAGGAATCTGATTTCAAAACATCTGAGACTACTTCCGGTTTGAGGGGCTGGCTTTGCAAAACAGGTGAGCTTAGGGAGGAAGTCTTTCTTATTTTAAGGAGTTCATGTACCCAAGCCAGGAGACACCAAATTTACCTCATGTTGACAAGCATTTATAGAGAATAAAAAAAGAGCTCTGGGAACAAGTCGAGTCGGAGTTTGCCCAGTGAATGCCAAGGTACATATAGTGCCTGTGCGCCCATATTCAGGTGTAAGATTGCCGAAACTTGCGAGTTACCGGCGCATTACAAATAAATAAATAAATAAATAAATAAGATGCATGCTGCTATGAAGGAGATCATCTGCTTTCATCCAGGCAGGGGGAGAGGGCAGGAGCCCTGACCCCTCACCTGCAAACACCGAGGACCCACGAGAGGCGACTACACCAGTCTGAAGCCCACAGTCAGCAGCTACCACAAGGCAGGGTGAGGCCCCTTTGCCCATTGTGCCCATTGTGCACCAGAGACCAGATTCCAGGCACTATATTCGCTACATCTGCCCCTTACCACAGAAGCTGTACCTGCAATCGGAGAACAGCTGATTTTTTTAAAACAAAATGCCGGGCGCTGCACGGCATCAAACCGAGGCTTGAATACGTTGCTTAGCAACGCCTCATAGCTTCATTTACAATCGATATCCGCCGGCAGGCGGAAAGCCGGCGACAAAGGCCAGACAAAGGCCATCCCTGTTTGCCCTGTTCGCCGTGAGAACATTGGAGCTTGCTTTAATCAGGCCAATTATAGCCCCACTCTATAAACTGAAGGCGGAAGCCGGGTGCTCTCCTCAAAGAGCCGCGATGCACAGAGCCTGTCTGCGACTGCACATGGCATCAGTCAGACCCCAGGCACAACTACGCTTACGAAGCTATGTAAGTACATTAAACCCTACCTCACCAAGTAGTCACCCGCTTCGAGCGGTGACACAAACTCCCCACTATTTCAAGAACCACCAGAAGAGGCCTAACCCTCTCAATCTTAGACTAACCCAAAATAAAACTACAACATCCACCTTATCAGGAGGCCTCATTAATGCAAGGTCCCTCATAGCACACAGTACTGAGATTGCTGACATACTTGCTATGGACAACCTAGATCTCCTCGCAATCACCGAGACCTGGCACCATGAAGCCGATGGTCCTGCACTCATTATTGTCTTACCTGACAACTACAATATACTAAGAGTTGACCGACCCAACTCTAGGGGAGGAGGCCTAGCCATCATTGCAAAAACTAAGCTAGATGTAAGACTTACACCTCACCTAGAAATAACATCCTGCAAACTTCTCTCGTCCAAAATTCCTATCTATAATAACAGCACACTAACTGTCCTCCTGGTGTACAGACCACCGGGCCCACTAGGCAACTTTGAAGAAGACTTATCCAGCCTCCTTACCAATAACATCAAAGACTCTACCCAGCTCCTTCTATTAGGTGACTTTAACCTGGGTTTCAATGATAAGGAGAATAAGCAAGCCCACTCCATTCAATCAATCCTAGCTGATCAATGCCTCACCCAGAAAGTTCTTGCACCTACACACATAAAAGAACGAACATTAGATTGGATAGCCAACCGTAATTGTACCGCCACCATTTCCGACATTTCTCCACAAACGTGGACTGACCACCACTTCATCTGCTTTTCATTACCTATAGAGCCGCCCAAACCAAATAATCAGGTAATAACTCTATGCCTACTAGAAGTAAAAAAGATATCACCTCTGAAAAATTGCTCCCACTCCTCCTACCAGCCCTCACTGTTAGCGAAATGGACCCGGACCCTAACACGCTAGTGGAGACATTTAACAATGCTATGTCTAAAGCCTTGGACATAATTGCCCCCATCAAACTCTGTAAAAGTAAAATGAGAATCTCATCTTAATACATGGTTCACCCCGCACCTCAAAGAGCTACGAATCCAAAAACGTAAACTCCAAGCTCTTTGGAGACATAGGCCCTCATTACGACCCAGGCGGTAAGTTACCGCCTGGGCCGTGACTTTACCACCATGGCGTAAACTACGTTTACGCCATGGTGGTTGGCGGACTTACCGCCCCATTCCGACCTTGGCGGGGCGGTAAGTCCCCAATCCCCATTTACCCTTCCCCATTCCCATTTTTGCCCCATAGGGCATAATGGGAGTGGGGAAGGCGTTAATTACGCCACCGTAAATTACGGTGGCGTAATTAACTCCATGGTCCCTTAGCGCCATGGATTTTAACACCTGCTAAAAGCAGGTGTTAAATCCGCCATGGCGCTAAGGGACCTCGTACTCAGGCGGTAAGGGTCGGCGCTGTTTACGGCGCCGTAAACCCCTTACCGCCTGAGTTGTAATGAGGGCCATACACTTTCGGCGGAGAACAAAATCCGTCTTGACAATTTTGCTAAAAAATATAAGAAGGAAGTTATCCAAACTAAAAAAGACACATTCAATGAGAGAATTAGCAAAGCCAACTCTAACTCTAAAGAACTCTTTTCCATCCTTCGGGAAATGAAAAACCCTATTGCCCCCGTAAACAACATCCCCAAGGACAAACACTGGTGCACCAGCATCCAAAGTGCCTTAGCCAACAAAATTGTTACCTTGCAAACTAAAATTGCAAAAAAGAAAGCATCCATAAGCTCTGATAGAACCCACACCACCCACCTGACCAGCACACCTAGAACAGTACCCCAAAGCAACTGCAAACCTTTCAGCTTCACCAACTTATCCATCCTGGAAACTGAAAAGGTGATCCTATCATTGAAGCCTTCCAACTGCCAAGGTGATAACTGCCCTGCACAGGTCATCAAGGACACAGCAAGAGATTTAGCACCCTATATCTCGAAACTAATTAATGCTTCCATTAGATCTAGTACTGTACCCACTAACCTCAAAGAATCCTGGGTACTGCCCCTCCTTAAAAAACAGTCCCTTGACCTAGCTATCCCTACCAACTATAGACCTATCACTACAGTCCCATTTCTCCTCAAAATCATCGATAGAGTAGCCTACCTCCAGATCCAAAACTATCTCGAGACGAACCAATTACTAGGATCTCGCCAATTCGGATTCAGACCACTACATGGCACTGAAACGGCCCTTATCGATCTTAAGACACAAATCGACGAGTTGAAGGATAAAGGTAAAACAGCTATGCTCCTCCTCCTTGACTTATCGGCGGCCTTTGACCTGGTGGACCACGCAGTGTTATGCAACCACCTAGCGTCTGCTGCCCATTTCTCAAGTGAAGCTATAGCCTGGGTACAATCCTTCCTAGCAAACCATACGATGAGAGTGTTCTCCCCCCTAGCCTCAGCGGACCCAATACATATCATCTGTGGCGTCCCACAAGGTTCATGTGTCTCTCCTACCATGTATAATATCTTCACTAAGCCACTCTTCGACAAACTGGTCAGACTGGGGGTAATTTATACCAATTACACGGACGACACGCAGATCCTCATACCACTATCGGGCAACTTTGTCGAAGACACAGCCTTAGTAAACAAGATCTACCTCCTCATTCAGGCATGGATGGCCTCCCATGGCCTCTGCCTGAATGATGACAAAACAGAGATACTGATCCTGTGTTCCGACTCTAACCTCACAAAACTCAGCCCGAATTACTGTGCCTTCAACATTGACGGCAACATAATTAATGTGGCAGCCGAGGTAAAAACATTAGGTTTCTACCTCGACTCCACATTATCTCTCAAAAAACAAGTCAACTCCCTAGCGTCCTCTACAGCTTACACCTGCAAGCTAATCAGGGCCTGCAGATCTTACCTTTCCAAATATAATTGCATTACGCTAGCAAATGCCGTAGTAATGTCCAAATTGGACTATTGTAATGCCCTCTATGCAGGCACCAGTAAAACTGTCATAAACAAAATGCAAATATTGCAGAACAATGCTCTTAGAGCAGCGCTGGACATACCCCGCAGAGCACACATCTCTAACATCAGGAAAGACCATCACTGGTTAGAAATGAGTGACAGAATTCTCCTCAAGACACTATCCCTCACCCATAAAGGCCTGAACAACACTGTGCCCCCCTACATCTCTGCTAGACTGATTAGAAAATCCCCCACTCACCACACTAGAGCCTCTAACCACCTTCTTCTTGAAACGCCCAGATTTAGACTATCCAAAGGTGGTGGGGCAAGCTTCCCTGTCAGAGCTGCCCGTGCCTGGAATGCACTTCCCACAGCACTGAGAGCTAACCTACCCTGCACCAGATTTAGATGTAATGTGAAAAACTGGCTCTGGACCAATGATGACCTAGAAATGCGCTAGGCCCGGATTGATTATCATTCGAAACTACCCCGATACCTTTGATACCCGACATCAGACCATCTTATGTACGGGACCCACATTTTTTGGACCATGCACTCATAGTCTGCACTTTCTGTATACCAGTTTTGCAAACCTATCAATAATATATGCACTGTATTTTCCGCATGTATCCTATGTATGTAACCTAAGCTTAAGTATTCTTATAACTGCTGCGCCCGGCTACCCTTGGGTTTTGTGCGCATTATCAAACAATAAACTAAACTAAACTAAACAGCTTTGGCAATGTTTAATGTATTGGTCTTTTCAATCTCGAACCATCCATTCTAATACATGTAAGATCTATAGGCGAGTCTCCTGGGATGCTTTATCAGGCAATTCACCTTGTCTGCATAGAGGTGGTTGTCTTCGAGGTGTAATCATTGAATCCGAAACTTTTGTTCAACCTGTTGGCCCAGTGGCCCTAACATTTTGTGTAAATATGATCAGAGTCAGCCCTTGCTCATGCCAAGACAAACCCTTAGCAGTAGAGTAATGGACGCGTGTACCATACCCCGGACATAAGGGGTTAGATGCTTGGCAAGCACTAGTTAAATGCCTTAAGTCCATGTAGAAGGTATATATGCACCTTAAAACGTGGTTTTGTTTTGTGCTTAAGGCATTTGAATGCCGATCCTAAATTGGTGGTTGTAAGCCCTGTGCGTTCCACCCAACCCACAGAGACCCGCAGGCAAAGACATTTTGACCTGGCATTCTGGTCTTCTGGGGTTGGGTGGACTTAAGGGTTGATACAATTTGAACCAAGGTGCATTTGACTTAGACCAAGGATATATAGGACCAGTTACGCTAATTTGTATCAGGAGGATAGCTAAGGGGCAACGTGCTCGTCTTGGAAGCAGGATGACACGGAGCAACATAGGTTTGATCTCTGAGTCTGAAACCTCCACGTCATAAATAACAAATTATATATATATATATATATATATATATATATATATATATATATATATGTATATGGTTAAGTTGCACTACTAAAAACCTATGAAATTCAGTTAAAAATCTTTGCTAAAGGGACGTTATGGTTCCAAGTAAAACTGAAAAACCCCTTAAATTCGCCAGTTATGGTAAGCTATGCAACCATAACTCACGCCATAACCATAACTCATGCCAGCACCGTAGCGTGTGATGTCATCTTTGATGTCCTGGGCGTTAGTCTTAGCAGTGCACGGTGGTGGCGCGAGTTATGGTTGTTTAGCTTACCATAACTGGAGAAATTCTGGGGCTTTTCGATTTTACTTGAAACCATAACGTCCCTTTAACAAAGTTTTTTCATTGAATTTCATAGGTTTTTATTAGTGCAACTTAACCATAACGTCCCTTCAACAAAGTTTTTTCATTGAATTTCATAGGTTTTTTGGTGCAACTTAACCATAACGTCCCTTTAAGAAAGTGTTTTCATTGAATATATATATGTATATATATATATATATATATATATATATAGTAAAAAAAACTTAGTTAAACAGACGTTATGGTTCAAAGTAAAACCGAAAAACCCCTGAAATTCGCCAGTTATGGTAAGCTAAGCAACCATCACTCGCGCCACCGTGCACCGCTAACATTAACACCCAGGACATCAAAGATGACATCACAAATGTCATTGATGACATCACTGATGACATCATATGTGCATTTACTTTTCATAAAAACTCTATACAAGGGATTCTTATAATGTTGACCAAAAAGTGTCAAGGATCATTGGAATAAATATCATGAGCTAATTAGTGCGCTAAGCAATGCATTGATATAAATAGCATTCTATTCTGAAGTTCAATCCAGTATACTAAGCTACTCATGTAGAAATATAAGCAGTGTGTGCAGCATACATGATGAAGGTGCAATATTCATAATCTTGCCATGTTGAATAGTGAAATGAATATCTGCTTTTTGATTAGAGTTTTCTGTACTGTGAAATTTGTAATAAGTAGCTAATATAACCCACTTAATACATAATTGCATTATTACAGACAAAACACAAAGAGACAACAACACATACAAATTTGAGTATATGCAGAGAAATGATTGCTCTGTTTCAAAGGTGCTACTTACTGTATGTATGTGTATCACATGATGTGACTGGACTCTAAGGAAAGAAGTGTGAGTACAATGTATACAAATATGGTTATATACAGGAAAGTACAGTATGAGAAAGTGCTGATAATCCTGTCACCACAAGGAACACTCCTGTGGGAGAGCGTATCCCTCCAGCTGCCTCACAGGCCATTCGCAATGCTGATGACCCTTACCTTTCGAGAGTCACAGTTGTGTGTATGTACTGTGACACAGTACTCTGCAGGGGGGAGAGACTTCGTAGTGCTTTTGAGACTATGGTCTCAGAGCACGAGAAGACCTGCCCACTACCTAAGTAAGGCCCACCCTACATCTTCCTCTCTCCACCCGCCCTTTCTTATCCCCGTGGTTGGTGTCCCCCCTTATCCTCCTTTCTCCTCCTCTCCTAGTGTGTTGTGTGTAAAAAACAAAACAAAAATAAAACAACAAAAATAAAAAAAGCTCTTTTCAGAGCCACCTTTTACAGTTTAAAAATAGAAGTGGCAAATAAATGGAGCAGGGCCCTGTGTATTTTTTAGAAGTCCGCGGACAGTTCACGGTCATCTAAAATTTGGGGTGCTGCTCTATCATAACCATTGCACTTTTCTCTGGGAGGAAGTGGTGGCTTTGAAAAGAGCCTTTTGGTGGTGTTTGTTTGTGTTTGAAAAACTTGAAATGGTCAACACCAGGTTGCAATGCATTTTGTACATTTCTCAGAAAAATCTGATTGCCAGCATAAGTAAGATGGACTCCATCTCCGCGAAAAATGTATGTGCTATGAAACATAGTATTTTTATTGTGAAAAGAGGACATGCCAACATCTCTTAGAAAGGCACAAACAGCCTTATTGACATTGCGCCTCGTTTTCTTCATTTGTGGACCAAATGAAGAAGAACGCAGCCACATTTGTCTCTGTGCAATCAGAGAAAGAATTACTTGAGAATTTGGAAACATCTCCATTACCTTCAAGTCCTTCTTTCATTGCAAATTGCAAAGAAATTCCAGACACATGTCCTAAACTATTCCCTCCACAATGAATTATCATTATGTCTGGATGATGCTCTGTCTCCAAAGTAGCACAGAGAGGTAGCACGTCCAGCCACTTCATTCCACGCACTCCATGCCAGTGCACTTCCACATGTGGGAATCCAAGATTTACAGCTACTCCACAGCTTTCTGCATGCACCTTCAACCAATGTATCCACGAGTCTCCCAAAATCCAGCCAATCTGTTTCCTGAAACACACAGCCATAGCTATCTGTTCTTCTCTCAGGAAAAATACTTTCTGACAAACTCTCTCCTGACACAACACACCCACTAAACTTTACTGACCAATCCCTTGCTCTGCTCATTCTCATTTGCATGCCTCCCAACCCCAAAATTCCTGTATATAACATGCGATGTCCGCGGACACCGCCATGTCCGCGCACATAGCGTAACATGGACAGCCCTTCTACCATTTCCACTTCACTCTCTGTGCCATTCCCTCATTGGATACAGCTAAGCAGTCACACAACCATCCACCAAGCACATCCAAGACCTCTACATCTAACTCCATCATCATAGATCAGCACTTCAAATGTACTGTTAATTACTCTGAGGACACGTGTCATATCATTGGAAAGCACCTTCTACAAGAACTACTGTACAAGTCTACAAGATTTCTACTTGCAGCTACATGCATATCCATATGCATGAACACAAACTACAGGTATGCATATTTTCTGTATAGTACATGTACAATTCTTATAAATGCATATAAACAGTTTAACTGTCTTCTAACCTGTATAACCTACAAAATGAACTTAGTCATTTTTCCCATCTGCTATAATGAACTGTCACTTCCAAACCTATCTGCTATTTAATTTCTTTTTACACACACATTTGCAAAGCATGTTAAACTAACATATTTAAAGTAAAATATAAAGACTGCATAGTCAAACGAAATTGCATGCACACACTATGTTCAGATATCAAACAAGAATACTTGTACAAAAATATAAAAATCAATGTCTAAATTAACATCAGTGCTATAAACATACACAATTACTAATTTCTTTCCTTTACAATTGCAGTGAAGACCACTCTCCTGAAAAGCAGCAGCAGAATCTGAAGTACAAACAACAACTCAGAAGAAACCTGCTCATTCCACAAAACAAGTAAGTTAAATACCACCATAATATTTTTACCATTACTCAAACACACTGTGGGGTTCATTTATGGTATTTCTGCACCTAGAAACAGAGATTGTGTACCATTCTGTCCACAAATCCCCATTTGTTAAACAGGGATTTGAAGGCAGAATGGCACACAAATCCCCATTTTTCGCCGCACGAATGACATAACTCAGCCCCTAGAATTTTAATATTATAGAACAAAGAACTGTTTTAATTCTATACCATTAGATTTACTATTTGTGCTTCTCCTCACCACTAGCTTACTTTCTACTGTCATCTGAACCCCAGTTTAGTAGCACATAAATCCAAGAATACCCATCCCAACTAGTTGTAGTTGCCCAATGCACAATCACACACCATCACATACATCTTTATCATCATACTCAAACACTCATGCACACAGCACACATACATTGCAGAACACCCCAACCCATACCTTCTTTATTTTTTTCCACAGACCCTTAAGAAGGACTACCAAAAATCAAGTCCTAGAAAGCAACGCAGAAGTAGAGCAAATGAAAATAGAAGTGTCCAAAATAAGCGTCCATCTCTAGCAGAATTTGTACAAGAAGTTCAAACAAAACAGCTAATACAGTCATGTAGCGAAACAAAACAAGCTTCAAGTACAGAAACTTTGCCTCCTCTATCAAAATGTAAAATGAAACAGAAAACAATTAACAAGAATTCAGCTACCACTAATGCTAAAACTGTTCCTATACATCTTGATATAGTGCCAAGTAAGCATACCAAAAAAAGTATTTTAGCAAAAATATTCTGCCACAGAGTCCTTCAAAATCTTATGAAAACAGGAGAGAAATCATGCACAACCCTTAAAACCTACCGTAGAAAATTTATCTTAGAAGCTTTGATAGACAGTGCAATCCTTCTCAAAAGAAAGTTATTTATTTAAGTGTTAAACAAAATGAAACCACTTACAAAACTAATGACTAAATAAAAAAAAAGACTTCTCAATAAACAAAATGTCAACAAAAATAACTTCTTAAATATCTGTGGAGGTGAGTGGAGTCCCACCACAAGCACAGAACCATATTTCAATGAAGAAACATACAAACAAAAGCAAACAAATACAATTGCCATACATAGCAGTGGACTAGGTTATGAAAAGGTTAATAATACCATAATGGAACAAGAAATACTGCTTACAAAAATATCCCCAGAAAACTTATAATTACCTCTCCATTCAACTGAACCAGAACGTCTAGGATACAAATGGCCATGCACGTCAATGTGTAACATTCCCAAAAAATCTTTCAAGTCTTTACGCCAATTCCTTAATCAGTATGTGAAAGGCAAAGACAAAATCAAAATGAAACTACCGCAAAATATGGATACTTGGCCAGTGCGCAAGTACACAGGACTACAACGACATTCATTAGCCTGCATTTCAGGACCTATTTGCAAAACCACCTTCCATCATATCAAAATTATATCAACAGATAATTCAACTATAAGAAATCTAGTCTATAAACTGTACTATGCTGAAAGTCCTGCTTTAGCACTAGCCAATTTAAATAACATTCTTCTACATGGTACAGCCAAAGACCTACTTGAAGAAATCGACTATATCCAGAAAAAGTATTTTGGAAGTGAAAGCCACTTACAAAATGCAATAGGTTTACAAAGACTAGCAACAATTCTACGCATGAGAACCTTCTACTACACACATACGAAAAAGAAATACTGAAATGTAAAACCATGTGTCTGTATGTTGCCGCGGAACTTTTTATAAAAGTAACACAAAAACTGTAGACCTAACATACAAAATAGAAGACAATGAAGATTCTAAATGGTTTGAATTAGCTCTCTACCTTATAGCAGAAAACAAATACGAAATAACTGACCCCATAATACTTTGCAGTTACTGCACTATACTGCACTATAAAACTTGACAACAACCAAACTCCTTCACGTGCTATCACAAATAATTTGGAATTATTCCCACTGCCAAAACCCCTACAACAACTCAATTTATATGAGAGCATCATATTTCAAACAATGCACCCCTTTCAAACAATAATACACCTTCAACCAAAAACAGCAAAATTACCTCCATCTGAATTGGTGAAAGGCATTCGTGCAAAGTAGTGTATTTACCATTAGATCTAAAACAAAATGTGCACACTCTGGGAGCAATCTTTAATTATCTTAGTAAATGGTGTACCTACAAAAGACAAAACAAATTGGCAACAACTGGTAGACGTACATAAAGTTAGACCAGCCTTGCAATATCTAAAAGACAATAATGAATACTAGAAATAAATTAATATTGAAGAAAATTTGAAGGAAACCACTGAAATAATTCAAGAGTCACCAGAAACTGGTCAATTTGAGCTTCTAGATCCTGCTACGGTATCCAACACTTTAGACCATTATACAATTCATCCATTGCACTCTAATGACACCGTAGAGGATGCACTAGAAACATACCAAATGCGACAAACAGAAGGATCACCAATCAGCATATGGGAAAAAAGTATAGAAGCACATGCTCTTCCTCTACTCTTTCCTACTGGCAAAGGAGGAAGGTACAATGATAGACCTATTCAAATAACAGCATCAGAATACCGATCATTACGGATGTATTCTGAAGATCCCAGATTTAGACAAAATGTGGAATACATATTACACCTACTCTTTGAAAGTGAACTAGCAACTCTATGTTACGGAGTTGCACACACATTAAAATCGGGAACCCACTTTCAAAATATGTCAGCTACACAATTAGTACAAAAAGTGCAAGAAAAAGATGAGGTTTTACAATCAAGTATTACAAATCTATTAGCAAACATGCGTGGTACTAAAGAGTACTGGTTCCGACGTCATGGAGATGTACGTTGTATGATAAGAAACCTTGGCCTACCCACTTGGTTTGTTACATGAAGATGCATGGGAAGATTTACGTGATTTCCTATGCATATCAAACAAAAACAAAACAAACATAGATATACTATTCTCTAGATCCTGTTAATGTTTCAAGATATTTTCATCATCGCTTCATTGCTATGCTACACTTTAATTGTAATAAAACTGTTCCTCCCCTTGGAGAAGTGCAACACTTCTTTTGTGAAAAGAATACCAAACCAGAGGAGCACCACATATCCACATGCTTTTATGGATTAAAGATGCTCCTAAATTTGGTCAAGACAATGATGCCACTGTGTTACAGTTTATCGAAAGATATGTCAATTGTGAAATTCCATCGGAAGCAACAAATAGTGATCTTTATGCACAAAATTTACAATTTCAAAGACACAAATGTGGCAAATATTGTCGTCGCAAATACAAAAACAAAGGGAAATACTACACCAAATGCGGTTTTGTTTCCCTAGACCAGTTACAAAAACAGGTCAAGTAAACAACTTCATGTCTTCAGTTAGACAGAGTGTTAAAGGTAAATCACCTAAAAATACATATTACATAAAAAGAACAGAAGAAGAAAAATATATCAATGATTACAAGTCAATCATTGCCCTCTTATGGAATGCAAAAATAGATGTGCAGTACATTGCAGACAATTCCACTGCAGTTGCATGATATGTTACAGCATACTTAACCAAAGCAGAAAAAATAAAGCTTCAAGACCTCTGGAATGACCTGTCATCAGACAAAACACAGTCTCAGAAATTGTACAGCTTGGGTATAAAAATGCAGATCGTTTAACCGGTACTGCTTTGTATGGAAATTCTGAAAATATAGTATGGCTAAGTCTTGGTCCTGCTAAATCTAGAAAAAAAGTTCTCAAATAATACGACGACATAGAAACAGTAGCAAAAAATTATCCCAACAGCCAAGACATTTTGAAAAACAATTTTCTGGACACATAATACCCAAACAGAAGTACAACTTTGGAAACCATGTGTCTATACCACATACCCCCAAAACTTCACATACACAAATAATATAAAACCCAATGAAAAAAAGGTAGATAGAGAGTGACAAATTGTGAAGGCAGCTTAGTAAAACTCACCAAACCAAGTTTAATTAATCGTATGAAATTGCCATTAAACACTCCTCAACATAAAGAACTACATTACATGTCCCTGCTACAACTCTTTAAACCATGGAGAAAAGAAGAAGAAATACTAGATAACTATGACTCCTACAAAGATGCTTATAGCACTAAAGCACTATAACCGATGTAAACTTTACACACTACAAAACAATGTTACACAATGAACAGCAACACGAAGAAGAACTCCAGCCCCAACTAGATAAGGACACTCCTGACAGTAGTCAACCTTCTGTAACAGGAAGCCAAGAACCACTGGGACAGCCTCTAATAGCAAATGAGGCAGAATTAGCTATGACAGAAGTAGAAAATACCATGTGTCAGTATGAAGATAACGAAGACTTAACTATACTACAATCAAAACTAAACAATGAGCAGCGTAGCATTTTTCAAGAAGTAACAAAAGAAATTGCACATGGTGTACAACATGAAAATAATAAATGCACCTGCCAAAATTACAAGCCTATACTACTGTACGTCATTGGTGAAGCTGGTTCTGGCAAAACATTCTTAATCAAAATCATCAGCAAATTCCTTCAACAATTGACAAACAACAAACTGTCAGCTGTTGTCACTGCCCCCACAGGTTTAGCTGCCTACAACATAGGCAGTGTCATTTTACACCGATTACTACTCCTGCCAGTAGAACACCAAAAAAAATTAGACTATTACAAACTTTCTACAGAAGCTGCAACGGAACTACGCAGCATATTAAAACAAATGAAAATGTTACTAATAGATGAAGTGAGCATGGTCTCCAACCTAATATCGGCTTTGATTCACCTCCAAATACAAGAAAAAAACTATGAAGAGCTCTTTGGCGAAAAACACATTATTGTTTTCGGAGATCTTCTTCAATTGACACCAGTGAAAGGTGAGCCTATTTTTAAAACCTTAGGACACAAACTCTACCGTAAAACTGTTGGCAGCATAGGAAATGTCAACCTTTGGCAACATTTCCAATACAGAGAATTAACAGAAAACATGCAGCAATCTGCAGATCTCTCTTATGCCAACATCTTTAAAAGTATTAGAGTTGGTATACTATCTCAAGAAGCACAAACAATATTGAAAACCCAGCACATTCATGCACTTTATGGCGATAATGCATGTGCTACGATGTTATGGAACAATTAGCACACAAAAATATCAATTGTATGGCCTTAATACCAACTCTTGCAAGCTGTTCCAAATTCAATGAAACAATGTTGAAAAAAGAAATGCAACCAATAATTGAAATTAGCGCCACAGACAAATTAGACGTACATGGTATGACACTACCCATGTGTGAGCAGGCCACAACAAGACTAAATAGTTTAGAAAATGCAATCTCCAACACAGCTGGGTTGGAAAAAATATTAAAATTATCCTTAATTAGAACAATTGTAACTTGCCCACGAACAATACGGACAGCATCCTCAGGACACCCCCATTTCGTTTATTTACGAACATTTCAGGACACTGCATGTGTTCTTAGGACAGTTTCAACTTGCTTGAGAACAATACGGACAGGCATAGCGTCCTCAGAACACCCCCATTTTGTTTATTTACGAACATTTCAGAACACCACGTGTGTTCTTTGAACAGTTTCAACTCGCCTGCAAACAATACGGACAGGCATAGCGTCCTCAGAACACCCCCATTTTGTTTATTTACGAACATTTCAGAACACCACGTGTGTTCTTAGAACAGTTTCAACTCGTCTGCGAACAATAAGGACAGGCATAGCGTCCTGAGGACACCCCCATTTTGTTTATTTACAAACATCCAGGATACTTGATGTGTTCTTAGAACAGTTTCAACCTGCCTATGAACAGTACGGACATGTATAGCGTCCGCAGGACACCCCCATTTTGTTTATTTACAAACTTTTCCGGACACTGTGTGTGTTCTAAGAACAGTTTCAACTCACCTGCGAACAATACGGACAGGTATAGTGTCCTCAGGACACCCCCATTTCATTTATTTACGAACATTTCAGGACACCGCGTGTGTTCTTAGGACAGTTTCAACTTGCTTGCGAACAATACGGACAGGCATAGCGTCCTCGGAACACCCCCATTTTGTTTATTTACGAACATCCCTGGACACTTGATGTGTTCTTAGAACAATTTCAACTTGCCTACGGACAATACGGACAGGCATAGCGTCCTCAGGACACCCCCATTTTGTTGATTGACGAACATCCCAGGACACTTGATGTGTTCTTAGAACAGTTTCAACTTGCCTACGAACCATACGGACAGGCGTAGTGTCCTCAGGACACCCCCATTTCGTTTATTTACGAACATTTCAGGACACCCGTATTGTCTGCGGTCAGAATGAACACAACAGGGGTGCCTGCCACCTAAATAAATACAACGTTTAACCCATCTATTATTCCCCCACCCTCCCAAACAGTCTTACACACCAACACAATTGACTAAATAGTATTTTTCCGCCAAGTTTCACTGCGCGGTCCGCGGATGTCCGTGAATACAAGATGGCGGGCGTGCCCAGAAAATCTGACGCACCACACGCTCTCAACCACCCAATCAGCAAACACGACGCACATCGCCCAGCCAATCGGGACCCTGCCTGCGGAGCGAACAGGGAAGTGTGTCCACGGACCGAACATAGATATCACTAATTTTTTGTGGCCTACTTTTTGGTCATTTTAAAATAAAATACTGGATGGATTTTCACCAAATTTTCAAAAGCACGCTTTAAGGACCAAGCCGCTGCTCCTAGTCCAAATTTGGTGAAAATCCGTCCAGCGGTTTGGGCTGTAGGCGTGAGCAAAGTTTTTTCCGTATTCAGTCTATGGGAAAAAATAAGTTTTGGGACCCCCCTTATGACCCTCCTTATAACTTTGCCCCCCCTGGACCAAACCTCACCAAACTTTGCATATCTACATATCTTAGGTCTACAGCTCCCTCTAGCAGTGACAACAGGCGCTGCTTCGGCATCAAACATACATATGGCCTTTTATTATATCGTTAGATTAGATTAGATAGAATTATGAACAGGATGTTCTTGGCAGGAACTATCTCACTTTCATTAAGAATTCACCATTGTCACTGGCTTTCCTGTTCTAAATGAACAGTATCTGATAAGGGTCTATCAGGGTCAGATGTACTCTTTCTAAGCATGTGACTGTAAACTTGGCATATATTTTTGTCACAGTTAAGGAGAGTGTAACAAGTTACCTTCCCAGGCCAGACTATCATATGGACGTATTGCCCGGAAAACAGACAAGACACTCAATCTCTGCCTTCTAACTCATTGGTTTCACTGCCACTGCAGAGGAATGGACTAATAAATGACAACCCCACACCTGGGCATAGGAATACACAGAAAGACTTAGCTTGAAGAGAGACAGGGCCGGAAGCAGAGGAGGGCGTGTGGTTGATAAGAGTGAGACACTGTTGAAACACAACGCGCGCTCTTGCTGGAGCACAGCTCCTTCCCGCAAACCCAGGGGCCACCATATGACTCGCCCAGGTGTCAACACAGACTCCTTTCAGAAAACTCGGCAAGGCGCTGCCTACTCTTCTGAAAGCAGTCTGTTTGTTACATTGCCCGAGCTAGTAACCCATTTTCAACAAGCTTTCAGAAGACTCAGCAATACTGGCAAAAACAGCCAAACCATCACTTTCAATGTTGCAGCTGTCCACACTAGCACATGTATCCTGCAATTTACAGACATCTCTTTATTAGGGTGAATATGTGATCAATCAAAACAGAAGAGTCCAGTGTTCACTTATAAGGGTTTCTTGCGGAATCACAGTAAAACATGTTTAACATTAAACATTGTGCACACTATTATTTTCCCATAATGCTCTTTGCTTTTGTGCAAATAACAAGGATTTGGTAAGATACTGGGCCTCATTACACGGTAGGCGGTAAGGGTTTACCGGTACCGGTATTTTACCGGTACCGGTAAACCCTTACCGCCTTACTACGAGGTCCCTTTGCGGGTTGGTGAATTTAACGCCTGCTTTTTGCAGGCGTTAAAAACCAACCCGCAAAGGGACCAGGGAGCTAATTACGGTACCGCAATTTGCGGCACCGTAATTAGCGCCTTCCCCATAGAGCCCTATGGAGAAAAAATGGGAATGGGGAAGGGCAATGGGGGAAAGGGGAATTACCGCCCCGCCAACCTTGGAATAGGGCGGTATTTTCACCGCCATCCATGTAATGAGGCCCACTGTGTTGAGCAACCTGGTCAGGGCCCATGCGGTTTGGCCCCGCCCCCTCCTTCCCACACCCCTGCCCCTCCAAAGAGGTGACAGTTCTCCCAATACATTTTTTCCATTTCCGGCACTGCTCAGAGGGCAAGAAAGATGCACCCTTACATTTACCCCATGCAATGACAGTACCCTCCCCTCACTCAGCCAGAAGATCACAGTGCAATTGTCTCCCTTATAAAGCCTGTAGTTCTTGTAAATATAATCCACTTATCTGGCTCTAAATTCACACAGGAAACACCAACTTGACATTCACAAAGACAAGGGAATTGATCAGGCCCTAAAAATGTGAAATTCCCTGGGCTTAAGTGTCACGAAGGCAGCAATCCAGAGAGACTGCACACACACAGATCACATGGTATGAATTCAAAAAATTAGGTTAATTGTGTATTCTAGCAAGGATCATATCTTTAGTATCGCGAAAAACGTGTGCAGACTTCTTTCTTTCTATCTTTACCATGTCGTCCAACCACTGACAGAGGGTGGGGCACCAAAGTCTTAAAATGCAAGGTTTAGCAGTTGCAAGTGCAATTGAGATCCCTTTTTTCCAATATGGATATAAGTTAGATCTGTCTATTAAGTCATGGAGAATAATTACTCATGATACTCTTTCTATTTTACATTTTATTACTGAATACATGGTATTCAAGAGCCCTGAACAATAAGACACCAAGATTGCACAGGACCATTGGATATGGGCCATATTCACATTTGGACTTTTGCCCTTGTTAATTTCATTTTAAAACATTTGTTTCCATTGGCAGACCACTATTAAGAATTAGTACCCGGTGATGGGGTAAGGGGGAGGGGTGGCAGCTTCCCAGCCAATGAAGAGGCTCGGAAACAGGGGAATTACCACATGGTAATCCCCGCACTTCGAGCCTCCCCACAGTGGAGGCCGGCATCCTCCCCGCCGAGGGAATGAGTTAAGTGCTCCCCTCCACATATTTCCCTTCCCTCCACTTACCTGCTTTTTTTCTCCTCTTTGGGAGTGGACGCACTGGAAACACTTCTGTCTCCAGCACGTCCACTCCCAATCTGCGACACGCCGCCATGGCAAGGAACTCCCCAATCCTACTGCAGTCTCCATTTCTCCTCTTCCCACCCAGGCCTTCTGCACAGCACTTGCCTCCTACTTCTCCATCAAAACACAGGATGTCCTGTCCTCACTGTCATCTACTCCCCCCAACCCTCTTCTTCTCTTGCCTCCCTTGGTCCCTCTCCCCACCCCCCATTCTCTCATCCTTCTTCCCCAATGCAGCGAGCGGACGAGGTCTCTAGAGTTGTCCGCTCTCTGAAAGTCTCATCCAATCAGTTGCTCCCCTGCTCTTCCAGAACTATCAAGGACAACATCTCCTCTCTCGCCCCTTCCTTGGCTGACCTCTGTAACCACTCCTTTGCCACTGGTGCTTTGCCCCAACCCCTCATGCACTCTTTTGTACACCCTCTCCTAAAAAAAAGCTGGCTCCAGTCCCTTCACGCCTGCCAATTATCACCCTGTCTTTATCACCCCTTTCTTGGGCCAACTCATGGAGAAGCTGGTCATCCTCCAACTGAACCACCACACCGAATCGGCTGGCTAATTCCACGATCACCAATCTGGCCTTGGAGCATCCCGAGGTAAAGAAAATGCTCTCCTGAACACCCGTGAACACTTGCTCACAAACCTGTACTCTAACTCTCACTCTGTTTTGATCCTTCTCGATTTCTCTTCTGCCTTTGACACGGTCAATCATGCCATTGTCATAAATCATCTCTGTGATACCCGAAGCATCATGAACCGGGGACTGGTGTGGCTTATCTCCTTCCTTTCAAACAGATCCTCTGAAATGCAATTTGGCCCTTTCCTATCCTCCACCTCACTCTCTACCTGTGGAATCCCCCCACGCTCTATCCTATTGCCATAGCTCTTTAACATCTACCTTGCCCTTCAGAGCCACTTGATCTCCACCTTCTCTCCTCACTTCCAGTGCTATGCTGATGACACACAACTTTCCATTAAGCTTCCACCCTCCACCTCCTCCCCTTCCTCGTTCATACTTGACTGCTGGCTGCTATTCAGGTGTGGTGCTCTGCTAACAATCTCTGCCTTAATTCCAGCAATACAGAGATCCTTCTCATTGCACACCTGCTCCCTGTCCCCCCCACACTCTGGCCACCCTCCTTGTTTACCCTCCCCTCACCCTCTTGTGAGGCTAAAAACCTTGGGGTCATCTTTGACTCCTCTCTCTCCTTCTCTCTGCACATCACAGACCTTGCCAAGACGTCCAACTTTCAGCTCCTCCTCCTCAGAGGCATTCTCCCTTTCCTCGCCTTCCCCCAGAAGCTCAATGTCTACAGAACTTCTCTCTAAGCTGGACTACTGCAACAGCCCCTTCCTCAATCTGCCTCGTTCTTCCCTCCCCCTCTTCAAATAATCCAGAACAGGGCTGCAAGTGTTATCTTTGGCCTCAAGCCCTGGGTCCGCACCTCTCCAACCCTAAAATCTCTCCACTGACTCCTGGTTACCACACAGATCCAATTGAAGACTCTTTGCATCATCCACAAGAGTGTCTGGGGCCTGGGACCTCTCTATATCCAGGTTTCTCTGTCTAAATACCTCCCTGCTAGAGTTCTTTGGTCCTCTAGCTCCAAATCTCTGCAGGTCAGATGCTTCTCCAAGCAGAGAGTGGGAGGTCGATCCCTTTCCTCAGCAGGAGCCTCCCTCTGGAATGGCCTCCCTTCCCCCCTCAGACTTGAGTCACATCTTCTTAAAATCTGGAAACTCCTCAAGACTTTCCTTTTATCCTCTGCCTTCCTTCTTGCCCTCGACTGCCAATGTCCTGATGCTGCTGCGACTGGTGGCCGGTCCCTTATGAGCCTTTGGGGGCCAGGCCCTCCTTGACCAGTCCCACCTCCAGCATCCCTAACCAGCACTTGCCTTCGGGCTCCCTTTCTGGACTAGCCTGATTCTCGTCCACCCCGTACATCGCATTTTTTCCCTTTCCCACTTACCCTGCACTTGCCCTCTGTGACTCCCCCAGTAGTTACTCAGCTCCTTGGGCATACACATTCCTGCACTTCAAACCCTAATTCACATCCTGTGTCGCCACCCCAGCCCTGCCCCCTACTTTCACCCTCCCCATGCATTTTATGTCCCTGCACTTGCACAGTAAAAATGTCACAAGTCCTAGTATAACCATTATTGTTGGTTTTTACCCTATGTCCCCTCCCCATCTTTTGTCTTGTAGCACCTGGAAACACTTGTGTATAGGTGCCATACAAATGTCCAGTAAATAAATAAATAAAATAAGAATTCTCCCCTTTCCATGGCGGCCATTTTTCCTTTTTACACTTTTCTTATTTTTTGAATGGTCGTCATGGAAAGGGGGAAGGAACTACTTCCCTTCTCCCTGTCCATGGCGGCCATGTTGTTTGTTTACTTTTTTAAATTATTTTCACTGGCTGCCGTGGAAAGGGAAAACAGACTTTGCTTTCCCTTCCACAGCTGGCATTTATTTTTCCTTCCTTTCTGATACACCAGAACATTTTGCAGAAGAAACAAGCTTTCAGTAGCCCGGTCCAATGGGATGGGGTACTAATTGCAATAATCCCTTTGCTGGGAGCGGCATTACAGAGTCACGTAATGCATCAGGGCGTTTGTTAAGGCCCAAACAACTTTGGGCCCTGGGGCATTACTTGACTCAGTAATGCCCCCCGGCTCGGGGATTATTGCTTAAATAGTGGTCTGCCAATGAAAGCAACTGCTAGCCTGAAGTCCCAAAAGCAGCTATTGAGTTTCAGGCTACTGGGCTAAAGGTGCCAGTGATCTGCATTGCCCATCGTAGAATATATATCAATATTTTTTTATGAAATCTTAGTGGACATTTCTTTTCTAAAAAAGGGCTTGTAAAACTACCTTGGCATTCCTCTGGGAATTTCCTGAATTGAAATCATTTGATCAAATAACTTTGTACCCAAAACAAGGCATAGTTCTCTACCCTAAATATCCCTTATCCTTATAATTTCTTAGGAAATGCTTCCAGAGAGTTCTATGCTGGGTAATTTTCCGTTAGAATACCCCATTTGTAATTTCAGATTTTACCGTTTCCATACATTATAAATGGATGTATTATTCATTGCATCAATCAGGTGTAAGATGTGCTATGCCACTGGTTCATGCTGTAGCAATGCTTTTACACTTCAGTGCCTTATGTCTTTCCAGTAAGAAAGGTGAGGTGTAGGTCGATTCGTGAGTGGTACAACAGAGGTTTGTATTAGAGCAGATGCACGAGGCAGGCAGAGCGGTGTGTGTGTGTGTGTGTGTGTGCTTTGTTTGAGGTGTGCATTAGGGTTTTTACAGGTGTTGGTGCGCCTTAAGCCAGAACCCGTCGCCCATGTGTAGTATGGTTTAGGGATAAGGTGAGGTAGAAAGAACGGGTGATACAGTTTGGCCGATGTAGTGAGGGCTTTACACGGTGCATGTTGTGTGAAGAGAGGAAGGCAAGTGGTGGATGCTGTTGTGAAGAATGATGAGTGTAGGTTACAGTCGGAGATGTGAACGATAGATGTTAGAGAAGAGAGATGCGTAGATTTCACCACATGTTAACACTGTACCAATCATTGGTCTTGGCCGATGCTCGCATATTCACCAGCCAATCAGTTCAATGCAGCATAGTGTCACTTGGTGCTTTACATGTGTTATGACACGATGGGGATACATGCAAACTAGTCAGGCAGGGCCCAGTGTAAGGACTGCATATGCAACAGGTGCTGGCGTTTGCTTGGAGAATGGTTGCATGTGAGCAGGTTGGTGGAGGTGGAAGGGACGGACTGGGTTTGGATCAGCAGATTTGGTGAGTTCTGTTGTGTGTAGTAGTGTTTGCGATCAGACAGTGTGCGTTTCCCACTGATTTCCTGTTATAGCTGTTCTGTGCAGTGTTGTGTGCTATGATGAGTCAGTCTGGGGAGTCGGGGCATTATTGTTTGTCAGAGGGTAGATTGTGACCATGAGTTGTTACTAGATTGTGTCAATTATTATTTTTTTTTTATGGGTAGCTTTTTACACAGTTTGGTCACCACAACAGCAAAAGAAGAGCCGCCATTACGCTTTCTTTTATATTTTGGTATCATGATTACGGCAGTTGTGGTTGACCTGATGACATACTTGTGTCATAATGGTGAATTTTTGTCTAGATTAAACTTTGCCCCTTAGTATGGATGACACGTTGGGATGATCATAGGGCCTAGAACTGGATTGTGCAACTGACTAGGAGCCAGCATAGTGCGCAAAGTGATGTCATTGTATGTTCCCTCTAGTACAGCTATGGTAGCATCATTTTGTATTCTCTGAAGCTTCCCCGAGAGCTAGTCGAGGCATCCTAGCTAGATTATCTTTGTGTTGATGTTCCCTCTAGTACAGCTATGGTGGCATCATTTTGTACTCTATGAAGCTTCCCCGAGAGATAGTCGAGGCATCCTAGCTAGATGATCTTTGTGTTGATGTTCCCTCTAGTACAGCTATGGTAGCATCATGTTGTACTCCTTGAAGCTTCCCCAAGAGATAGTCAAGGCATCCTAGCTAGATGATCGTTGTGTTGATGTTCCCTCTAGTACAGCTATGGTAGCATCATTTTGTACTCTCTGAGGCTTCCCCGAGAGCTAGTCGATGAATCCTAGATAGATGATCGTTGTGTTGATGTTCCCTCTAGTACTGCTATGGTAGCATCATTTTGTATTCTCTGAAGCTTCCCCAAGAGATAGTCAAGGCATCCTAGCTAGATGATCTTTGTGTTGATGTTCCCTCTAGTACAGCTATGGTAGCATCATTGTGTACTCTCTGAAGCTTCCACGAGAGATGGGTGAGGCATCCTAGCTAGATGAACTTTGTGTTGATGTTCCCTCTAGTACACCTATGGTAGCATCATTTTGTACTCTCTGAAGCTTCCCCAAGAGATAGTCGAGGCATCCTAGCTAGATTATCTTTGTGTTGATGTTCCCTCTAGTACGGCTATAGTAACATCATTTTGTACTCTCTCAAGCTTCCCGAGAGATAGTCAAGGCATCCTAGCTAGATGATTTTTGTGTTTATGTTCCCTCTAGTACAGCTATGGTAGCATCATTTTGTACTCTCTGAAGCTTCCCAAGAGATAGTCGAGGCATCCTAGCTAGATGATCTTTGTGTTGATGTTCCCTCTAGTACAGCTATGGTAGCATCATTGTGTACTCTCTGAAGCTTCCCCGAGAGATGGGTGAGGCATCCTAGCTAGATGAACTTTGTGTTGATGTTCCCTCTAGTACACCTATGGTAGCATCATTTTGTACTCTCTGAAGCTTCCCCAAGAGATAGTCGAGGCATCCTAGCTAGATTATCTTTGTGTTGATGTTCCTTCTACTACAGCTACGGTGGCATCATTTTGTACTCTCTGAAGCTTCCCCGAGAGATAGTCGAGGCATCCTAGCTAGATTATCTTTGTGTTGATGTTCCCTCTAGTACGGCTATAGTAACATCATTTTGTACTCTCTCAAGCTTCCCGAGAGATAGTCAAGGCATCCTAGCTAGATGATCTTTGTGTTGATGTTCCCTCTAGTACAGCTATGGAAGCATCATTTTGTACTCTCTGAAGCTTCCCCAAGAGATAATCAAGGCATCCTAGCTAGATGATCGTTGTGTTGATGTTCCCTCTAGTACAGGTATGGTAGCATCATTTTGTACTCTCTGAGGCTTCCCCGAGAGCTAGTCGAGGCATCCTAGATAGATGATCTTTGTGTTGATGTTCCTTCTAGTACAGCTATGGTAGCATTATTTTGTACTCTCTGAAGCTTCCCCCGAGAGATAGTCGAGGCATCATAGCTAGATGATCTTTGTGTTGAGGTTCACTCTAGTACAGCTATGATAGCATCATATTGTACTCTCTGAAGCTTCCCCGAGAGATAGTCGAGGCATCCTAGCTAGATGATCTTTGTGTTGATGTTCCCTCTAGTGCAGCTACGGTAGCATCATATTGTACTCTCTGAAGCTTCCCCAAGAGATAGTTGAGGCATCCTAGCTAGATAGTCTTTGTGTTGATGTTCCCTCTAGTACAGCTATGGTGGCATCATTTTGTACTCTCTGAAGCTTCCCCCGAGAGATAGTCGAGGCATCCTAGCCAGATGATCTTTGTTTTGATGTTCCCTCTAGTACAGCTATGGTGGCATCATGCTGTACTCTCTGAAGCTTCTCCGAGAGATAGTCGAGGCATCCTAGCTAGATGATCTTTGTGTTGATGTTCCCTCTAGTACAGTTATGGTAGCATTATTTTGTACTCTCTGAAGCTTCCCCCGAGAGATAGTCGAGGCATCATAGCTAGATGATCTTTGTGTTAATGTTCCATCTAGTACAGCTATGGTGGCATCATTTTGGGTTATAGTTCAAGGTTTCGAAAAGAAAAGGCAGGAACGCCTTTTTTTCGACAGTAAAAGGACCGAAAAAAAGGACCGACATTTGTTTTTTATGGGAGGGTTCCCACCCAGTCCGGTGTTTTCTCTTTATAAAAAGTTTTTTATACATGCTAAACTAAAAAAATATATAAATAAATAAATATTAAAAAATGTTGATCTTTCTTTTTCGATCAAAAGGTCATTCGACCCTTTGCAGTCGAACCTTTGACTGAACACCATCATTTTGTACTCTCTGAAGCTTTTACCGAGAAATAGTCGAGGCATCCTAGCTAGATGATCTTTGTGTTGATGTCCCCTCTAGTACAGCTATGGTGGCATCATTTTGTACTCTCTGAAGTTTCCCCCGAGAGATAGTCGAAGCATCGTAGCTAGATGATCTTTGTGTTGATGTTCTCTCTAGTACAGCTATGGTGGCATCATTGTACTCTCTGAAGCTTACCCCGAGAGATGGTCGAGGCATCCTAGCTAGAAGATCTTTGTGTTGATGTTCCCTCTAGTATAACTCTGGTAGCATTATTTTGTACGTGCTGAAGCTTCCCTGAGAGATAGTTGAGGCATCCTAGCTGGATGATCTTTGTATAGTGTAACAGTTAAAGATAGATGAAGACAAAGCCCTCATTCTTTGGTGGAAGGCGAGGAAAGCATTCTGGAAGAATCTTCCTCAAACTAGGCTTTTGATTTGTGGTTCAAGAGTGATGTGGTTGTCCATCAATCGCCCCAGGTTCTTGACTAAATTTGAAGTCTGGGGGCAGGTTCATGCAGGCCCTCGAATGGTTGTGAGGATTTGTGCTTGGGTGCAACAGTTAAACACTTCAATTTTGTTGGGATTGAGTTTGATCCTGTTATGGGTCATCCACTTATGTGAGCCAGTTGTGTAGTCTCTTTCCTGTATCTTGATTGTGCACTTGCAAATAATCTGTGTGTCATCCACGCAATTGTAGTATGTTAGGACGGGTTTGTATGTGATTCACTTGAGTGGCTCCATGTAGATGACAAGAATGAGGCATAGACTCTGGATTCTCAAGGTGTTCCGTACGTTGTCATGCATAAAGGTGCTTGGAAGGGTGGTAGTTATATGCTCTATGTCATATTGGAGAGGTAGGATGCCATGCACATTAGTGCAGTGTTGGTCCAACCTCTTTCTTCCAGTCTTTCTGTAATGGGTAGGTGGCTGATTATCTAGGAAGATTAATGCACTTTTCTTCAGGCGATTACAGTTTAAAAGCAGACCTCTCCTTTTCCTATGAAGGGGTTGAATTCTATCTATGCTTGATACAGAGTCCTCTCCAGGAGATTTGGAAGGTTGGGGAAATTGGATATAGGATAGTGGTTGGTTGGATCTTCTCTGATTTCCTGGATTTTCTTGATGAAGGGCTTGAAGGGGGCGAGGGTCTATTGAAATCTTGAGTTGCCATACCTTGGCAGGGTGATATGTTCAAGAGATCTTTGAACTTGGTATCTGCAATGGGCTACATGAGGATGGCTTTCTTGCCATTTGGTAGGCGTGGGTCCATGGTGAACCCGCCAAGTTTCTTTTTGTCATGAGGTTTCCAAACTTGTCTGTTGGTATGTGCAAATGAGTTGAGGGATGATGCCTTAACTGAAAGTGTACTCATCCTTTTCTTGTTCCATACTTGCCCTGGCTGTGGTGTATCAAAGAGACTTCTAGGCTAAAATATGAGTCAATGTACTGCCTGTGTTCACAGAGGGAGTCAGCTGGTTATTGCCCAACTGCTTTAATAGTTGTATGGACTCTTTCTATTGCAATGAAGCTTCTTCTATTACTTTTGTGTGGTGTACCCTATTTGTTCTCATGATGTTGCCCTGTAATGGGGTAAGTGCCAGTGAAATGTTGCTTTGTCATGCCACATTTTTCAATTGATCGTCTTTAGTGCATTTATCTCAGGGGTGA
This sequence comes from Ambystoma mexicanum, assembly GCF_040938575.1. Taxonomy (NCBI): domain Eukaryota; kingdom Metazoa; phylum Chordata; class Amphibia; order Caudata; family Ambystomatidae; genus Ambystoma; species Ambystoma mexicanum. Next base: position 628,775,018 of record NC_090935.1, read on the forward strand.
AGGATCTTGTTGCATTTATGAAGTCTGTGATTTGGAAGGTTTTTGGAGGAAAATCTTGTCCAGAGCTTTAAGGATCCAGTTTTGTAAAGTGTCCAGCCCTACCTAGGGTCTCATGAATATCATTAGTGGGGCTTTATAATGTTTGGGAAGACATTGACTAGGCTGTGAATACTGAATTGGATGCCAAGGTGGTCACAGCATGAGATTGGTACGGGTGGGGCTGACGTTACTAGGTCTTCGTTGAAGAAGATTGCATCTAAAGCATGTCCTGCTGAGTGTGTTCACCCTGCTATCTTGTGTACAGTGTGGTCCACTACTAGGTTACTGATTGCATCAAAAAACATTTCTGCAAATTCTGGGTTCTATGTTTGTCTTTACATACTCAGACAGTTCAAGTGTGTGGTGTCAAAGAAACAGGTGGATTCACAATATTTGTTTTCGTTAACAGGCCCCACTTTATTTTCCTGTGTTATTTGTGGAAGACGGCTATTTCTCCAGCTATTTGTTCCTTTGCAGCTTGCCCTGACGATGAGTGGCATTTCCTCATGAACTAGGACAACATAGTCTTCCTCCAGCCAGATTTCCATTACTAACAGAACACCAGTGTTGCCCTCTTCCAAGAGATGGTAAACGACATGTCCTTAACCCTGCAAACGCAGTGCTGAGGATGTGACATTCACGTTCTTAGCACGCGAAGGATTCATATCTGGATCTACCATAGCTATATGATCTATGCAATACACGTTTTCCTATGAAGTCCTAAAACACAGGTTCTCTGTACAAGATGCTCATATTTAATAGGGAAGATCTCAATAAGGGTGAAAAGAACAACCCTTAATTGATAATACCATCAAATTACTTTACCTTTCTTGTATTATAAAAATCAGTGTCTTCACGTTTTAAATATAGTAGCTGAGCATAGTGGCCTCTTCGATTGAACACATGCGTCTTGAAGTCCTATGCCAAGTATGAATGGGTGTGATCAACCAACGGTATATGCTACGCTTTTACCACTACGCATCCAGAACCATAAAGAGTTCTGCTGCTTGGTTTATCAAACGTTGTCCAACCATTTATAATCACTAAGGAATGTGCCTTCAATAACTCCAACAATGTATAGCCATATACATTCCGTACTTGCCATGAACTCCCCAGCAAGTTTTGCAAGCACATACTTCAGCCGTACATTAAAGTTGCCTGTGATAACAACAGGCAGCTTCTAGCTATGTATTAAAACAACAATCTGCTAGTTTGACAGTTTTTCCACAATCGACGCATCGTGCGAATGCCTATAGACTTGAGAGTCACCATATATTCTGTTCCATTACTACCAAACATTGGTTTTATTCTACATTAATGGTCTTCCCATGTGTCCAGAGTACCCTTACCTCAACTCCAACTGCTTATTTCTTTACACAGCTAGCATTGTTCCCCATGCCTACCATACCATTTAAACAGAATCTCACAGCAGTTTCACATACTTCCATTAAGCCATTGGTGTTCAGTGGGACTAATGTCATGTCCCCTGGAATGCTAGTATTGAACAGGATTGAAATCAACACTGTCTTACTGTGCTTTCTTGTAATAGATTTATTAGTTTATGAAGAGTATTACAAGTAAGGTTCCCCATAAACATTGTTGGAAAATACACAGCCAACAGGTGTTTCGACCTTCTAAGCTTTGTCAAGGCCATTTATCCATTCAAACGTAGTTATCTGATTATGAGAGAGAGTCCAATGAAAGCAATGAATAATTCAAACAGACCTTATGATTTGACAATTTCCAAATTAAGAATTAATCAGATGAGAACAATGTATCAGATCAAAAAAGGCTATGTATGTCCTTCATCAATAATGGCCATAATGTTGTAAACACAAAGTGTTGCCCGTCCTTGACCAGCGACTACTAACGCCTACGACTGCTGTCAGGGTACTTAGCCTGATCCTACAAGTTAGGATGTGCAACCCTTAATGATAAGAGCAATAGAACATTTAAATTGGATAAACCATTCTATACCCAGCAGACTGAGAATACCCTGACCTGACTATCTAGGTCAATTTTATCAATTCAATGAATATAATATAAACTGTATAAACTATAAAAAGAGATTACACCTGGCAAGGTAGCCTTGGACGGGGGAAAAATGAACCAATATACAAAAAACAAGATGGCTGAAAATTAGAACGCTCACTGCCAATGGCAAGCTCTATACTCAAATCCTCTTTTTTGTCCATCTGGTGGTCAGTTTGCCAATGAGAGGCCAATGGATATTTCGACTCTTGACTTACAGTAGTGCTAAAATGTTTTCGGGATCCTTGTCTTGAGTTCCCTTTTTGTACTGCCGATCTAAATAAATTGACACGCACACAAAATACAGTACACCACATATTTCGTGGATTGCTAAATTGATAAACTGATAAACTGTTGAATATTGTAAGAGTCCAAATGACTACTGGTGCCAATTGGTCTTAGTGTTGAAGGCTACTGGCATAAAGGATGGACTTAATAAAGCCTTCAATGTCGGAGCGTTACTAAGTGATACTCCGTGTATCATCAACCCATTTGTTAAGGTCCTTATTGATTTGTAGCAGATGCCAATGTTTTTTGAGAATAACAAAGATTTTATAACTATCAGGATTATATGTGGTAATAAAAAGAAGCTTGTTACTCTTAGCTTTTGAGCTTTTCTCCTTTGGTGTCAATAACCCAGTTCTCTTGATTGTGGCCACATCTCGCTCTGCATTGGCCAAGGTAACACTGTCGTAGCCCCTAGACAGAAATCTGTCTGTAAAGGTATTACATTCCTTAAGGTACATTGTGCTCTGACTGCAGTCTCGACGAGCTTGGAGATACTCCCCCTTTGAGCTGTTTGTAATGACCATTTTTCTGTGACAACTATAGCATGTAAAAATGAGTTAACAGCTGTTGATTTTCTATTTGTATGCGTATGTAGTCCGTTGGAGTAATGTTAATGTTGATATCCAGGAAATTGATACTTGATCTACTCGAAGTACAAGTAAATGAAATGCCCTGATTATTAGCATTCAAATAATCCAGAAAGTTAAAGTGCATCATCCAAAACTTTCCATATAACAATGACATCATCAATGTAGTGTCGCTAAAGAACTACCTGAAGCTTGAACTCATGTTCAGTTGATGCATTTGTTTCTTCTAATTGGTGTATAAAGAGATTAGCCAAGGCTGATGCTTACCTAGTGCCCGTGCCTACAGTTTGTTTGTAATACTGGCCGTTAAACAGGAACACATTATTACTCAAAGAGAATTCAAGAAATTAATTTATCATTTTAATATGTGCATGAAAAAATTTGATGACAATATGTAAGATTGATACTGTCTTTAGCCACGTCATGTCTAATAGACATGCATAAGGATTTAACATCCATTGTAACCAATATGTAGTCAGGTACCCAATCAATGAGTTCTAGTATTTGTAAAATGTGCATGGTAACCCGACGTTAGGTCGGAATTCGTATGACCTCTTTCTGTATTACATTATTAACATAATGGCTCAAACGTTTTTTATGAACGTTAGGTAAAAAATATATTGTGGGCATAATCGGATGTTCCACTGTAAGGTGCATCCTTTCTTCATCGGTCAAGAGGCCTCTCCTGTGCCATTTATTGATGATATCAAACACAGCCAACACTATTGCATTAGAAGGATTGGTGGCTAATCTCACATAACATCCTGAAAGGTTTAACTGATTGTCTGCCATTTCAATATAGTGTTTCCTATCTAAAACCACAATGGTGCCACCTTTATCTGCTTCCTTTATCACAATATTTGGATTCCCCATACAATTCTGCAAAGTCTATATTTGTTTATTAGTCAAGTTGTGCTTCAGAGGGCAAATGCTGGTCCTAGCTCGGTCCTCCTAATGGTGTATGTCACCAGTTACTGCTTTGTGAAAAATGTCAATCGCATTATCACCCTGAAAGTTTGGAGTGAATTTAGATTGTTTTTTTATCAATTCTGGAATGTTAATGTTCTGTTGTTCAATATTTAAAGTATTAATCACTTCTTGAATGGAGCTTCCCGGTAATGTCACTCTCTTCCATAGAGATATCTGAAAGCGGTACTCTTGCTTCGGGTGCTACATGCTGCTTAACTTTGGTCTCCAAAAAGACTTTCAACGTAAGTTTCCTCATAAATTTGAAGAGATCTATTTGGATATCAGTATAATCATTAGAAGCAGAAGATGCAAAGCGTAAGCCTTTGTTAAGTAATGATGTCTCGTCCGGTGAGAGGTTATCGGCGGATAGGTTATAAACCAGATTGTTCATCTCCCCTGTCTCTGCTGCCTCTGATGCCAGGATCTTGTGATGCCTCTTTCTGGCTGTGGGTAATTTCCTCTTTTTGTAGTGCCCTCCTCTCTTACCTCGGATCTCTCTCCCTGAGTTGAAATATCTTCCTCTGGGGAACCTTGAAAACAGACGTGTTTGGGACGTGTTTGAGATTGGGTCGCTGGTTTCCCCTCTTGTATTGAACAGTCCCACACAAATGATAAGATACCCATATATTTCATTGATCTACTAAAACATTCCACATTCTCTGAGGTGATATTTTATCACTGCCTTTAATCTGTGCAATCTCCCTCCACTGAATCTCCTATTTCATCCTTCGAGATGTACATGACATATATTCTTAACTTCCCCCTCGTAATTTTCCTTATAGTCAGAGTGCTCTGATGGGTCAGTCTTTTCAACTCTATTGTCTTGATTTAAGATTATGCATGAACGTTGCCAATGTAAACTGGAAGACCACGTCCAACCTTGTGCTACTCTGCTCATCGGATGCAGGGTTATCAGTGCAAGGAGAAGGGTGTTTATTGTAGGCCTGTTCCATAATTCCCGACAGATTACCCATTGGTACTAGGATGAAATTCATCCCAGATATTCTATTAATCAACTATAGGAAATCGCTAATAATAAATAAGATCAGGACGTGACCATGCAGGACAGGAAAAATCCCCTGGATCGTTAATCTTCCACAAATGGCGGGTCATACAGGATTACTTTTATGCTTTGTGTTTTCGCTGTGAAGTAGTCTAGGTGCTAGTGTTTAATATCTTCCAATCAGTTGGATGGCTGAGTGATGTGTTCCATTGCAACCCGCATTCAACCACCCATTGCTTGCCACTTCATTCATCCCACAAATCCAACCCCTCCTCTTTCTTGAGCTCAGGGTTTCATTTTCCATAGAGGGCTACTCATATGTACAATGTTGGCATGATTGAATGACACTCATTTCAGCTGAACTCAAAGTGGACCATATTCAATCCAGTAGGCAAACTGGGGGAAGTGGTGAAGAGGGCTGCAGGCTATTAGGTCCCAAGTCCTACTTCCACACTGTCCCCAATAAATGTGAGGCCTCCTGTAGTCATCCTCCAAGAAGGAAACTACCACCGTATTACAAGTTGTCGGGAGCATGCGCACACCGTTTGCGGTAACAGTAATTCCATCCAGCAGAATTGCTGCTATAAATAAGTTTCAGATTGTAATTCTGCCAAGGCATCAGTGGAATTACTGTTACCACCACCATATTTGGTGCTAATTCCACTGGCAGAATTACAGCCAATGGAATTACCATCAGCAGAATTACAGCTGAAGTAAATAGCATGATCATCAGAGCGGGAAGTCTGCCGGTGGCCATCTTGAAAAATCCAATTCACCTTGAATCTTCCATTCAATGTTGTCAGTCAGAGAAAATAATTGGTAGTAACATGCACCAGGAAAAGGGGAAAGTGAAGGTGGTGGAGATGAGGCTGCAGAAGCACACATTTAGAGAGGGTGACCTGCGGGTGCTGGCGGATGAGGTTGTAGCTCATGGGGATGAGCTGTACTGAAGCAGACAGCGAAGGACCTCCGGCTAAAAGAAGGCTGCCATATGAGCGAGCATACAGGACAAGGTCATAGCAGTAGCCATTTACCCACGGGACAGTGAAGACTTCCGCAAAATGTGGAACGACTTGAAGACCAGACTCTGCAGCCTCATCGCCAAGCACAGGTGTGAGAATCCTGCCACAGGAAGCAGCAACTTGGACCTACTTTTTCTAACTCCATGGGAGGAAAGGCCAGCTCAATCCTCCACATGGAAGGGATAGAGGGGATAGGCTTGGAGATGCCAGAGAGTCTTTAAGTTCACAATCTCACGCCCTCAAATTTGCCGAAAGCATGTGTACCACAGCATAGATGAGCCCAATGGGCAGGGAAATAGGCAACCACATAGCAGATCTGGACAAAGGCACAGAGACCACATGCGTGTACAAGGGAAGGTGGTATACTGTTGTAATGCACATGCACCATAGGGGAAATGTGCATGCTAAACCATGGAACCAGGAGAAGCACCTATGTGTGCTGTGAAAGTCCATGTTGCAAAGTGAACCCCCTGCGCCACCACAACAACAAGCCATATTAGCAGGCCAACAGGCACCCTGCGCCACCACAACAAGCTATATTGTTAGGCCAACAAATAATATGCCCATGCATTGTGACTGTGAATAGAGGATAGCACAATGGCAATGTGATAGTCTTGGAAGCAGGACCATGCAGAGCAACAGCGGTTTGAATCCTGGACATGCACTTAGGAACCGAACTCAGGTTTTAAGCGTGTTATAAAAAAGAAATTAAATAAATAGATACATGTGCCACATACACCCTCAGCAGACACTACTCCCACCTTGCATTAGCTGTACTCATTGGCCTGCAACTGACCCTGCCCATTAGACAAAATGTGTGTAGGAGTAGCTGGAGGAAGAGGGAGAGGGAGGCACCAAGGCCACATCACACCAGCCCCATGTCAGCCGTGTAAAGTGTGGAGATGGCCACAGTTCCCACAAGTGTGCCCAGTGCCTCCTCCACCAGCCCTGCAGATGGCACAGAAGGCACTGCACATGCAGCAGCAGGTGCAGCACCCCCAGCAGCTGCAACTGCCACACCACAGCAAGCCCTTGTGGTGATCCCCGAGGAGCAGCATGGTTCCACTGTCACACCTGCACCCACCCATTTGCCCCTGACACCCCCTTGTCACCTGAGGTAAACAGCCATTACCAGCACTAGGCTGTGCCAGCCACAGGGACCGATGAGGAGGAAGGCACTGCCTTTACGTCACCCTGCTTGAACCCTGGCCTTCTCCAAAGTCCACAACCTGTGCCATAGCACTCAAAGGCTGCAATCTGGGGAGGCTGGGTGTCATGATGCAGCGACAGATCTCCAGAGAGAACCTGGTGGAGAGGCAAGTGCAGCATCTGCAGGCCATTGGGGACAATGTTCAGGGTTCATCAAGGAGGATTGTCAGGGCATTGGACTTCCAGTGCCGGCAGCTGTTCATGGTGACTACTGCCATTACAAGTGTGGGCCAGAGGCTGAGGGAAAACACAGAGGGCATGCCAGACTTAGCTGTACCCATGCTTGCAACTTGCTCCTCACAATGCAAACCATCCGGGGCCAGGAATCAGAGCCTTCCACAACCCCGCAGAGGAGTCATTACCTGGCACCCAAAGGCGGCGCTCATTGCACAATCCTGCACATAAGGTGCCCGAGTAGGCTGGCAAGGGCAAGAGGCCACGAAGGTGACATGATGTGATATGAGACTATTTCACTGGGCACATGGGAGGTGGGAGGGCATGGGTGTTGAGAATTGGGGAGGTGTGTGGCAAGGGATGTTGGGGATTGGGGAGGTGGGTAGCAAGGGAATTTGGGGATTGGGGAGGTGGGAGGGTATGTATTTTTGGAATGGTTGCTCACCACAGTTGATAATTTAAAAAAATGTTCACTAGAAGAAATGTGAGGACAATACTTTTTCTGTGAAGACGATATGTTCAGCATGTGCGTATATGCTAAAATGTGATGCATATAAAAAGTAATGTGTCTAGAAAAATGTTCCATTAGTTCTTGCCATACTAGACATCCGTCCCTGGCTTCCTCCTGCTCAATGTGTGGCAGAACTGCATCTTAGGACAGTGCATCTTTGTCTGCTGGGGTGGCATGTCCAGATCAGGGAGCAGGGGGACATTTATCCTGAGGCAGATGTTGTGCAGCATGGCACAACCAACAAATATATGGGAAACCTTTGCTGGCCTGGCCTGTTGTGCCACTCTGATACGGTCCAGGTAACGGAAACATGCCTTAAGCAAGTCAAAGGTCCACTCAATGCAGAGTCTGGTCCTGACGTGTGCCTCATTGTGGGTCACCTCCTGTGGTGTCCCTGGATTGTGCATAGGTTTCATCAGTCATGGAAGCTGGGGGTAACCAGCGTCACATGCAAGAGCATAGGACACATATGTCAGTCACAGTGCATTGAGGATGCTTATCATTTTCGCCCTTGGCCATGTAGCACTCAACAACCCGAGCACTTCATCTGTGGCTCACCTATGAGCCTGGATTCCCCAGCACTTACTCCCTCTGCCCTTTTCCTTTTTGCTCTTGCACATTCTGAAACCTCACAAGGCATAGTAGGTTTGTCTGTCCTCCTTTCCCTCCACTGCTCTTATTATTTATTGTGTTATGTAATGTATTCACTCCCTTGTCCTCCCTCCCCTTGACATGTGGGCACTTAGAAACAGTATTTTACTTGCTGTATAAGCTCCTAACAAGCAAACAATAAATAAACAAATAAATAAATAAAAACATGTCTTGTTGAAGGGCACTGTCGTGATGTGATGCAGTTATGTTGCATTTGTGTTACATGGTTTTAATTCCCAGCTATTCACTGATGTGCAATATACTACTGGGGAACATGTGCAGTGTCACTTAGAGATACACTGTGCACACAACTCAAAAGCAAGTTGTGCCAGAAATGGCCTGTGATAAGATATCAAATGAGCATGTTGTCTGTTTTGGGCCTGTGGTGTAATGTGCTGTCAAGTAGTGCCCTGATGGGTTATTTGTTGATCTGGTGCATGTATGTGGTGTGTGCGTTCCTGCCACAATGGATTCACATGGTTTTAAGTGCACATGCCATCAGTGTATGGCAGTGTTGCTATGCCATTTTGCAGTGTTGAACTGTCAAATTGGCTGTGTAGGCATTTGTGCCCTATACATTGTGGTTGCTGTAGTCATGTGTTTTGTGCAGGAGTTACTTGTTGGGGCATTGCTGTCATGGTACTAAATAGCCCTGCTGGGACTAGTACTGTGGGTTAGTGGTTGTCATGTACTGTGCCTTGACAGGGTATGCATTTATCAGTAGTAGTAATGTTCCACCCCACCCACTCGCATGGCATGGAACTGGTGCTGCGAGATTGTTTTGTGTGATGACACTTGTACTCACCCGGCATCCATGTCCATTGTCCTCTGTGGATGTCAATGTATGCAGGTGGGGTACTGTTACAGATACAGGGAAGAGGGTGCAGCAGCGTGTTCTTGTCAGGTCAGTGTTGCACATAACCTGCAAATGAATGGAGTGGAAGTGATTCCTGTTGTGGTATGCCTCTTCAGATGCCTGGAGGGCAAAGTATGCCATATAGGTGCAGTCAAATGTGGCAATAGTGTTTGACATGTGGCTGCTGCATAGATGTGTGACTTTGTGGCATTTATCTGTGGCAATTTGGTGAGCAGGGAGGTGTGCCGGGATGCATGGCACAGGAATGCCTTGAAAACCTGCTCGAGGGGGCGTGGCTAGGCGCCGAGGCAAGATGGCTGCATAAGGGATCGGCTCCGCCTCACATAAAAATAAAATAGCATTAGGCTACATAATATATTATAAAAACTTACCTTATTCTTCATTCCGAGCGTTATAAACATCCCGCTCGCACTCGGTGGAACTTCTCCGCGGCTCCGGCGTCAGGAAGGGCTTCATACGCTGCAGGCTTCTATCAAGGACTTCCGCATCGGAAGGACGTCGGAACGCGAACCGCCCCTCGTGAGGAGAGGTGCGGCGTTCTTCATCAGCTGACACCGCAGGCTGGGCCTTGACTTCGAGCACGTTTCCATGAGAACGCCACCTGCTGGAAGATAAAGTAACAACCATACAGTAAGAAACAGCCTTTAAGCGTACGCACTGACATTTTATATAAAAGCATACTGAATGGAAAAGGCTTAGGAGGGAAAAGAAAAAAAAAAAAAAAAAAAAAAAAAAACACTTTTAAAATTAACATGAAAGACTGAAAAGTTTGTTTTATAATAGAGGCAACACGGATCTCCAACCTTAATAAGGAAGCTAAAACTAATTAAAGGGGCGAACAGGCTACTCTACAAAGTTACACAGAAAATCACAAAACTGAGCACGTCAGTCAATCTCCCTTCTACATAAACCCATTTCTCCTTTGGACTTTACTTCACTACCATACCTTCTTGCTGCAAATTACCGATATTGTACTGTTAAACAGGATTATAACCACACAGCCGGTTTATTCCTACAGCTCCACTGGTCCAAACCTCTATCTATGGACAACAGCTCTAAACAACAAATCCATTGCAACCTCCGGTAGTATATTCCTTATTATTCTGGGCTTTTCCACGTTTTGGTCTCTCCAGGTCAGAGGTAAGCTTTGCGAATAATATGGATATAATAATTATATACTACTCGTCAGCATAATTATCTTCTACAAAGAATTACAAGCCATAACTACTTGTACAAGTTATCATCTTCTCAGATATGGCAACCAGCAAAGCAACCCAAAAAAATGGTACCTCTACCAAAGACGCCACCGCCTCCTCAACTACTCTAAAAAGACCCAAAAGTGACTCACCACCTCCAATTAGAACCTCAGACTCCGCTATTGAAACCATTCTTGCTGAAATAAGGGCACTCAAACCCTTTATGGAAACCACTAACATTAAGTTACAGCAACTGGATGAAAGGTGGATGGGAGTTATCAACAGAGTAGATGAGGCAGAGAAAAGAATTGGCGTGCTTGAAGATTTATCACCTAAGGTAGCACAAATGGAGAAATCCATCAAAGAACTTCAAAAGCATAACGAAGATTTGGAAAATCGAAGTAGGCGTAATAACCTACGCATATCTGGCCTTCCTGAAGGAGCTGAGGGCACGGACCCCATTGCCTTCCTACAAAAATTCCTACCGGCCATACTACATTTGCCTTTGGAAACTACTTTTAGTATACAACGAGCCCATAGGATAGGTCAACCCTCAATCTCTCCCTCAGCTCGTCACCCACCAAGAACCCTCATATTTTACCTTTTGGAATATTCTCAACTGCAACTTATCATCTCCACAGTTAAAGAACGTAAATCTCTAATCTGGCATGGCAGCAAGTTATTTATCTCACAGGATGTTGCCAGAAGTACAGCACAAAGAAGAAAGGTCTTTTTGGCGTTCCGGCCTGCTCTTAAACAACTTAATGTCAGATATGGCCTGTTCCACCCTTGCTCCTTTAAAGTTACATACGAAGGACGCTCTGCAGTCTATGATGATCCCGCTGACTTAAGGCTCTTCATACAATCCATCAAAAATGAGAGCATGGACACCTCTTCTCCAGCGGCGGCCTCTAATTCATCTACTACTTGAAACTGGATCTCCATCACTTGACTTTTACATACATAAGTATCTAATTACCTAATGCTTTGAATTTACATTGATATTAACTATGTGGGGTGGGCGCTCTTTTGGGTCCATCTTCCACAGGTAGTCGCTTTTTCCTAGTTAGCGACTCGGTAGGCGTTTCCTATCCCCCATATATATATCCCCTCAACTCCTTATCCCATGTCCTGTTTGATCCCCAAATTCATTCATTCGTCATGGTATACTACCGGTCAAGATGTGATCAAACCCCTATCTCCCTTCCCTGACACTCAATGTTCCTTCCTTCAGCACAAATATTGGTGTATACATTATTTCAATCGAATGACAATGGTATATGTGTATTTTTGTACGATAGCTATAAGATGTATGAATATCAAATTTCCGCCAGCTAGATGATATTAAAATGCATAACATGGAATATTAAGGGTTGCAAGAATCCAATGAAAAGATGTAAAGTACTATCTCACTTAAATAAATTTAAACCAACGATAGCTTGTCTACAAGAGACACACTTATCCCTCAAAGAATCAATGAAACTCAAGTCTCTTTGGGTGAAGGAAGTTGTTGCTAGCCCAGCTTTATCCAAGAAAAATGGTGTCGCGATACTTATTAGCAAAAAACAACCCTACAAAATCCTTGCCCAAGATGCAGATACAAATGGTAGATGGGTTTGGGTGAAACTGCAAATTGACACGACACAATTATCAATTCTCAACATTTACGGACCTACACTACCAGATCCCTCCTTTTGGATTAATATCAAACAAATGATTTTGAAAAATGATTTCGTCAACCTGATAATGTGTGGCGATGTCAATCAGGTTCTTGACCCCTTTTTGGATCGAAAATCCAGTTGCATATTCAAACCCAACAAAACTCACAAATCCTTTATAAATTGTCTAGGAGAGACAGGACTAATTGATTCATGGAGGATATCTCATCCTTCACATTTGGATTATACCTACCATTCTCCCCCACACAACACATTGTCACGTATTGATTATATTTTTGCTACAAAAACTCTTTCGGGATCCATTATAGACTCAAAGATTGCCAATATCATTATTTCAGACCACGCTCCTGTCATTACTTCCTTCTCCCTTACAGATATGAAAAAGGGTTCTCCCAGATGGAAACTTAACAATTTTCTTTTAAATGATCCTAAATCTATTCAATCCATCAACGCTTTCATTCAACAATACTTTAACGAAAACCAAGATCAAGATACCTCCACTGTCAATAATTGGGATGCTTTCAAAGCGGCCCTTCGTGGTCACATAATGGCCCTATCAGGCAAGAATAAAAAAATTAGGAAAAAACATCTCGATGATCTTTACTCTAAACTCACTATTGCAGAACAACATTATTATACTGACACTAACTCAGCCAATCTACGACAAGTCATTAAGATACGCTTTGAAATCAATAAAGAAATTACTGAGTTGGCGGCAGGAACCATTCTTAAGTATAAAACTAAGATCTATCAAACTTCTAATAAAGCAGGTCAAATGTTAGCCTCTTATCTAAAAACCAAAAAAGAAAAAGTTCAAGTCTCTCACATTCAAGATAAGCTGGGCAAGATGCATCATAGGCCTGATGAAATATTGGAATGCTTTAGAAGATTTTATACGGAACTATATACTCCAGAATGCGCTATTCCCAGAGAAAACATTGATTCCTTTTTGAACAACATCAGTAGAACCACCTACCCTGACATTGATCTATCACATCTAGAAAAAGACATCACGTCTATTGAGATTACCAAAGCCATCCATGGCCTCGGAAAAGGAAAAGCACCAGGCCCTGATGGACTATCTACTGAATTCTATAACACATTCTCTCAATCCTTAACACCTAAGCTCAAAAACCTTTTTTCATATTTTATCTCACAAAAATGTTCCTCGGGATCATTTTCTGAAGCTTTGCTTATCATTTTTCCAAAACCTAACAAGGACCCTACTCTTCCTAGTAACTATCGACCCATTTCCCTTATCAATATTGAAAGCAAAATTTTTGCCAAAATACTTGCCAATAGAATCGAATCCTCACTCCCAAGTCTAGTTAAACCAGACCAAACAGGATATGTAAAAGGACGTAATATATCCTCTAATGCAAGACTCCTATTAAACGCCATCAACCTTGCTGCCAATGACAAAAAAGACACACAAGGCTATGCGGCCATTGCATTAGATGCGGAAAAAGCTTTCGATCGTGTCGACTGGAATTTTATGTTTCAAACTCTACGGTGGCATGGTTGTGGTGAAAAATTTATTTCACTGGTCAAACTGTTTTACTCTGCCCCCAATTCGGCTATTTACTTAAATGGTCAAACTTCCTCCTCCTTTCACTTACTAAGAGGAACGCGTCAAGGTTGCCCCTTCTCACCATTACTATATATCCTCTCTCTTGAACCACTTCTAGAATCAATAAGATCTACCACAAACATCCCAGGAATTCAAGTCGGTGCTTCAATAAATAAAATAGCTGCATATGCGGATGATATTCTTATATTAATTAAAAACCCCAAACTTCACATTCCCAACCTCTTGAGTATTTTATCACAATTCGGTCAAGTATCAGGATATAAATTAAATACACAGAAATCAGAAATTATGCCCTTAAATCCATACTGCCTTAAACATGATATCGTCACTTTTGGCCTCAAATGGTGCAATAGCTCAGTCAAATACTTAGGTCTTCGTTTTGCCCCAACTATCCCAAATACGATCAAACTCAATACTGAAACACTACTGGGCACCCTCAAGGATCTAACATCCAAATGGTCTCCAATATACCTCTCCTGGTGGGGTCGCTTAGATACTATCAAGATGATGCTTACTCCCATAATACTATACTATCTGCAACTTCTCTCCATCCCATTATCCCTTTCCTTTTTCAAATCCATTTACTCTATACTACTTAATTTTCTATGGGGAAAAGGAAAAAGTAAGAGAATTGCCCTGACGAAACTGAAAGCCCCCTATGATATGGGGGGAGTAAGATTCCCTGACTTTAAATCATATCATCATGCATTTCTTATAAAACAATCTCGTCAATGGTTCATTGATCCTATATCCGCTGATATCCCAACCTGGTGTACATTAGAAAAACAAGTAGTTTTACCACACGAAATCACGGACTACATATACATTTTCAAACATTCAACTAAAAAGATTTCAGACCCTATTAAAGCTTCAATATCTGCTCTACAAACCTTTCTTTTTCCTCACACTATAACTCCCAGTAAGCATCTTTCCCCACTATTATGGCATAATAAGAACATAGTAATTAATAACAAGATCCTTAACCGCAAAACATGGATTCAAAAGGGTATCAGATTCGTCCAACAGATTATAGATGACACGTATGTCCTTTCCTTTCAGCAATTCTCCACCATTTTTAACATTACTAAGAAAGACTTTCAATTTTACAACAACTTAATTAATTCCTGCCTTGATGCACTTGCCCAATTTTCCAATGAAATTCTTACTCCTGATGCCCTTAGACTAATGCACCTTACCACAGGTGGTGAAGTTCGAGCCTCTAAAATTTACAATATGCTCACCTCAAATTTTAAGATTTGCCCTATACGTCTGAAATGGGAACTTGATTTGGGCTTCATGTTTGAAGATGAAATATGGCATCGTCTGTTTGCTAAAATCAAACAAATATCGGTATCAGCAAATATATCACAACACTATTATTTCTTCATGCACAGAGCATTTATTACTCCAGCCAAATTGGCTAAGTCTAATCCGAATTATAATGCTAAATGTTGGTCATGTGGCATATCTCCCGCCACGTATATGCATATGTTTTTTGAATGTTCATTTACTGTTAAATTTTGGCAGGAAATCTGGAAGCTTCTTAAATGTATCTTCTGTGTTGATGTGCCCTTTTCCTTTGTTAACATATTTTTAGGAAGTATAGCCATTACAACTTATTTCCCATCTGACTCTGCAAGACTTTATGACTTATTCATCTGTATAGCTTTAAAATGTATTACGGCTAACTGGAAAGACTCTAGTTTACTTTCCACCAAAATCTGGTGGAACACTATTTGTAACACTCATAAACTAGAGATGTGCATGGCCAATAATCACAACACAATTCCTAAATATAATGCTAAATGGTATTTTTTCACCAGATATCTTAACTGTTTTAATGCAACTGCTCATGGTACATAAATCTACACCCTTATATTAGCATCATTATTCATATTTCCATACATATTCAAAAATGCTAGAACTTGATAATGTTTGAAATGATTATATTATTTTGATGAAATAATCCAATATACCCATTCCCCCCTATCCTCTTCCCTCCTTATCCTTATATGTCTCTAGTCTGTCTCCCTGTACGTCTCCCCCCAAATCTCTATTCTCACTACATATAAATCACTCGTTGCAGACCTGTGATATAATCAATTCTAAACTACATGTTATATTAATGCGGTTTATATCTATTATAGTTCATATTATATTCGCAAGTGAATTTAACAAATTACTTAGCCTTATAGAAATAATATTACAAAGGATCAAAATCACTTACTATGTCATTTCTCTGTGGTTCTTGTTTTATTCAAAGTCTGTAACCTGTTGATATCTGTATCAAAATCAATATTTTAACAATAAAAATCATTAAAATAAAAAAAAATAAATAAATAAAAAAAAAGAAAAAAAGAAAACCTGCTCGAGCACAAGTGAAAAAGAAGTGGGCTGAGACATGCCACGCAGCATGCCCACAGTGTGGTGAAAGGTGCAGCTGGCAAGAACAGAACATGTGGCACTGACATGCATGTTCCCGTTAGCGACAGCTGATGGCAGCATGTTGTTTGAAAATGTGTTTGGGTCAGGTGGTCTTTCGGAGTGAATTTGATGCACCTTTGACTTGTTTTCCGTCCCCTGTATGCATTTACCTCCACAGTTTCTACCTGCGGTGTTCCACAGGGGTCTAACCTCTCACCCTGGCTCTTCAACCAATACCTGGCAATGCTCGCCCACCACATTGCCATTTTCTGCTCCATTTTCCAGTGCTATGCCGATGACACTCAACTCATTTTCAGGCTTCCCTCGACCACCCCCTCTCCTTCTCTCAACTCTGACTGCCTATCTGCCACTCAAGACTGGTGTGCCGCCAACGATCTCTGCCTGAATGCCAGCAAGATTGAGATCTTCCTCATCGGCACCCCTTCACACTCCTTTCCCCTCACTCTCTGGCCGGCCTCCCTTGGCCCTCCTCCTAACCCCTCCTCCGAGGCTAAGAACCTCAGTGTCATCTTTGATTCCACGCTTTCCTTCTCTGCCTACATCTCTGATGTCTCAAAAAAGTCAAACATCCTACTGCACCTCCTCAAAGGTACTCTGTCTTTCCTCTCCTTCCCCCAGAAGCTCACTGTCTCCCGAGTCCAGGTTCTCCCTAGGTTGTAACAGCCTTTTTCTAAATCTACCAGCCTCTACTCTCCGCCCTTTGCAACTTATCCAGAACAGGACTGCGAGACTTGTCCTTGGCCTCAAGCCCTGGGATGGTATCTCTCCTGCCCTGAAATCTCTCCACTGGCTCCCAGTGGATGCAAGGATTAAATTGAAAACACTTTGCATTGTCCACAAGGCTTTCTGGGGCCTGGGTACAAAATATCTTCATCTGTCCCTTTGTAAATACCTCCCCTCTCGAGCTCTTCGCTCCTCCACCTCTAACTCCCTCAGGGTCAGCCGTTTTTCAAAGAAACGAGCTGGGGGTAGATCTCTGTCTTCGGCTGGGGCCTCCCTCTGGAACAGCCTCCCTGCCACTCTGAAACTTGAGGAGAACCATCTCTGGTTCCAGAAGCACCTCAAGACCTTTCTCTTTGCTTCTGCCTTTGCCTCTCCTCTCCCCTGCTGATTTGCTCTCTCTCGACACCGTGCATCTGGCCTACACTCTGACTTAGAGGCTCAGGTGCCTGGTCACCCTGCCACCCACCCGCACTGCCTCCTGGCAATCCCTTGTACTGGGGTCTGCATCTGTACCCATATATTCCGCCCCCTTTTTTCCTGCACTTACCAGACACTGTTGCCTTAAACCCAGCACTTGCCACTTGTTGGCTGCACTAACACTGTTTGTTGCTTTTTATTATTTATTATTTATCTGTTTTTTCCTTTGCTCAGCACTTTCCACTTCTCCCCCCTTCCATGCACCTTTCCCCTTTCCCTCTCCCATGCACTTGCGTGTTCCCAATGTCACTGGGTCTAGTAAAATCGTTGTTTTTGTTCTCCCTTGTTTCCCCTTCCTTGCCTTGTTGCGCTCTAAAACACTTTTTTACGAGCACGATATAAATAAAATATCAATATCAAGGTGGGTGGAGAACATTGGAGAGTGATACACGCAGCATTAAGGAGGTGCGAGAGGCAAGAGGGGGCTCTAAGGGCCAGGAGGTGGTAATAATAGCAGAGGAGGAGAATGTGGTAACCACAGAGGACAATCAAATGGTTGTAACATCTGCACTTACCCTAGTCTCCACCGACCGGGTGTACTTGGACCTCCCACTCCCTGTTATAGACTGTGCATCTCCATGATCCGTATGCTCCGTGCCGAAGATTGTCTGTCTTCCCTTGTCTCCACCCCTTATTTGCACTTGTATAATCTGCAGACTCGCCGTCCAGCCTATTTGTAGTAACTCAAACTGTTAAATGTATTCTGCGCACTTACTCTGCCTGTGCAGACTATTATCTCCTCAGAATTTCAAGGACTCTGAGCAACTGTTGTTTTTCTCCCCATGCTCCCACCCTTCTTGAGTGCTTTGAAACACTTGTCTGTGTCTAGGCGCTTTAGAAATAAACAATACAATACAATAAAATAACAGTGGAGGAGGGGGTGATATCAGCGGAGGAGGTGGTAGCAGAAGAGGAGGAGGGATTACAGCAGAAGTGGAGGAGGTGGTAACGTTGAGAGGGCTAGACGGTACAGAGGAAGAGGAGGCAATAACACGCAGTGAGCACAGGATTGAAGAAGGCAACTATCTAGCCAGATAAAAGAGGAAGGTACAAGGAGGCCTGGTTGGATCAAGGCAGACTGACGCTGCAGAAGAATGAGCGAGATCCAGGCAAGGAGGCCATAGGAGGAACAGGGAAGACGACCAAGGCAAATTGCAATGGTGCTTGGTATAAATTCCAATAACGAAACGTAACATATTACATAATATAACATGGCCAGAACTTTGACACCAGAATGATCCCCCAAAACTGCACATATTACACCTTATAGGGTCAGACCATAGGCAAGAGAACTACCCCCTACATTGTATATACTTTACCTTACAGGCTCCAGCTTGTCCTGCATGTACGTTGCCAGGCAATAGTCAGCAGAGCTATTCCTCTGAAGCGCAGGTCCTGCATTGCACATTGTCAGTGTTTAGAGAACTATCCTCGTAAGTTGTATACACTTTCTAGCATGCTTAGGCCTTAGACAGCAATACTGTTTGTTTGTTTGTTTGTTTGTTTGTTTATTCATTTGTATGGTGCACCAAACCCAAGGGTAACTGCGTGCAACAGAGAATAGAGTACAAGGATACTTCAAGCTTGGTTACAAAGTAGGGCACAAAAGGTACATAACAAATAAAGGCAAATAAATGTTTTATGAATCTATAATATACATATATAAATAGGAGCTTCGGTATGATCAGTATAAGATTTCGGAGACCTGTTTAGTTCACAGTCAGTCTTGGAGGTCGTTAGAATGTAGGCATTTGAGGATATTCCATCTGAAACTGTAGTAGGGTTGATCTATCCTGGTGTCAAGTGGGAGGGTGCTCCAGTACTGGGCTGCCTTAACCGGGAAACTGCTACCACCTGATTTTTTTCAACTTCAAATTTAGGAATCTGTAGGCAGTAGGAGTTAGCCGTTCTGGTAAGGCGGGTGATGTTCTTCTCACTATTCCTTCCCTTAAGTAGGGGGGCGCTGCATTATTAAGGCACTTGAATGTTAGTGAGGCAGTTTTAAGAGAGATCCTGTCACATATTTCTGGCCAATGATGTTCTCTTCTTATGTTGGAAATGTGTTCTCTAGTGGGTAAGTTAAGGGCCGTTCTAAGGGCATTGTGTTGGAATACTTGAATTTTGTCAATGATGTATTTGTTGGCTCCCAATATGTTTTTTTAAGTTGGCAGCAGAGCCTAGGAGCAGGTTTTTGGTTTTGTCATCATTCAGGCAGAGACCATGATTGGCCATCCATGCCTGGGTGATGAGGTATATTTCATTTACCAAGGCCGTATCAGAGATAAAGTTGCCCAAAAGGGGAATGAGGATCTGAGTGTCATCTGCATAATTTGTGTAGTTGACACCCAGTCTGTCCAATTTGTCAAATAGAGGCTTGGTGAAGATATTATACATAGTTGGCGAGACAAAAGAACCTTGGGGAACACTGCATGTTATTTTGGTAGGGTCTGCTGAGGCCAATGTGGAGAAAACTTTCATAGTTCGGTTGTCCAAAAATGATTGGACCCAGGCTATAGCTTCACTTGAGAAGTGGGCAGCCAATGCCAAGTGTTTGTTCAAGACTGTGTTGTTCACCAGGTCAAAGGCTGCCGACAAGTCAAGGAAAAGTAGCATAGCAGTGTTTCCGCTGTCACTGAGCTCGTCAATTTGTGTTTTGAGATCAATTAAGGCTGTCCATGCAGAGGTCTAAACCCGGATTGGCGGGCACCTTGGAGATGATTAGATTCAAGGTAGTGTTGAATTTGTAGATAAGCTACTCTGTCTATTATCTTGAGAAGGAAGGGTACCGTGATAATGGGCCTATAGTTAGTAGGGATGGACGGGTCTAATGTTTGCTTGTTCAGTAGAGGTAGAATCCATTACTCTTAAGTTACTTGGTATAGTGTTGGTGGAGAAGGAGGCATTGATCAGTTTAGTTATGAATGGGGCTAAGTCTCGTGCAGCATCTTTGATTAGTTGGGCTGGGCAGTTGTCACCATTACAGTTGGATGGCTTAAGGGATGCAATAATATTTTCAGTTTCCTGAGTGGAGACTTTGGTGAATTTGAAAGGAGCCGGGCATTGTGTATCTGTGGTAGGACTAGTGGGTAGTGTCTCGTTAGGGGGCTGCAAGGCTTTTTTTATTGTTATTTTATTTTGGAGTGTTGTGATTTTGTTAACTAAGGCCTGTTGGATGCCGGTGCACCATTGTTTGTCTTTAGGGATGTTGTCAGGAGGCGGAAAAGGGGATTCCAGTTCCCTTAAGATAGCAAATAGTTCCTTAGTATTGGAACTTGCGTTAGAAATCCTCTCATTAAAGAGGGTTTTTTTTAAAGTAAAATTTATTTTTTGTATTTGTTGGCAAAGTGTTTAAGTTGCAGTTTGTTTTCTGCAGAGGGAGAGTGTTGCCATTGAGATTCTAGTTTCCTTTTTGCAGTCTTAGTTCTTTTAGGTGCGGGGTGAACCAAGCACTCAGGTGTGCTTGCTGTTTACTTTTACGTATCTTTAAAGGTGCAATTATGTCTAGAGCTTCGTTCATAGCATTATTGTAACCCTCCACAAGGGATTCTGGGTCTAAGTCGTTGGGGAGGGCGGGAGGGCATTGATGATAGGCAGTAGGAGAGGCAGGAGGTTGTCTGATGTAATATTTTCTTTCGCTGTAGTAGGTAAGGGGGGAGCCATGGCTTTATCCTTGATAATCTAAAGTTAAGGACAAGTTGATTAGGTAGTGGTCAGTCCAATGTTGAGGGGTGATTTTAGTGATGGTGGTGTCGCAGTTCAGAGTAGCGACCCAATCAAGCGTTCTTCCGTTGTCGTGCGTGGGGGTGAGGACTTGTTGGGTAAGGCCATGTTCAATAAGCATCGTGGCTATGGATTGGGCTGGTTTGTCTTTAGGGTCATTAAATCCTAGGTTAAAATCACCTAATAGTAGGATTTGCGAAGATGTTTTCATATTGTTGGATAAGAGGCTAGATAGGTCTTCTTCAAAGGTACCAATGGGACCGGGTGGCCTGTATATTAAGTAAATGGTTAAGGTATGGCAGTTAGATATGTGCAATTTAACTGTGATCAGTTCGCATGATTTGAGGGAGATTTGTGCCAATGGCCGTGGCGCAAGGTTCGTTTTTGCTATAATGGCAAGACCACCTCCTCTGTTGTTTGGTCTTTCCATTTTGATTAGTTGGTAGTTGTCTGGGATGGCAAGGGATAGTGCAGTGCCTGCTGCTTCGTGCAGCCATGATACTATCCCCCTAAATGAAGAGCCCAGGCACCACAAGAAAGTAAAAACTGTATAGACAACCATAGGTTTTTGTTTTGCTTTTTGGAATCATTTCAAAACATGCAAACACAATTCTTTGAGCCCCAGACATCATACCAATGTGTGTAAAAGTTCTACATGCAAGAGCACAATTAAGTTAACACCCCACCTACTGCAGAAGGAGGCACTTTGTGGGGAACATCTCACACCTTTTGCATATGCTAATGTATAACAGCCCCCCTACCCTTGTAAGGACAGCCCTTAAACATGGACAAATAAAGCATGGGTTATTTTGCTTTGGTTCAATCATTTAGCTGTGGCACCCAGCTTTGCAAGGAAATCAGCCAGGGACCCTCACTAGATTTCAGTGCTATTGGAAAGTCCACGCAACACCCCCCACCCAAGCCACCTTGCTGTCACTGCCAGCCTCCTGCTCATCACCATCCTGCAGCAGCCACAGCCCTGTTATGCCTAGGTGCTGCCCATTTTGAGGGACTCACACCCTTCCCTCTGTATTCGGCTCCTTGTTCAATTATGAAGAACCCTCTGCAGAGTTGCAGCATCACTCTGATACTGAAGTCCTGGTGCCATCTCAATTCCTTTTGATTTGTGGCCATTGGTGGCATGGGGGGAGGGTTCATTTTGCGCTGTTAGAGAAAAGATTGGGGCTTGTTGAAGACAGCAGGATGGACCCTTAGGAGAAGGGATTCTTACCCTTGCCCTGACTGCTTGACGAATGCCTGAAAAATGGGTTATACGTGATCTTCCTGGTCACAATTACACAGTCGTAAATTTCATCGCTGACAAAATACAGAAAAACAGCTATTTTTTTTATTTGGGGGTTTTGGGTGTCCCCCAAAACCACCTGTATTTTAACCCTTACAACACCACCCCGACCCATGTTTACCCCTTTACCCCACTTCCTTTATTTAATTAATGTTTGCAGTGTTTTTCGGTGTTATGGTCCACTCTGAAATGTACCACTCTGTAATGTTTTAGATATTTTGACTGGATACCGAAAAATGCCTTGTCCTGCTCCTGATAGCTAAAGCACCCCAGCAGGCCACAGAGCACAGCACCTGAACATTTTAGAATAAGGTTTGCTGTGTATTTAACCTGTCAACCAACATACTAAGTAAGGTGACTGGGTATGGCTGCGGTCCTCATATTTCAAGCAGCACTTTCTCTGAACCAAAGTTCTTGCCTCCATAACCCTTAGCTTGTAGCTCGTAGTAATGAGTCGAGTTTCTAGACTTTGTCTCTCCCTCGTCTGCCAAATTGCAGATGCTTGTTTTATTGTACATGGGACATATCAGATACAGAGACATGTGTGGGGGTGCGGGGGCAGAGAGGGAGAGGGAGAGAGAGCGAGAGAGAAAGAGAGAAAGAGGGAGAGAGAGAGAGAACATGAGCTAGTCAACTGGCATCTGTCTGCAAGAGCCCAGAGGTACGGGTTCAGGGTTACTGGTTTTTTGTCTCGATCTTCCCTTGAGTAACCAATCTCCTCTATTATCTCCTGCTACCTTGTGCTACACACACTAACCCGCCACAGTTCTAGTCATTAGTATATCAACACTAATTGGCGCACTACAAAGCTCTGCTCTTTAGCCCTATCACACTCTCTCACAGCAGGAGCTAACCAAACTCAAAGCGATGTAGTCTATCAGATCTTGGGCTCTTCTCTATGAATAGCATATCCCCACAATGTCCTGCCAAACCCATAGAAAGCATTCTGGCACACAGGATAATGGCTTTTCCGACCTGCCCCAATCAACATCACAGGTTTCCCATTTGCCCCTCCAACTGTCCCACTAATGAGCCCCCCCTTTCATAAAGAGCCACATGCAGGGATGCCACCAATAGTTGTAGCCAGGCACTGTATACGGCCATTTACATTACATAAAATGTACAAGCTCTGCAATGCAAAGGTACACTCATTCCATCAAAATAAAATCATCTTACATGTATCTGCTGTATGGGAGCATCACCAAAAGGGAGGAGCTTGTAATTATGATGCTGGTAGGCACTGAAGGATCCCGAAAAGGATTAGCGTTTCCCCTTGCCTGCCACACTGACGCGACCTGATGTAGAAGTGGTCCTCGCTCCCTCGCAGCCACAGGGAATGCCAGAGAGAATGAGGATGAAGCAGTTCACTAGACTCAAACCACACAACTTCAATCCCCAGAAGTCACTGGAGCATGTTGCACCCACACTGATGGGTGCTCCCGGAGTATAGCTAACGTTTGTTATAGTAAAGAACCCCATTTTAAGAGGTTCTCCTTAGTTTGTAGGGTCCATTACAGTCCTTTATTCATTTTGGGATGTTTGCCAGCCTCCGTCTAGGCATTTAGGTTTGGCCTTGCTATATTTTACTGGAATTATTTGCAGTTGTTGGGATTTTCTCTTTTTTCATGCTCAGCCCATCTACACATATAAAAGTGAAAATGTGTTTGTGGCGGGATTTGTGGTGAAGCGTTGTTCCTTATACAATTCTACACCGTTTCAACAATCTGCACCAAATTTTGCATAGTTACCTGTTCGGATCCTCCGGACATTACTGGCTACATATGTGGACACAACACACTGTTCCCTGGATTTCAGAACAAGTCAAAATGTGTTTGTGGGTTTATGGTCCAGACCCTAGGATCAGATTAAGTATATGCTTCTGGGCACAGTTACTGAGTACAACTCAATCGATACAGTGGTGGATGCTGACAAAGCCGTAAACTAGGCAACAGAATTCCTCAACTCACTCGACCCCCCCCCGGGAATGGCACCACATCACCTTCGGCTGAAAGTTGGGTAAGCCATCATGCTTCTTCCCAATCTCGAGCCACCCAGGCTGTGTCATGGCACAAGGCTGTGCGTTAAA
The DNA here is from genome assembly GCF_040938575.1 of Ambystoma mexicanum. NCBI lineage: Eukaryota > Metazoa > Chordata > Amphibia > Caudata > Ambystomatidae > Ambystoma > Ambystoma mexicanum. The sequence continues at coordinate 628,799,599 of NC_090935.1, forward strand.
AAATTGCTACCCAGTGTAATTGAAGCAACAGTGTTCACTGGGAAGGGAAACAAAACATGTTTATAAAATAAAAGTCTTACAATGAAAATGTGCATTCGTAATATTGAACTTTAGGTCCATAACTATTGGCACCATAGACATCTTATCAGCTATCGTGCTGCTCAGAAATCTCCATGTTGTTCTCACATACAGTTATAATTTTCAGAATTACTTTTTAAGAAGAACAATACATTGTGTTGTGTAGTCTTTTAAAATGAGAAATAATCGAAAAATGTAAATGTTTTCTTTTCACCTTTCTTATGGACCCTTTCTGAAAAGCTCAAAGCTACCATCAGATATTTCTAACAAATAGTACCTATAAGAAAATAAAACACCGAGCAACACTGGGTATCTCAGCTAGGATTGAATAAAAATGGGATTGTTCCAGTCTCTCATCCCCCATTGATATACATTGCACGATAAACGCTGATTTCTGTAAAGCGTAATTCAAGAGTTAGATTGACAAGTGCTGAGGAAGGTACACTCCAATATAATGTCTGATGATCCGGGGTGAGTGCTGCTTCTCGCCCAACAGACCTTTAATGTACAAGGTAAAGCGTAAGCATCAGAAGTGCAGCAAACATGCACATTTCTTTATTCAGCCTGGAAACGCAGCTCCTCCTGGAAGGTGGAGGGACATCCAGGCTGTGTTCATTGTCACATCGTCCCTCTCTCTCAAACTAAGTCCCCTGCCAGTGTCTACCACCGGTTCATCAAGCCGAGGTGCTCACCTCTATTTCAGGTCACCCATGCAGTCCCTGAGGAAAAGATGTGTTTAGAATCCATTGCAGGTCTCACCATAGGGCTGATGGTCTTTTTTCCTCAGTTGCTGTTTAGACAGGCTGTTTACTGATCATGCCATAACTGGGCTCATACTTACTGCTGCTCTAAGGATCCCGATTTCCTTCTGCCTGATCCTTTTCCGGCACAGTGTGTGGCCTGCTCTAGCGCTAACCACCTCAAGTGTCTGATGCACCTCCCTTCCCTCTTATTTCCAGGACCAGAATTCTGTTTATGTCCCTCACTGTTGCTAAAATCGAGATCAGATGACAGACTCGATTCATTTTAAGATGGCTGCTAAATTCAGTGTGGCAGCCATATTGTTGTCTTTCTTTTTTTCCCTTGGATTCGTGATGGTGGCAATTGTTAGGTCTTCTCATCCCGTGAAACATTTCAGTTTCATCACCAAATTAGAGTACATTCTTATGGAGCCTTGCCCGGTTTGCCAAAAGATATTTCCTGTTCAAGGCATAGCACTAAGTCACCATGTCTTCCCATAGCTTCCTCTCCAGCTTCTCATGCATCTGTATTGACTCCCCGCCCGTCTACGTGGTATTTTATTTGCATCTTTCTCATTCCCTTTTTAGATTAATTCTTTAACAGTTATCTTTAAAAGTATCCACTGCCTAGCCTCCCCTCCCCTCCCAGCTCTGAATATGTATCTCCACATTACCAAACATGGTGTGTTCTCAGCCACCTCGGGATGATAGCTCAGGGGCAACGTGCTCCCTTGGAAGCAAGGTGACAAGAAGCAACAGAGGTTCGATCCCCAGGTCCGCGCTTTGAAACCTCTGGGTATTAAGCACGTTATAAATACCATGTCAACTGCTGCCCCATTGCGCATGCTCTCCTCTTCACTCGTGGTGCAATGTCTCCATCTATGTTCCAGGCCTCACCCACCCGACCAGTTCCAACTAAACCGGCACGAAAGACCTCCTTTCCGTCCACTGAACCCGATGCCCGTAGGGACCCCCCCTCCATTCTGATTCCCCTCTGATTTTAGACAAGTTTTAACATTGTAAAAGCTTTACACAGTTCTTTGAAATATATAGAATGTTTCATATGGGACCACTCTCCAAAGCCATACATAGTAGGAAAAAAAGCAAAATGATGTCATTAAGTTTGAAAAATAAAAAAAATACGTTGAAATGTTATTCTATACACAGACACAAGGGTCATGTTTATTGGAACATTTGCTGCTGTCATCTGTCGTGTTTGCTAGCATGTGGTGTCGCTGATGTGCTGCCCAGTCCACCTGTTGGAGCCCTCCAGATGTATTTCTTTTGGCTGCATGTGCCAGCGAGATTTGAATGGCTTCTATGCTTAGCTGGGGGGGGGGGGGGCAGGCTTGGGGCAGCGCCGGCTCCATTTTTCATCACTCGGACACTATCTCGCTGTGAGGACTCCCCGAGGACGCCTTTCACCCCATGAATGGTGAATGCGGGCCTCCTCGACCATTGTGTGGAAATGTGGCTTCCAGCGGCCGACACAGGTCTTTACACTGCCTGATGGGCCAGGGAGTTGGCCATTGTCATTTGCTTGTTAGCCGCCTGCTGGCAGGGGCTCTGTTACCCTTTGTCCAGCCTCACTCCCACCTACTAGTTCCCAGTTCAGTTAAAAAGCAGGCAGAGACGGGGGAGGTTCTCCGTGAAAGAAAACGTTTTTTTGCAACAATGGCTGCCTGACAGGATTCGTCTGGCTGATAAGCAGCTGGAGGCGGGCTCTATTTCTTTGCTTGCCTAAATAGAAACCATTGTGTCGGGTGTTTGCAAAGTTGGTTATTCATTAGATCGGCTTGCAACGGGTTAATGAACTGATTGTGCTTTTTGAAAGACATTCAAGAGCCCCGTGGATTCTGAAATGTAGGGCACCTCAATATACAAAGTGGATTTTCAGTGTGGACAAGAAATAAGTGCCAAACGGCCCTGTGATTGAGCCTGGCATTGGCTGCATCATCAGGGGGCACAGCCTTGCACCTGGGCATGCTCTGATCTTGGCATCTTTGGCACATCACTGCTACCCCTATCATGGCTGCGAGGAGAGGGAAACTAAGGTTATGTTAGGCTATGTTCTGTATTCGGGATTTGTATTGTCTAGCTAGTGCCACTTCCATGGTCTCCAGGCACTGTGTGGGATCTGCAAGAGAGTGGGTGGGTATGGGATGTGCTGGGTGTAAAAGAGGAAGTTGTACAGATGGCTTTTATGGAGAAGGCGGTGGCAGTGACTCCGGGGGATGGGAAGATTAAGGAACCCCTAAAACGGACACACAATTTTGGTGGCTGAAGTTTCTGACTGAGCACATTCGTACTGTACGTATGCATGTAAAGCTGGGAGAATGCCCCACACGTCTCGTTTCTTCCTGAAAAGCGACTGGAACAGAGTCTGCCCCCGCCGGTAAACACGAATTACCCGTGTACATTGCAGAGGGAGAGCTTTCCATCTAACATGCACAGTCCATCTGCAGACACTTACCCAACCCATAGAGATAATACACAATGATATGATACGGCGTATGATATGCTGGGTCCTTCCTGTAGCCAGAGTACTATGCACAGATCTTTCTCTCCCCCCTTAACTGCACCATATCTCTCACTGGCGTGGGCTCTGCATGGAGGCCGTGCCGGGGGAAGAGTGACCAATCTCGACACGTTCTTCTGGATACCATTCTGGCCACTTTTTATTACGCAGCAAAACATAAACAACCAAAATGAGACCTTCCTAAAAAAAAGACACGCCGCAATAATGATAACGCAATTCAACATCTTTATACTGACAAGTGAATTCTGGCAGGTGTAGTTTTCCAATCCAGATGAGGGAAAAGTGAGCGAAAATGAAACTCCTTTCGATTAATATATTTCTAAAGGGGATTTAATTCTTGAAATTCAGACATTATTATTATTATTTTTTGTGTGCATTTTTAAAGTGCTCAGACAGCCCAGGGGCATTAAGGCACTGTTACGGGATATGTCTTAGTTGCGTATTCATAACGCGCTTAGTACCCATAGGTTTCTAAGCACGAGCCAGGATTCGAACCTGTGTTGCTTTGTCATCTTGTTTCCAAGGCTGCACTTGCTGCAGAGCTTGTCATGGTGCATGCTACCAAACCCCTGAAACTGGTGAGCCCAACCCTGACACTGGCATCCTTAAGGGCTTATCAAGCCCCAAAAAGACTCTCTTGGACTCAGTCCTGGCACCGCTGGCGCCAGGCTCATAGTAGGTGTTGACTTCTTGGGACTATATTCTCAGTTTAGGGAGGATAAGCCTTTCAGTGCAGGGTGTGGCTTGGGACTACTTTACCTGAAGAGGCAGGATACGGTTAAGAGGCCTATTTGCCTGGAACTACTTGCAAGGCTATTTAAACCGCACCCTGCAAACAGAACGCGCTTCGCGTTATTCTGCACTCCTGCAGCGTAACGCTCACCGTGTTTGTTCAGCTCTTGCACCTGTTCTGCCACGCCCGTCCAGAGTTTTCCGTCCATCGACACCTGTGAAAAGAGAAGAACAGGAGTTATTAAAGCGTCGAAGGCCTTACCTGCAGTCTAACATCCCGGCCTCGCCTTCCGCTTATTCACGGACCGCCGCATCTGCAGAAGAAGCAGAAAAGAAGGTACCCACTCGGGTAGCTACACTCACCTGGGGTCGGCATCCTCCAGGAACTCCATCGAGCGGTTCTTCCATCATCCTGAATTGCGCCACACCTCAACATCATCCAGGAACTCCATCAAGCGGTTCTTCCATCTTCTTCCTGGAATTGTGCCGCACCTGCTGAACAGAAAAGACACAGCAGGTTAGTCACGCACAGCAAAGGAAAGCTATTCAAAAGAACATTTAATGCGCCCCGCACAGCGCTATACTCACCTGCAGGAAACCTGCTCATCATTGTAAGGAGAGTCAGTCCATTATCCGAAAACCGCTCAACACCGTGCCTGAAAGAAAAGAACGAACATTGGTTAAACTTGGGCGAGAAAGACTTTATGCAGCTATTCCAAGAAGCTATTGGGATAGAGACTAACCTGCTTACTCCGGTTCTTCCAAATCAGCAACCTCCATCGGATCAGTGAAGTAACTTGATCTTTGGAAAGACTGTACAAACCGCACCCCTGCCAGAGTGTGCAGGCTCGCTGTCCTTGTAGCTGTGTGAACTGCCTTCATGGCGAATGACTTCAAAAATGCAATGCATACCCTGACATTCTGGCCAACTATCATCCTATCACAGCAAGATTGTGGAAACAGCTGCTGCACTCCAACTGATGGATTATCCTGAAACACACGACCTCTTCCACGGCCCACTGAGTGGTATTGTATCTGTGCTGCTGTTCATGAGGGAGGCACTTGTGAAGGCCCTTGACACCAACTCTATGGCAAGTCCATTGCTCCCCAATCTGCTGCCAACCTTTGACATAGTTCCCTCCTAAAGCACCTAAAACATTCCCTTGACATTGACTGGCTCTTCTCTTTCCTCACCGACGCACTCGGGTGCATACGTGTAGAGTCTTTTTCTTTAGAGTCCTACTCCTTCCATCTGGGAGGCCCCCATGGCACTAAAGGTTACCTCTGGCTTTGAATGTTTGCTTGAAAACTCTTGCCAATAACATTTATTTTTTCACTATTTCATTTTAAAAAAGGCGGGTGACATGCAAAATTTAGGACTGGATGAATGGTAACAGTTTTTGCCTAAATGCATCAAAAACTGAAATGATCCACTCTGCACCCCGATTCCTCTTACTCTTCCTTTTGGATGGCCTCTCTCTATGGCACCCATCCCATCCAAGCTCTATGTAGAACCTCAGAGTTGCTTTTCAGAGGGAACTCTCCTCAAAACTGTGACATAGTGGAGGGTAATCGTGGAAAGTAAATCAAGACGCAATCACCTTTACTCTTCATTGTTACCCGCCGCTTGGAGGGAAATAAAATCCTGCCTGAAAATGACACTTTGCATGCAGCATTTTATAATGGATTCCGGTGGAATCCACCTGCTATTTACCAGGTTCAAATGCAAGGTGCATTTAATCGGAACACCTTGGTTTAACACCTGCAGGAAAATCTCAAGCAGGTGTAACGCTGTGTGGTTTTCAAAGACAGGGGAGGAAAGCAAAGTGGAGAAGCTAGATCAGCTTTGATGCTTTCTATGCCTCAGAATGGCATGAGCATGAGACGGAGCAGAACATTAAAGCTTGCAGGCTCTTGAACACTTTACTTGTTCACACCCTCATTCTAAAATGACACCCAATGTGTTCAGCTACAGTGTGTAGGTGGAAATGTCCACAGATATTCTAAAATAATATTTTCCATCACAGAGCCCCTCCAATAGTCAGTGTTCACCTGCCAACAGAAACAGGACCTCGTATGCACCATTCCACTCTGTGGCACCAAAACAGTGTATTTGCCATACCTCATGTTCTGTCAGTGTAGAGGATGTTATTCTGCGTTATACCATACATGTCACTCCCTCTCTCTACAACATGTCTCTCTTTGCCTCCCTATTTCTCTCTATCCCTTTTGTCTGGCATTGTTGTCCTGCGTACAACTCGGGTGCATTATGCCATGTCATCAAATGTTACTGTACAGCATATACTGCAAACATGTGGCAATGCCGATCACTGCAAATAGCTGCCTCTCACTGTCTGTCTGCCTCTCTCTCTTCGCCCTTTCATCTTTAGCATCCTGCATTGTCTTCTGCTGCAATACGTAGTGATGTGCCTAAATATTCTCAAATGTGTATCATCCCACCTCACCAAGTAGCTTCACAATTTTGGGAAGGATGCACTGGACTGCACCATGCAGTGGGTGGATAATGCACCCAACCTGGACCAAATGGGTCACTTTACCACCCATGCTTCCAATACAGTACCCGGTATGCACCCAATGTTCCAGAAACTGGAGGTTCAGTGGAGGGTTTTGCTAAACCTTTTCCTTAGACTGCTCTACATCAGTGACATTTTGGAATGCTGATGACGAGTAAGGTGGGGATGCCTGGTCCCACCTTTGAAATAGACACTCTAGAGGGGTGTCAAAAGGGTCAGGTTGGAGCCTCACTGTATACCCCCTGCCTTCCTCTCCCCATACCACTCTAGCAGTCCCTGATTATCCTCACACACTCCCACCTTTGCATCCCTGCCTTCTCACAACACCCACCCCTGTATTCATGCCTTCTTGTCACAGACCCACCCACCCTTACAGTCCATGCTTTCTCGACATCCACAACCACCCTATCAGTCCTGACGTTCTCCTCCTACATACCTAGGCACGATGCACTGGCTGCCTTGGCACCACAGATTTCCACCTTCCTTTCCTTTTAGTTGCTCCATGTGGCACGGGCCCCTCCCCTCTCACCCACTCCCACCCTGACCCACTCCTGCCCCCTTCCTGTGGCTTTCAAGAAGAATACTGCTGGCCCATCGTTTCCCGATTACGCACTTAAACCCATTGGAGCATGCAGTTATTATTATTGATTTATTATTTATTTGTTTCTATAGCATCAGCAGCTCGCAAGCATCAGGGCTCTGACATGTAAACGTAGGGACAAAACATATAAAATCACAGGACAAGGCGCTCAGTAAGTCATTAGGGGTATCAGTTTCTTATGACCGGTTTATCATTTGATCAAATGTGTCTTGAGTTTTCTCAGGAAGCTTGTGTATTTTTATTCTAGTCTTAAAGAGATGGGTAGGCACTGCCCAGGAGATATGCCATGCATACTGTTCAAACATTCAGTCACTTATGCTGCATGAACCACAGTGAAAGCGAGTGACGTTTGATGGATTGGACAACAAGGTGGGCCTTCCTGTTTTTCTGATGATGGCCATCCTCACCTTTGTTCACGCAAGGATCCAGGGTGACTACACCTAGCTTTGTAAGAATAAAATAAACAAATTCTTGAAAATGAAAAGGTACAACCTGTGGACCCCCTACTCCCTACGTTTCATGACCCGCCACTCCCCCGTACACCCCATCAACCTTCCCACCGTACCCCTCCCACTGCTGCAGTCCCTGATCCCCAACACTAGCAACAGCCATCAATCCCTCTGTGCTACATCCCCTGCTTCTGCCCATTAACTGCAACACTGTGGTAGCAGTCAACCTTCTCTCACTGTTCCACACTTGCCTCTCATGCCCTTGAACCTTGACATTCGTGGCAGCCATCAACCCTCCCCTACTAAAAGTGAGTCTTCCTTACTCTTCCCGTCATTCAGTTACACTGAGGAGGCCCTTCCTTGCTTTTACTAAACACTTAACCATACTGTGCTGCACTTGTGTTCTTGCTCACAATCAATGTTTTGACATCAGTTCTAGTACTCTAAGTACTTCTTTATTACACAATATTCACTGGGTCATTGGAGCAATATTAAAACTGAATATAAAGCTGAATACCTAAGTAGGACAACTTAATGGTATGAACATTTACAAGGGGCATATTACAGTATATTTACATATTAATCCCCCCATTATGCTCCATGATCACGGGGAGTACCTCTGTGTGTGATTTATTGTCCTTGCATAGGTATCTTGGGTGAAGACCTGCCACCAAAACTTTGCGATGCCCACACACAGTTTAGTTTTTTGATGGGGTTGTGGTGGTGCTTGTGGTAACCTTTAAGTTACTCACAGATCAGTTCAATTGGATTCAGGTCAGGAGATTCCGGGGAGGGTGGGTCAAACCCAAGTGAGCCATTGTTCCAAAATAAAGGCAGCTGCAAGGATTTCTTGGTGTCCTATCTGGCATGCTGTGTAATGTACAAGTATCATCCAATATTACTCCCTTACATGCAGCAAGATCCCCTTCAGAGGTATGATCTCTTTAAAGAAGGTTGCGCTCATTATGCCCACAAAATACATTCTTGGTGATGCCGCCCCAGGCATGTACTTTGCTTTCCTCCTGAATGCCATCCTGTTGAATCATTTAATGTCTACTGTACACTAATCTGTGCACAAGACATCCTTGGAGTATTTCATTGTCTCCATCCAGGCATTTATTTGGGGGCCTTGTTTACCTTATTGACACTGCAGATCATAGGTCAGACCTTTGGAGCAAGGCATGGTTGTAACAAAAGAAATAACACCATCTTGCGGCAGAGTTGGTGAGGCAGAGTGGGTGAATGAGGAAAGGAAGAGAGGGTCAGAGGCCTGAGGAAATGTCGGTGAATGAAATGAGGTAGGGTGGCTGAGGAAGAGTGGGGTGAGAAGATGAACAACACTGGGTGAAGCACAGTATGTGAATGATGTGAGAAATAAAGGGTGTGTAGGGTGAGGAAAAGTAGGAGAGCAGGTGGGGTAGAATGTGTGAGTTTGGTCAACAAGAGTGGGTGAATAGTATGGGAGAGGGGTAGGTAGAATGGGTGAGTAGGTGAAGTACAGTGGGGTAAAGAATAGTGAGCAGGTGGGGTGAGGAGGAGTGGGTGAGTATGGTGAGGAATATTGTGTGTTAAGGTGGGTGTGCCAGGTGAGGAAGACTGTGATAGTGGGGTGTAATGAGTGGGGAAGGTAGGTTAGTTTGAGTGCGGTGATGAAGAGTAGTTAGGTGGTGAGGAAAAGTATGGTACAGTAACTGACCTTGATCTCTTCCACTTCCAGGACAGATCTTGGCAAGTACGATAGATAACACATATGCTGACATCTATATGCTGAACATGCAATAGGATTGACATTAGCTGCCAAACTGTCCTCTCGTCATCTTGTTGCAGCAATTAATCTATGATTTTTAAAGAGAGAGATAGAAAAATGGCTCATTAATGTATATTACTGTAGCCTAAGATTAGCATACACTTTCATCACGAAAATCTGGGACACTACGGGGCTCATTCTAAGTACCCCGGTATCCCGCTGGTAAATTTGGCAGAATAACAAAAAAATACCCTACCGTCCCTGCCACCTGATATTACGGGCGGCAGAGCTGTCAGTAACTTCCCATTAAATGAAGTCCGATAGGACTCCGTGGGATGGGGTTGCCCGAATCACCAGCAAAGATACTAACGGTGCCAGTGATTCAGGCATTTATCTGCCGGTAGGGGCCTGATCTACCGGCAGGTCTTGCCTGCCAGTAGATCAGAGCCCCTACCAACAGACTTGGAGCTGGCCAGTCCAGAAAGGTGTCAATATACGTTGTTAAGAGCACTTTATTTCCAGACCGGCCAACTCGTATTGAGGTGTAGTCACTCATTCTTGTGTATATGTACTGTGCAATATATATTTGTCACAGTCATCTATCAATCTTAGATGTGCTTCCCTCTTACTAGGGTTTGTCACAAGGGAAATTTAAACCTTTTTCACTGGAGTATCAGTACACCTTCTGCAGACACACACCTCTCCTTCCCTTCAATGTTATTGCAGGGTGTCGGATTCATAGCTATTTTCTATCTACCAAATCTATTCAGATCAACGCAATGCAAGACAAACATACATTATAGTAAACTTCAAACTCCAACTATAGCACTGTACAGCTTTACAACCCTTACTCGTTTTGATGTTTGATGACCCTCTTCCATGGGAGCAATTTCCACTAGTATTGTAATAAATGCCAAGCCATATGAGGGAAATCCCAAGAGTGACAAGTAATTGCTTGATTTCCATAATGGGAAACTGTGAGAAACCAGAACCTGCAAATCTCTCTCTCAGGTGGCTAGGGCACGGCCATCGCCTTTGGATACAGACTCTGAGGGTGGACCAGTGCGGGAGGATCAACTGAATGAGGGGTCTTCGGGGAGTGCGAGTGGGACACCAGATGGTGTAACGGGGTATCCCTTCCCTTGTAGCACCTTTATCCCATTCTACCAGTTATGATACGTGAGAACTTTACCCCTCCCCTTTCCCTTCTCCGACACTTTCACACGGACAGCCCCCTCTGGGAGAAAACAGACTCACGCCAGAGCAGTGTACCTGACATGTCCTGCTACCATGGTCAGGCAAAGTCAGGCAATTACTGACAATCATTCACATCTGACTTCCATTAAACTTCAACACATGGATAATAAGGCGGAGCACAAGAGCATCTAAGTGAGGCAAAGTACAGGAAGGAACAGCAGTTTCGAGTTGGCAGATGAATGAGGGGAGAAAGACAGGAAACCAAGAAGGGTTCACAAGGAGTGAAATACCCTTGACCTTTTCGTCAAGAAACTGTTACTTTCAAGAAACTTTCGAGGCAGAAAGCATAAGGCCAGGAAACCAGACTGAAAAATCTTGCATTGTGTGTCAGAGATACCGAAGGCCCTCCTGCATAACCAACCAAGGTGGGGAGGAGCAGTAGCCACCAGGGTATCGTCCTTGGCACCAAGAACAAAGAAGCCCCAGAGAGATCAACACAGCCAGTGAGTTGGAGCAACCGATGGAAGACTAGTTTGTATTGAAGTTAAGGTTGCAAAGCAGCAACATTGTATAACGAGCACTCGAACGAACATTGTTAAACGCGTGTGATGAAAGACGAGGGTAAAGCTAAACTGCTGATGAATGTTTGAACTCGAGAAGGAAAGATATGATACTGTTAACAGAGTGGCCCAGCACTGTGAGTGTGCTCAATTGAAGGTCTCTGTAAGGTATCCTGCCAAGAGAAACAAAAGTCAATAGATTGATATGAACATTGTTTGAAGTGTATCGAAGTGGTCCTGCAATGGTTTAAGCAAAACCCATCACACATTTGAAATCCTTCGATTTTGATATCGAGAGGATCCAAGCCGAAACGAGGGAGATCCATGGTCCGAGCCCGAACGGGTAAAAAGAGGTCCAAGCCTGAAGGAGGGAGACCCATGATAAACATTGAAAGTGAGAACTTGTCCATGTGAAGATCCTGAAAAGAATGAAACTTTGATACCTGTTTGTTATGACAGGCCGACTGAAGTAAGAGACTGTTGAAGGAAAAGAGACTGGCAGAAAGGCCTTGATATATGTGCTTTGAACTGTTTCTTCGTGGCAGAGAAGCCAGAGTGTGTGCAAAGCTCGGACAAAGGGACGTCATTTAGGGGTCGCCAGAGGTCACAACTGCGACATCTGAGGTCTCCCTTGCGACCTCTTAAAAAAAAAGGGAAAACATTTTTTTTTTTTTTGGTAATGCAAGCTCCTGGGCTGTGGCCAGCACCATGTGGCTCTTTTAGTTCTGGAGTGGCTGGCTTTCTTGTGCAGGCCCCTTAAAAAAGAACAATAAGACAAGGTGTGCCACAAGTCTAGCACTTTCAGCACTGACCCTAAATAAGAAAGAATAGGAATACCAAATAATGTGTCTTTCTGGAATTCTGTACAATAATTGCTAGACTCATTACAGGTTTATTTCAGGCATACTTCAGGGGGTGAGTCATCTATTTAGTCTGTTCTTAAATGCCTCAACTCAGCCTTTCATGCTTCTGAGGTCAATAAATGAGTACCAACACAGGTTTGTTGATATTGGGTGTATATTTCTTCTATTTAAAGCGCTTAAGCGTTAATGCTATATAATAACACATCATTATCATTTGGTCATGGACGTCTGCTTGCATTCACAGTAATTGGGAAAAATGGGCCTATACACACTGATCTTAATGATACATATAGCGATCCATTGTTGTATGAAATGTACATCACATTATAGTGATATCGTAACCATATTTTCCATAGTGTACAATGCTGTAGTGCCACTTCCTGTTTTGTCAACGGGTGAAAGGTCGTGTTCCATCGCTTCCCGCAATATCACTTCGTGGTGGGGTCAAATGACATCACTTCCTGTGATGTCATCAGGGGTTCAAGGGTTATGCAATGTCACTTCTGCTACCCCTGGCATTTTGGTGAAATGACGTCCCTGCTCGGACGTGCCACCTTGCCCCGTGCTGAAAACGCAGGGAAAGGAAGCCAACTTCTCAACCATCCTGACATATTATTTCTTGAACACCTTTCCTTTTTGCATACATTATTGTCCCACACCCTTTTGTATTTAGAAGTAAGGATTGGCAAAAGGTTCATTAGTATAGGCCCTTTTATTTTGACCGAGACTCAACTAGGACTGTGTTATTATTATTCGATGGTCATAGCTTGCTCCCATCCTTAGATTTAGGTTAGAAAGGCGCTCAACCAACCCGTTGAAGTTCAATAAACACCCTTGAACTGTGATCACTTGTCTCTGTCTTCACTGTTTTATACCATGCCTTCCTTACAATACACAGCGCTAGTAGCAGGTGCAGCTGTTACAGTGCTCACAAGTTGCAATGTCCAATGAACAACTATAGGTTCTGTCCAGGGTGTGGCCATTTAAATGGAATAGAAATTAAGGAGGGGGCTACCATACCGTGTTAATAACATCCATCAAGGCTTGGGGCCTCATTACGAGTGCAGCGGTACGGGGTTAACGGCACCGGTAAGGATGCCGGTGCCGTTAACCCCTTACCGCCGCATTCCGAGGTCCCTTAGCGGGTCTCACTAAGGCTGGCTGGTTTTACCAGCCGCCTTTAGCGGCTCAGCCGCTAAGGGACCAGGGTGCTAATAACGGGTCTGCTATTTGCGGGCCCGATATTAGCTCCTTCCCCATTCCCATTGAGCCCTATGGAGGCTCGAATGGGAATGGGGAATGGTTTTCAGAATGGGGACTTACCGGGTCCTCCAAGGTTGGAATGACCCGGTAAGTCCCCATTCTGAGAACCCGGACACGACTTTGGAGGCAGCCATGGCACTAATAGCACTGTGGCTACCTCCAAAGTCGTAATGAGGCTCATGGTTCCTTAATTATGGACTACTGAAATCTTTTCTTTTTCACCCTAGGCAGATAGAAAATGCCCATGTCAAAGAAATGAATACCTTGCAAGTGACAAAAACCAGCTGCAGGCATTCTGCAGGAGGTTAACATCTCCATATCCGAAGGGCACTTACCACAACACAACTAGACCATGGGCCATGGAGGACTTAATGGGCAAAGTGCAGCATTATTTTTATGTGAAGTCTGGCTAATTTTAACCAGCAACTATACACATGGGATAGCATCCTTGGCCCTACGCTTTAAGGCCTAAAATACAATATCCCAACTCTACCATGGCAGCAGTAAGTCCGTATCAGGAACAAAATAATATATGCAACACCATCATAATGTAAAGAAATGCAACTCACATTTAAATAACGAATTGTGTTTATTTTCTGTTCATTGTAATGTCGTGGTTAGCTCCCAACCAAAATTTAAAAAATAATGCAAGGCCGGTCCCAAAAAGGTATTGACGTAGGTGGTGTTCAAACCAATCAGAGTCCCATAATGATTTCGCTTTGCGTCCAACCGATCACCAGTGTATGGCATTCCCTAGAGCAAAACAAGAGAATGATGGCTGCAAGGTTTAGAAGGACTGGCAGAGCTCTAGGCAACTCTCTGTAATTCCTATGACACAATGACAGTATCAGGAAGCGGAACGATAGCTCAGGGGCAACGCGTTTTTCTTGAAAGCAAGAGAACGCAGCGCAACACAGGTTCTAATTCCGATCCCATGCATACATACCATTCGTTGGTGTTGAGCGTGTTATAAAGAACAATTATAATGAAATTAAAGTGCACCGCATGTCTATTCCAGTTTCTACTGATTGCAGATTAATCTTTCTCTTTGCAAGAGAATAAAAAATCAGCATTGGAGGCATGGAGGGGGTGAAATGCGGTGATTAACGTGGAGGTGGAA